>NC_089754.1:41567270-41572270 GCF_040412425.1 Macrobrachium rosenbergii | reverse complement strand
ATAATGAATACAGGTAAATATGATAAGGATTCTCCTTGAGAACTGAGTCATCAGCGTCCAATACATCTTAACATCTTCAGGATTCGTAGAACCTCTAAGAGATACCGCACGAATGATTCTGTTCATCCGCCAATCATGAATCGCCTTTTCAGCCAGGCACCAGCTCCTGAGCAGCAGTGATGAATTTAGCTGATATTCCCAGGGAGGAAGAAATCTCGCATTTCTGACTTCCCCAAGGTAAATCCCAGGTAGTCCTAATGGATGACAGGTTCACCAGCAACGAATAGGAAACGGTAAGATCATGGTACACGGTTCCAGGTTGATAAAGAATAGTGAACGAGGAACAGGATTAAGTAGGCTATAAATTTTCGGCATTATCGGGATCATATCAGTCAAGTCAGGCGGGTCTTCCGTCCCCTCTTCAGACAGTTCTCATTCTGCAAATCAAAGAGGGGTCTTATTATATCCAGTCGATGCTCTTATTACTGTCTGCTTAGCCCTAAATAACGAAAGAAAACGTCGCCCCTAGAGCAGCCCGTACGAAAAGAAATATCAGAATTAAATCAATCGGTTAATTTATGGGTTGTCGCAGAGGATGTACGGGGCACAGATGAATTCTCGCCGCACAAAAAACCCGTCCTGTACAGGTTTTCTCAGGACATTCCCACATCCGTCTCCTACAGCCTTCTCACCGTTCATAGCCACGTCTCCCTAGGTCTGTCTACCCCTACCACAGGCCTTCCTTTAGCAGTCCACCGTGGTATGCTACTCCGCACTAGGCTTCCACCTGGACGGTCAGTCTCCCACATTGACCAGTGAGCTCAACGCCAATCTCTTCTTTCATCTTCTCGATGGATACTCTATCCCGTCAATCAAACCCTAATACAGTAATCTTCTAATGGCTGTATTTTCAAACGCTACCAACCTCCTTTAGGCCACAACGCCCCTGTGACATGACTCCTGTCCATTTATCAATGTAGGCCTAACCATTTCAGTGTGTATAGACAGCATTCATTTATTCCAGACTGGTTTGGACATTTCAACTGCCTGTCCTGCTTCTCTGATCTTCTCGTCACATTTGCATTTTAAAATACTTTCTTCGTTCATATTAATTGTTTCTGGTTTCGTCCGGTTAGAAAATGGGTCTTACTTTGCCTCCGTCTAAGGCTAAATCTCCTCATACTTGATAAATTTCCACGAACTTCTGCGACTCGGTTTAATGTCGTCATCATCATTCAAGATCGAGGAGCCTTCTGGTTTCGTCCAGTTTGCCTCTAGGAAAGATTTTTGCATAACAAAATCTACATCTAAGAAAACAAGAAGGGGGACAGAATCCCACTTAGCAACACACCAGTCCTGTCTTCAAAAAGATCGCTCAGTGTAAGCTTATGATCTTCAATAACTATTAACTGAAATGCTACCAGATTTTTTTTTAATCTACAAAACAGTAGTGCACTGGCATTTCCCCCTCATTCATAATTTAATTAAATACCTGACATAGACAAACGAATCATTACAATCCTGTCCTGAAATCAGACATTTTTGGCGATTTAACAAATACCTAATTTACACGAATTATTCTTAACCCTCAAATTCTGAATAAATATCATTAATCCATCTTGCATCTTTGCCTGGTCAACCCCAATCCTGCTCCTAGAAAAAATCTTTTAAATGTCTGGCTGCTTATATCCTGCCGAGAAGACCTTAATTGTTTTCAAGCAGAATGTTGGATGACGAGCGAGAATACCAGCAGATCTCTGTGCGAGTTTGAGCTTTGGCTCGATTCTTACTCATTCATGGCATCATTATGATCGCTGCCTCTTGTTGCCACAGATGAAACAGAAAACCACATTTCATACATACGACTGAATAGCTAAAGAAAGTGCTTGTGTTACACTGGGCTGGCCTTGGGCCGGCGCTATCTCCAACCAGGATAAGAATAATATGAGTCTCAGTCTTCGAGATATTCATTTCCTCGAGTTATTCTGAATCGACATCGGCACCAAGCGTTTTATTCAGTCGATTTATCTTGTCTAGTATTTTTAAGTCATTTGAGGCGACAATCGTCTCTTGGATATTTTGTACAATTTTTTGTGAATTTTTCCGCAAGCACCTGTATTTGTCTGTTCCAAGAACGTTCGTAAATGAATTTAGAAATAATGTATCCTTTTTCTCATAGCTCAGGCAAAAGTTCCTGTAAAACAAAAGTCTCCAATAGATAATCATTACTTGTCATAAATTCTTAATAATCTATGTAGGCATCAACTCAAGTCACCTGAAAAGATTGAGCTAGTAAAGTTTACGACTCAGAATTTAAAATATCTTGAAACTTGCCTTTGCTGGTTAAAGGTTAGATAGTTAATGAATCCAGAATCAAGAAATTGATAATTTCTGTGGCGTATATAAACATGTTAATACAAATATATATATATATATATATATATATATATATATATATATATATATATATATATATATATGCTATGTCTGTATGTATAATAAATATTTATATACTTGCATATATATATATATATATATATATATATATATATATATATATATATATATATATATATATATATATATATATATAATATATGAATGTTTGAGTATAATTTATATTTAAATACATGTGTATGCATAAACATATATTTATAAATACATATAAATATAATACACACACACATACATGTTATATATATGTTACATATAGGATGGCAAATATTCCGTAGAATATTTTTCTTGTTTACTGGCCAATGTTCCGGGACTCATGGCATTTTCAAGACTGATAAAGGACAAAAAAAAAGTAACGTATAAATTAAACTCATTTGTAAATAAAATATTTGGAACGAAATTGTCGAAAAGCATGATACCCTTCACACAAAACATTCATAAAGAACACTACAAAATAGAAATCACGGAAAATCATATAAAAACAGAAGTTTGAAACAACAATTCTCAGAAGCAAGAGTCAAGGAAAAACCCATTAAAATCAGTAAGTGAATAACATGAGCCCAGCTACACAGATCAACCTATCAACAACTGGCAAAAATCCCGAGTGACCATGGATGCGTAAACATCTAGAATGAAGAGTTGGACATAACCGGATTGAGGCGACATGAAGAGGCTCAGATGATGCATAAACTGGATGCTGAGCTTTGGAAAGAGATTCAAAGATCAACGGAGAAGAATTATCTGGTGATTGTGCAATACTTTCAAAGTCCTTTTATGAAATCATTGTTCAGTAATTTTTTTTTCAGAGTACTTCCAGTTCTATGGCTGAATCCCCGATGGGAATCGATGCCAAACTTCAGTCATTTTTTAGTGGAGCCCTAAGTAGTTCCCGAGATTAAATCTCAGACAAATACTCACGTGACCCACTGAAGATCACACCAGAGAAGGGAAAGAATCCCTATAGGTCAAGGGATTCCTATAAATCAGTTTCAGATCCAGACTTGGAAAACTTATCAAAATAACTTGTTAAATTTCTATCCAATATGTAAGAAGTCATTTTATGAACTGTAGGAATGTTAATCTTCGGGCGATATATTTTATCTAAAAATGAATAATCCTTCGGAATTTTCAGTTCTATTATATTTTGCAAAACATTTTAAAACCAGGGATAGCTCTGGGGAATTTAGGTCAGCGAAATTATTAGCATCATTAAAGACATGGCTCATCTAAAAATATGGTGCCTCCATATTTCGGTCTGATTATGAATCTTGGGAATTTTTACAAGAACTTCAATCCTCTCTCCTGAGCAAGGAATTATCTTTCAAAAGTAAAAGAGTTCAAATTCAAATGAAAGGACTGGCTACATTTTAGGCTGTAACTGGGTAAATGAATATCCACAAATAACGGTAAAAGAAAATCTTGTCTTTTGATAATCCATACGTTGTAAATTTAAAGCCGTATCCTTAAAATCGATAAAATTTGGTAAGCTTGCTCAATTTTCTTTTACGAATCTGTTGATGTCTGTCATCAAATGATGTTACATTTTTATTTATTGCAGTCTTTAAATATATGGTATCTAAATACGAAACTACATTGCAACTAGTTTTAAATAATGAAGGGACAGTGGATTCACGTTTAATAATGATCATCTCATTGTACTTCACTTTCATTTCAATTAGACTCCGTAGATTCCCTGCAGAAATCAGTATATACAGCGACGTCTGGTGTGGGTAAACTCCACAGAGTTACATATCACGCAACTTAAATGCCAGCAGAAAAAGAAATTCGGGTCAAGCTGGACCTTCCTCAGTTTCATCTGGGCGGATTCACAAGCGGCGCAGGGAAGTGGTTGAAACTGGTAGGCCAAACTTCGGACACAAAGATCATGAGGCAGGTCGTTGCTCCTGGTGACAGAGAGCTTTCGAAATAAAACGAAAAGGATGGAGAACAGCCAGTAGGACATTTTTTCTAGCTTAGCAACCGACGTTCCGCTTCCAAGGCTTCAAAAAAAAAAAAAAAAGAGCAACGTATCATTACTCAGTTGAAAACAAAATTTTTGTACGAGAATTTAAAGAAACGCAAATCTTTTAAGGAAGATATTTTAAAAGAGAACTGCAAAACTGAAATATTTAAAAATTATACAAATACGGATATTGAAACATTAAATTCCTAGAAGTAAGGGTTAAAGGAGAAAAGGCAGTAAAATTAAGAAATGAATGAAATCAGTCCAACGAGGGAGTCCAGCATATCAGTAACAAGCGAACACCCCGAATGGTCATGGCTATGTAACATGAGGATTTAGACATAACCGGATTCGTCCGACCCGAGGCGGCTCGAGATAACTGGTTGGTGAGCTTTGATGGCCGTTGTTCTGTGCAAAAGAAACTCGCAGATGGACAGACAAGGGTTTATCCGACGTTTGTGCAGTAATCTCAAATTTTTATTTCAGATCTTTGTTATGTTTTGCACTTGGCTGTATGTTGCCTGTTGGATGAGAACAGCTATATATTTTTTCTGAGTTCATCCAGTACTTTGGCTGACACTAC
>NC_089754.1:41519770-41562270 GCF_040412425.1 Macrobrachium rosenbergii | reverse complement strand
TGATATTTCGTGACGTTGTAGAGGACGCTACAAGACTTATTACGGATGAACTTTGTTGAAGGGCTATTTTTGGCGTTGTATAAACATATATATATGAACTTTGTTGAAGGGCTATTTCGTGGCGTTGTATATACGCTATATTACGGATGAACTTTGTTGAAGGGCTATTTCGTGACGTTGTAGAGGACGCTACAAGACTTATTACGGATGAACTTTGTTGAAGGGCTATTTCGTGGCGTTGTAGAGGACGCTTAATTCAACATGAACTTTGTTGAAGGGCTATTTCGTGACGTTGTGAAACAAGACTTATTACGGATGAACTTTGTTGAAGGGCTATTTCGCGTTGAGATCCGAATTAACTGAACTTTGTTGAAGGGCTGGTTTTTCCTCGTTGTAGAGGACAAAATGGATGAACTTTGTTGAAGGGCTTTGAAAAATTAAGTAAATTAATTTGATAATGGACTTCGGATGAACTTTGTTGAAGGGCTATTTCGTGACGTTGTAAGGACGCTAAAGACTTATTACGGATGAACTTTGTTGAAGGGCTATTTCGTGACGTTGTAGAGACGCTACAAGAAAAATGATCTTTGGAAGAAAAATTTCGGAACTTGACATTTTAAAATTATTACGGATGAACTTTTGGAAGAGTCTGCTATTTCGGATGATAATCTTAGAGGACGCTATAAGATTATTACGGATGAACTTTGTTGAAGATTTCGTGGCGTTGCAACAAATTTTAACACAGCACTGTTTTTGAAGGCTAAAGTGACGTTGTTAGGACGCTTCTATATGAACTTTGTTGAAGGGCTATTTCGTGACGTTGTATAGGACGCTACAAGACTTATTACGGATGAACTTTGTTGAAGGGCTATTTCGTGACGTTGTATACAAGACTTATACGGATGAACTTTGTTGAAGGGCTATTTCGTGACGTTGTAGAGGACGCTACAAGACTCATTACGATGAACTTTGTTGAAGGGCTATATTTCGGATGAACGTTGTATTTCGACGTTGTACGCTACAAGACATTATGAACTATATTTCGTGACGTTGTAGAGGACGCTACAAGACTTATGAACTTTGTTGAAGGGCTATTTCGTGACGTTGTAGAGGACGCTACAAGACTATACGGATGAACTTTGTTGAAGGGCTATTTCGTGGCGTGTAGAGGACGCTACAAGACTTATTACGGATGAACTTTGTTGAAGGGATATTTCTATTTTGTAGAGGGACGCTACAAGACTATTTGTTGATATGAACTAAGGGGGCTATATTTCGTGACGTTGTATATGAACTTTGTTGAAGGGCTATTTCGTGACGTTGTAGAGGACGCTACAAGACTTATTACGGATGAACTTTGTTGAAATTTCGGATTGAAGGATAAGACTTATTACTTTCTATTTCGTGGCGTTGTAGGATGAACTTTGTTGAAGGGCTATTTCGTGACGTTGTAGAGGACGCTACAAGACTTATTACGGATGAACTTTGTTGAAGGGCTATTTCGTGACGTTGTAGAGGACGCTACAAGACTATAAACTACTTATTGTATACGGGATGAACTTTGTTGAAGGGCTATTTCGTGACGTTGTATAGGACGCTATAAGACTTATTACGGATGAACTTTGTTGAAGGGCTATTTCGTGGCGTTGTAGAGGACGCTACAAGACTTATACGTTGTAGAGGACGCTACAAGACTTATTACGGATGAACTTTGTTGAAGGGCTATTTCGTGACGTTGTAAGGACGCTACAAGACTATTACGGATGAACTTTGTTGAAGGGCTATTTCGTGACGTTGTAAGGACGCTAAAGACTTAACGGATGAACTTTGTTGAAGGGCTATTTCGTGACGTTGTAGAGGACGCTAAAGACTTATTACGGATGAACTTTGTTGAAGGGCTATTTCGTGACGTTGTAAATAGGAAAGACCCGAACTTTGTTGAAGGGCTATTTCGTGGCGTTGTAGAGGACGCTACAAGAATTATTACGGATGAACTTTGATGACTGTTGAGAAATGATTAGACTGAAGGGCTATTTCGTGACGTTGTAGAGGACGAAAATTGAAGTTGAAGGGCTATTTCGTGGCGTTGTAGAGGAAGAAACGGATGAACTTTGTTGAAGGGTATAAATCGTGGGTTGTAGAGGACGCTAAAGACTTAACGATGAACTTTGTTGAAGGGCTTGCAGCGTTGTAGAGGACGCTACAAGACTTAGGATGAACTTTGTTGAAAAGAACCTTTATTACGGATGAACTTTGTTGAATGCGTTGTAGAGGACGCTACAAGACATGAGGATGAACTTTGTTGACGGCACTGACGTTGTAGAGGACCTACAAGACTACGGAGTCTTTGTTGAGAAACGTTGTAAAAGACTATAGGATGAACTTTGTTGAAGGGGCTATTTCGCGTTGTAGCTAAAGACTTATTACGGATGAACTTTGTTGAAGGGCTATTTCGTGACGTTGTAGAATAAAGACTTGTTACGGATGAACTTTGTTGAAACATTTCGTGACGTTGTAAAACCAGACAGATATGAACTTTGTTGAAGGGATATTTCGAGAACTTTGTGAGGAAAAGACTTATTACGGATGAACTTTGTTGAAGGGCTTTTCTAAAAGATTAAGAACTCTGACTAAAAACTTTGTTGAAAAATTTCGTGACGTTGTAAGACTGAAGATTAAAACTTTGTTGCAAGGGGCTAAATCGTGACGTTGTGAAACCCATATTACGGATGAACTTTGTTGAAGGGCTATTTCGTGACGTTGTAAACACTGAATTTGTTGAGGAATACGTTTTAAAATTTTTGTTGAAGGGCTATTTCATGACGTTGTAAAGGACGCTAAAGACTTATTACGGTTGAACTTTGTTGAAATTTCGTGAAATTTTGTAGAGGACAATTATTACGGAAAACTTATGCAGAAAACCTATTTCGTGGCGTTGTCAGAGGAGTAAAAGGGAACTTTGTTGATCCATCTCTAAAGAATTATCACAACTTTGTTGAAGGGCTATTTCAATACGCTCGGATGAACTTGTTGAATTTTCACCGTTGTAAAAATTAGATGAAATATTGAACTATTTCGCAGGACGCTCTTATTACGAACTTTGTTGAAGGGCTATTTCTGAAAGTTGTAGAGGACGCAACAAGAATTATCTGAAGGGCTAAATGGTTTGTATCACGCCACAAGAACGTTAACAGACGATCTCTTCGAAATACCTAAATATTCGGATGAACTTTGTTGAAGGGCAATTTCATTGTGAAACGCTACAAGACTTATTACGGAATGAACTTTGTTGAAATAAATCGGTGACGTTGGAGGAGACAAGACTTATTACGGATGAACTTTGTTGAAGGGCTATTTCGTGACGTTGTAGAGGCGCTAAAGACTTATTACATGGCTTTGTTGAAGGGCTATTTCGTGACGTTGTAGAGGACGCTACAAGACTTATTACGGATGAACTTTGTTGAAGGGCTATTTCGTGGCGTTGTAGAGGACGCTACAAGAATTATTACGGATGAACTTTGTTGAAGGGCTATTTCGTGGCGTTGTAGAGGACGCTACAAGAATTATTACGGTTGAACTTTGTTGAAGGGCTATTTCGTGGCGTTGTAGAGGACGCTACAAGGCTTATTACGGATGAACTTTGTTGAAGGGCTATTTCGTGACGTTGTAGAGGACGCTACAAGACTTATTACGGATGAACTTTGTTGAAGGGATATTTCGTGACGTTGTAGAGGACGCTACAAGACTTATTACGGATGAACTTTGTTGAAGGGCTATTTCGTGACGTTGTAGAGGACGCTACAAGACTTATTACGGATGACCTTTGTTGAAGGGATATTTCGTGACGTTGTAGAGGACGCTACAAGACTTATTACGGATGAACTTTGTTGAAGGGCTATTTCGTGACGTTGTAGAGGACGCTACAAGACTTATTACGGATGAACTTTGTTGAAGGGATATTTCGTGACGTTGTAGAGGACGCTACAAGACTTATTACGGATGAACTTTGTTGAAGGGCTATTTCGTGGCGTTGTAGAGGACGCTACAAGACTTATTATGGATGTACTTTGCAGAAGTGCCATTAGGATTGCTTGACACACTTTACCATAAGTAACTCCATAAGGCTATACTAACAAAATTAGCTTTGGAAAACACAGTCAGGGTAAAATCAACAAAATCTGTATAATCAGAATATCAGGGTTAATCAATAGAATTAGATTTAAAAATATAAAGTCGGGGTTAAACAACAAAATCTTTGCAATGATATAGTCAGAGTTATCCAAACTGAAGTTTTACTGGATTAATAAAAACAAGGTTAAGTCAATTATTCATTCTTGCAATCTACAGTCCTCCTTAGAAGGCTAAACACACGCCAAAAGCCATTAAATATGCTGACATCAGATATTTCTCCTTGAGAGATATACCCAACGAAATGTCTTCCCTTCAATTATGGTGAAAACTCACTTTTTCCGCGTTCTCAGAATCCTTCCTTTTCCTGCATCGATTCCCTAACACCGTGAGCTCGACGAGTACCTTTCTCGAGGTAATGAAATAAAGACTGATAACTCCGTAGATTTTCATACCGTTTCTTGCACGCTGAAATGCTCGCATTTTGCTTACTGGCCATCTACAACTCGCTAGGATTCTCTGCTGCATTACTATTTTTCTCTTACTAAAGGGACTCTAGGGTTCAAAAGGTTTCACCCTCGCCTGCTGAAGATTTCCACTTCCTTCATGACCATTGTTTTCTCATTCACATCATTATCTAGGTTTACTGGCTGCTCTTTGAACAAGAGCCCGTGCTGTCATAAAGCCAATTTAATCTCAAACGGCTGGTACGTGAAACGGTAACATAGTGGCAGATATTTCATCCGTATGGGAATCAGAGTAATCAGAGGATGAAAAAAATGCACGATACGAAGTGTTTGGAAAATAAACACATGATCTGATAACACTCACATCTGTGAATCTCAACATAATTGAATCTGAGATGAGCTGAGTTAAGACTATTATTCCTCTGCAAACTGAATCTTTGTAAATTTGTAGACAGTTGAATATTTCCGTTGTAGATGATGTACTTAAATATTAACCTCTTCCCATCTATAGCGGTTTCTTAAGGGCTTTTCCTGTTTCATAGATCAATGGCTTACTGCAGTCTTGCTAAGATCTACCAAATGTAATGCATTTTACAATTTGTCACTTAAGACAAGATCATGGTTTTGTTTTGTTTTCCTTTTTCCTGATTCTTAGCGGGAATGCGTTGGGAGGGACCGGGAACTGGATAAGGGCTGGTGGGTGTCTATTGCTCAGCCTTGGAGGATGCTTGCAGGCCCAGAATGTTCTTCATAATGCATTAAAGTTGCAAACTCGAGAGCCATCCAATTTGATCAGTCTTTCATACCACTGAATTACAGAATGTGGAATTCTAGGTTCCTCTTCACTTCCTGAATCACGTAACCTGCCTGTTTTCAAGTTGATGGATTTTCATTACCTAGAAAACCGTTAAATCCCATTCTCTCTTGCCAAACCCGGCTGCAGGACTAGGCTGTTATTGGGCCATAAAAAGGATACAAATTTATATAAAATGAGGTTAACGATTTATTTCATCTGATGGAGTTCATCATGGTGTAGCAGATAAGCTTACTTGGCGTAACTCCCTCCTTCAGCTTGATGAAACAATTGTAAACATTGTTCCTGTGTGCGTGAGAGAGAGAGAGAGAGAGACTTTAGGCGCTTAAAGTTTCTTGGGACAACAGATAAGAGAGGAAGGAAAGCCATCTACAACAGCGACATTCCTGATACCACGACGGAGGCAACTCTAAATGGAGTGTGCAAGCACCACTTAGTATGCTAATAACTGCGTGTTTTTTACTGACTGTGAGCATTAAAAACACTTGATTTGTGTTCCCCTCAGGTCTCCTTGAATTCTGGATTTTTTTTTATGCAGCTGTGATGTAACCTCTGCTCAAGGCGAACTCCTTTATTGCCACTGGGCATAAAATTTTGCTGTCAAAGAACCAAAGTAACTGGATAGGCAACCAAACATCCGTGTTTATTCCAAGGCTGAAGAATCTCAGATGTTATTATAATAATAATAATAATAATAATAATAATAATAATAATATATTATTATTATTATTATTATCTTAGCTGGTCCGCTGGTATAATGCCACGCAGATATCGCGGGTTCGCGTCTCCCTCAGGGCGATGAAAATATCACTGGCTCTGTATCAGGATCAGTTACTGCTGTAGTGTGGGGTCTGAGGTGGAAGGTTGAAGCCAACTTTCTCTGGAAGCTTGAATTTCAAGTCAGTGGCCCCTGGGTGCTTGTTCCATGTGAATAGGTTTCATCTATTGAAATGATAATAATGACATTATTATTATTATTATTATTATTATTATTATTATTATTATTATTATTATTATTATTACTCAGTAGGTGAACTCAATTCATATGGACTTGAAATTCAAGCTTCCAAAGAATATGGCGTTCATCTGAAAGAAATAACAGTAGGTAAAAGGCAATACTGAAAGAAGAGATCTGAATAAGGTCGAATCTCATGTCAAACTTTCAGACTCACTTCTTGAAAAAATATAGAATATAATTATATCCCTCATCCATACAATAAAAATTATGAGGATCAATGATTTCCACACAATGATGTCCGACCTGGGTGTACCACCAAAGAATATTAGGAAGCCCAAGGCACATACATCTCAATGACCAACTTGGTTGAGGAGGGAGGAGAAGCTAAGGGCATAAGAGTAAGCAACATCGTCTCAAAACTCAATTGGAAAGATCTTAGGCGTTATGTGAACAGCAATTAGTGTCCATGTCGGCGAGAAGCCCACAGAGAGGGGGAGTGAAATCGGAGAATAGAGAGTTACATGACTATCTGAAGGGAGAAAGGTCTCCCACTTTCAACTTGATGAAACAATGATACACACCGTTCCTGAGAGAGAGAGAGAGAGAGAGAGAGAGAGAGAGAGAGAGAGAGAGAGAGAGAGAGAGAGGAGACTTTAGGCGCTTAAATCCTGTCAGGACGAGAGATGAGAGAAGCGAAGCCATCTACAACAGCGATATCCCAAATAACACGGGGGGAGGCAAATCTAGCCCTGCGGCACCCCAGGTGATACACAGAACAGAGATGAAAGTCTGTCCTGTGCCTCGACTCCATGAAGTTCCTCCGGCATAAGAAGCCCTTCCTATACTCTGGAGAGGTAGGTCAGCGTTGAAGCGTCCACTGACTCAACTAATTTCCGCCAAATCATTTACCTTTATTTAAAGTTTCATCCGCTTGCCCGAGAAGAACCGGAACAGTTAGCTTTAATAATAAGAGCTCGTATAGATAGATACGATTAATATAAATTTTAGTGGGAATTTAGGATCTCGAAATAATAGTTGTAGTTTTTCAGATCGATCTCTGGCAATTATGAATAACGTGACTTCTCCAAAAGAAGTCTGATACAAGCAAAATACCTAAAACATTGAAAGAAAAGAAAGGTTGAATTTTGTTATCAAACAGAACAAAGGAATTTGCTGGGAAAGAAGGTAAATGACATAGGAGAGGATGCTTCTTGACGCCTCAGTGTGACAACTTTGGTTTGGAAGAGGAACAGCAATACTGATTCGATCCAGAAGAAGAGACCTTGGTGCACGATCACCATAATCAATAATGCTCGGGGGAGCCTTTCATTTATTCAGGTATGCTCTCAAGATCAGAGATAACAGAGGAGGGAAGAACAACTCGAGAATGAGTGCGAGCCGCAGAGGCTAGTTGGGGAGTAAAGGTAGTTGTAGGGTAGAGTGAAGGGAAAGCTGACAGAGGTGGAGAAGGGTCGGCTGAAAGGCAAACCTTAAGGAACACCAATAGTTGTAGTTAAAGGCAAACCTTAAGGAACACCAATAGCTGTAGTTAAGGGCAAACCTTAAGGAACACCAATAAATGTAGTTAAGGGCAAACCTTAAGGAACACCACTAGTTGTAGTTATGGGCAAAACTTAAGGAACACCAATAGTTGTAGTTAAGGGCAAACCTTAAGGAACACCAATAGTTGTAGTCAAGGGCAAAACTTAAGGAACACCACTAGTTTTAGTTAAGGGCAAACCTTAAGGAACACCAATAGTTGTAGTTAAGGGTAAACCTCAAGGAACACCACTAGTTGTAGTTCAGGGCAAACCTTAAGGAACACCAATAGTTGTAGTTAAGGGCAAACCTTAAGGAACACCAATAGTTGTAGTTAAGGGCAAACCTTAAGGAACACCAATAGTTGTAGTTAAGGGCAAACCTTAAGGAACACCAATAGTTGTAGTTAAGGGCAAACCTTAAGGAACACCAATAGTTGTAGTTAAGGGCAAATCTTAAGGAACACCAATAGCTGTAGTTAAGGACAAACCTTAAGGAACACCAATAAATGTAGTTAAGGGCAAACCTTAAGGAACACCACTAGTTGTAGTTATGGGCAAACCTTAAGAAACACCAATAGTTGTAGTTAAGGGCAAACCTTAAGGAACACCACTAGTTGTAGTTAAGAAAACAGCATCATCAAGCAAAGACAGATAAAATGCCCTAAATTACCGAACTAAAAGGAATAAAACTGTAAAAATAAAGGGGCCAATGGAATCATATAACTTACTCTGTCGTATCCCTTGAATATATGAAGATTGGCGGTGTCATAAGATTCTAAAGAGTTCCATTGAGAAGATGACTAAGCATCTAAATACTGGAAAGGAGGTCCACGGTGGGATTTATCTTTCCGAATCTTAATAACAAAAAAAAAATGTTAAACTTAAGGTGTTTGAGAAAGTGAATACTGGTAGGAGATAGGAATTAGCTGTAGGATCTCCTCTGAGTAGAGAAAAATATTCTTTGAAGAGGAAAATAGAGATTTCTAATCAAGACCTGCACAGCACGTGGCTTAACCAGTTCACTGCGGCTACTTCAAGAAACCAACTGTCCACCTGAACAGCAAGATTTAGGAAAAATTTAGGTGTGTGAACTGTTATATATATATATATATATATATATATATATATATATATATATATATATATATATATATATATATACTTTGAAAGAGAGCGCATTAAATATTGATTGCAGTGGTATGTATCCAAATATCTGAAATCTACTGCTGAAAATTTATTAACGAATATACGGTGGTACTAAGTGCTGTTAATAAGTTCTCTGTGAATTCTTTGCCTTCTTAGTGATGTGCGAAAATACTTCACAGCGTTTTCTAAGATTTGGATTATTTTCAGTTGGGGTAAATGATGCAGGAAAATGTTTTCCAGTACATCTGGATAAACTTTTTAGGTGTCCACCTAATACCCCTATTTCCCTTGCTTCTACCTTAGCGCTCGATATCTAAATATCAGAGGCTTGATTACATTATAAAGTCGTTGTACTGGGTTTTTTCAGTGTTCATCTGATACGTTACATGTGCTTTGAGAAAGCACATTTCTTACAAGTGAAAGAACAAAATAACTTCTTGGCGTTGGAAACTTTGGCATCGATTGTCGGTTCGGTTTCTTCCTCAATTTTCTTCTTCTTTTCACCTTTATTCCAATCCATGGTCGCTTTATCGAGCCTCCTTCATCGGTTTCTGTCTTGAAAGACCAATTTTATAACTGGTCCTGGCATATTTTTTTATGGATGTATACCTCTCTCGTGTCCAAATCTTCCTAGTTTACCGGTTTGGGGGCTACACTGAGTTGGCCTGGCTTGCCCCCCACCGCCCCGCTGGTGCTAGGTTGTTTTCTACCTCTGTGTAAGCAAAAATCGAGAACGAACCAGTACGCACTTCAGTAATGACGACTTACTTTATTAAGAACCTATGCCGTTTGCTGGGAAAATATTGACGAAATCATAACCTTCCTTGCCAAAAAATAAGCGACTGGTTCATACACAAGTCTTCGATTTGGTGAAGTGCTTTCTTTGGAGTTTATGCAGCCAGCTCCTCCTTGCTGAAGTTATCAGAAATTACTGACACTGCAATAAATCTAGAAAGTGTTCACGTGACATCAACTTTTCTAGTAGTTTTGTTTCAAATGGTTCTTCCTCAGTACTTCTATATTCATTTATCCAGTGTTTTTTTACTTGTGCCATGAGTTTCAATTTACGGGAAAACGAACTATCACGTCCTCATCGAAGCGTTTCCAGGCATTTAGCGAATAATTACGAGATTGCAATCAGATGGCCAGCGATGTCTGTATCTTTGTGCTTCGAACCAAAAGGAGAACAATGAATCCCTCGGGGCTGTACGAGAGAAAATGATTCGAAAACAAGACTAGTGATGCTTACAGGAGACACCAACTTGGATTGCCTTTTGAGGGTTCAGTCCCGCCGAGCGGCTTTTGAGAAGGGGTGCGGCTCAGTATCAAGAACGTAACCAGTGGTAACCAGAAGATTTGTCACAAGCACCCCCTCAAATGCCAGTGTGTTTATTGCGTTTCTGTTCAATGAATAAGATTTTAGTATTTGCTTGTACATTAATTTTGTGTGTATTTGCTGATGGATGGTTCTTATCAACCAGCGCTGAAATCGGGACTGGAGATTATGAAGAACAACCACGTTCTGTTAAAGATGATAAAATAAGACCCTTTTCACATTTGCAAGTCTTGGCATACTGAACTGAACATAGAGTTTAGGCCAAAGGCCAAGCACTAGGACCTATGACGTCATTTAGTGCTGAAATGGAAATTGACAGTAAAAGGTTTGAAAAGTGTAGCAGGAGGAAAACCCCGCAGTTGCACTATGAATTAATTGTTAGGAGAGGGTGGAAAGTAAGATGGAAGAAAGAGAATATGAAAGGAAGTACAGTAAAAGAAACGAAGGTTGAAAGGTGTAGCAGGAGGAAAACTTCGCAGTTGCACTATGAATCAATTGTTAGGAGAGGGTGGAAAGTAAGATGGAAGAAAGAGAATATGAAAGGAAATACAGTAAAAGAAACGAAAGGGGTTGCAGCTAGGGGCCGAAGGCACGCTGCCAAGAACCATCAGTAATGCCTACACTGCACCGCATAAGGTGCACTGACAGCACCACCCTCCTACGGGAGTCTTGGTATACTGTTGAAAATGCAGTTAAAATCCTTGAGCTTTGGTGTCATTACCCAGTGAGCGGAAAAAAGTCACGAGAAAAAAAATCTTGGGGAAAAGTAACAATCACGGCTAAGAAAAGAGAATAAAGTCACAGTGAAGGAACGCTACGCTGCCAGTCCCGCACCGCCAAGAGGGAATTAGATACCTCGCACCATTTTGGTCTTGTTGTCAAGCAAGGCACAAGTCGCGAAGGGGTTCTCGTAGCTCGATTAAGACATTTCTCGGTCGATTAAGACTTCTTGTTGTCAAGCAAGGCACAAGTCGCGAAGGGGTTCTCGTAGCTCGATTAAGACTTCTTGTTGTCAAGCAAGGCACAAGTCGCGAAGGGGTTCTCGTAGCTCGATTAAGACTTCTTGTTGTCAAGGGCACAAGTCGCGAAGGGGTTCTCGAAGCTCGATTAAGACTTCTTGTTGTCAAGCAAGGCACAAGTCGCGAAGGGGTTCTCGTAGCTCGATTAAGACTTCTTGTTGTCAAGCAAGGCACAAGTCGCGAAGGGGTTCTCGTAGCTCGATTAAGACTTCTTGTTGTCAAGCAAGGCACAAGTCGCGAAGGGGTTCTCGTAGCTCGATTAAGACTTCTATAGCAATGGCTTAATATTACTGAAGGTCTTTAAAACATTTCTTTGTGGTATTAAAATAAATTGTGAAATGTAGAATATACGTGCAAATCATCGATTTTAAAAGTGATTATAAATGCAGCGGCTTAATATAACTGATTTTTTTCTAAATAGATTTTTTGTTACATTAATTATTTTTTTGTGCTGTTAAAATACAATGTGAGTTTATTTCCTGTGACTTTTTTTCCATGCCAAAACTGTGACTTATGTACCTGACTTTTTGCGTTGAAGCCTTCGTCAGAGTTTATGAAACTGGACCCAAATTTCTACAAGGACAGAATATTAATATCATGTACCCTACCTGCTTGATCTCCTGACGACCTTACCATTTTGGTTTGTTGCAAAGTTGCTGCCCACATGCTGCTCAGTTGGGGCGTCAATCCTGAATGTGGTTTATGACGGTCAAGTGGTCGGCTTTCCATTTGTCCAAGGAAGAAGTCTGGATTATTAGCTTCCCTGACGTATCTGGAGAGCTTAGGTTTCTCTAAGAACATTATTATTAAAAAAGTTTAACCAGACCACTGAGCTGGCTATCAGCTCTCATAGGCTGGCCTCTCTAAGAACATGGTTGGCGTTTATTTTATTTAAAGCATTAATTTGAAATGGAATTGGAATATTAAATTCAGGCCAAAGGCCAGGCGCTGGGACCAAAGAGGTCATTGGCGCTGAAAGGGAAATTGAGAATAAAAAGGTTTTAAAGAGGTAACATGAGGAAAACCTTGCAGTCGCACTTTGAAACAATTGTAAGGAGAGGGTGGAAAGTAAAATGTAAGAAAGAGAATATGAGTGGAGGTACAGAAAAGAAATAGAAGGGGTTGCAGCTAGGCGCCGAAGGGACGCTGCAAAGAACCTAGGCAATGCTTTCAGTGCATCCCGTGAGAGGTGGCCTGACGGCTCTACTCCCCGCCACATGGGGCTGGCATTCATCTTACATAAAGCATTAAAGCTTTGTTTTCAGGCTTCCGTTGGTTTGGGGTTGATTAGGACCCCTCTGCAAGCGTGCGGTACTTCACACTGTTGCCTCTGTGTGAAATTTACTATCCTTAAAAATACATTCTATGGTTGCAACCCCAACAAAGTGCAGCTATTGCACTGTTTCTGTTATTAACAATAAAGGCTCTTTTGTACTCCGATGCGCTGTTCAAGATTTCATCCGGTTTCGTCAACATAAGCCAAAATGCAACTGTTAAAATTGATGACGTATTTCAAGGATTCATCCTTTTCCTTTATTTTCCCCGGTTTTGTTTTTACAAAGGGGATTTACGGATAGCACTGGCAAAATGAAATATAAATGTACGTTGTTTATCCCCAAGATTTTTTTATTAATCATTTTCCCTTATGTCCTCAGCCTTTTTTTTTTTTTGGAGAATATAGAGTTTAGGCTAAAGGCCAAGCGCTGGAACCTATGAGGTCATTCAACGCTGAAACAGAAATTAACAGTAAGAGTTTTTTGGAAAGTGTAACAGGAGGAAGACCTCGCAATTCCACTACGAAACAATTGTTAGTAGGTGGAAAGTAAGATGGAAGAAAGAGAATATGATCGGAGGCACAGCAGAAAGAATTTAAGAGGTTGCAACTAGGAGCCGAAGGAACGCTGCGAAGACCCTTAAATAATGCCTACAGTGCACCACATGAGGTGCACTGACAGCACTACCCATCTACGGGAACACTTTTTTTTTTTGGCTATTTGAAAGGTATATATTTATATACTTTTCGCTTTTTTTAAGCATTGTGCAGAAACTAGGTTGGTTAAGCTAAATTATGAAAACAAGTTCTTATATAATTTTCTTTTCGTCTCTATATACAGGGTCACAAAGTCTATGGGCTCTAGGGAACAAATCTGCTGCCACTCCTCTTTTGATGTTAGAATTCTGGCTCGAAAAATAGTGAAGGTGCGATTTTTGATACGTTGGACTTTACGGTACACCTTATGTTTCACACAATAATTTAAAATATACACATCTGGACCCTTGGGATACAGATAACAATAACGTAGTTGGACTTGTGATTAATGAAGAGTTTATCATTTGCTACATGGAATAAAAAAAAAAACTGCACATTTTCTTCATTCAGCCCCTGCCCCTTCCTATTACCGGGCATCCTTGGCCTGTTATGCTGAGACTACATTTTAATACACAAATCGACACCACGTTTCCCTAATTTCATTTACTGCTGAGGTACTTTCCCTCCGCCAGTTCATCAACAAAAGAAAAGAAAGTGTATCTCCTGAACCTAGTTTTTGAGGATCATTTCTAATAATGAACAAGGTAAACCACTAACGAGATATATGTATATATGTATTTATATATATCTATATATACACACACATACATACATACATACTGTATATATGTATGTATATATAAATATATAAGGTAAACCACTCGTTAGTGATATATATATATATATATATATATATATATATATATATATATATATATATATATATATATATATATATATATATATATATATATACCACTAACGAGTGGTTTACCTATATATTTATATATATGTAATTCTAATAGCCACAATGCCCTCTTAACTTCTCAGATTCTTCATGCTTTTTTGGATATGCTTGTGTAGTTACAAGCATATCCAAAGAAGCAAGATTTCGAGAAGTTAAGAGGGCCTTGTGGCTATTAGAATTACATATGTGTCTGGTAAAAGTGACCAGTAGATTCTACATCTATATATATATATATATATATATATATATATATATATATATATATATATATATATATATATATATGATCAAAGCAAAATCTAAAAGCTAGCCATAAAATACAAACGCAGGATGTAAGTAGACAAAAGTAGATGTAAATGAATAGGTAATGAGAGAATACATGAACACTCTATGGAGGCTTACGAGCATATTTTGATTTCAAGAATATACTGCTAGATGTCTCTCTGGTTGCATATAGGATGGAATTCTTGTTGAATATCGGGAAAGATAAAAACACTGAGTAAAATAAAGGTTTCAGCATTATTATTATTATTATCGTTGAATATTATTATTATTATTATCAAATATTATTACATGCAGTAATGCTGTATTTGTTCGGAACTGCTGAATCGTGGATGAGCCCCTGTTCACAAAAAAAGCCTTTTATTCTCTGGAGCCATCCCTGTTAGGGGAAAAGATGTCTTAATGTTATACATGTGTACATATATATGTATTATATATCATATATATATATATATATATATATATATATATATTATACTATATATATATATATATATATATATATACTCTTACACACACACACACACACATATATATATATATATATATATATATATATATATATATATATATATATATATATATATATATATCTATATATATATATATATATATATATATATATATATATATAGTTTATTATCATATGTACAGTATATGTATACATCATGAAGATATAAATATATATATATATATATTATGCATGTATATACTATACATACATATATAATGTATATATATATATATGTTATATATTATATAACACATATATATATATATATATATATATATATATATATATATATATATATATATATATATATATATATATATATATATATATACACACTCATAACTCAAATTACCATTGTTCATAAAAGGGTGATGATTCGATTGTTTTCTGTCCGAGATATGAAAGTGTTCCTGGTGGCCTTCTGCATTGTATTCTTATCAGCCTAAATGTTTCGATTAGCGCTCGCCGCTACCCTTGACACGCAGTGAGACACGTTTCCTAGGAAAGTTGGCATAAATTTAAGCGTCTATGAGGAACCTTGGATCCAATATTTTGGCTGGATATTATCCGGCATGAGGCGAGTTACAAAAACAAAAGAGTGTCTGAGTCAGGACACGGCTCCTTTTGCCTCGAACCTTTTGTTGCTAACTGCTACAGTTACTTCTCTTGCTGCTCAGCTCTGCTTCGTAATAATAATAATAATAATAATAATAATAATAATAATAATAATAATAATAATAATAATTCTTACTTAACTGCTTGAGTTATTTCTCTTACTACTCAGATGTGCTTCGTGAAACTAATATAATAATAATAATAATAATAATAATAATAATAATAATAATAATAATAATAATCGTCATCATCATCATCATCATCATCCTCATTTTTTGTTAACTGCTAGAGTTACTTCTCTTACTACTCAGCTGTGCCTCTTCGTAAGATTAATAATAAATAATAATAATAATAATATAATAATAATAATAATAATAATAATTTCTAAACTGCTAGAGTTACTTCTCTTACTACTCAGCTCTGCTTCGTAATAATAATAATAATAATAATAATAATAATAATAATAATAATAATAATAATAATAATGGGGAAACAAATCCACAGCTATGTATGGGTACATATGTTTGAAAATCAATTGCTACAGAGAGCTTTCGGGAATCTGTTAGATTCCCCTTTTCATGATGCATAAGTTTTTAAATATTAACCGTGGATGTTTCTCCATTTCAAGACTCATTCTACTATGCATATTTTTAATAATAATAATAATAATAATAATAATAATAATAATAATAATAATAATAATTAATAATAATAATAATTTTGCTCTGAGGTCTAATTCATAAGCAATAATATTAGCAATTTTCGTTTGAATAAATACACAGATAAATGGGATAATCTTAAACATGCCAAATACGCCGACTGCTAAATTTGCTGCGAATTTCCCAATTTTCTTTTTAAAAAGAATAAGTTTGATTTCAACGCAGTAAGCACTTTATTCCTTCCTGAATTGCTAACTTGTTAAGGTAAGCTTTTTTTTTCTGTCCCCGTTTAAAAATTGCTGTTTGTGACAGGTTTGAGTCAAAACAATTCGTCCTGATAACACGGCTCTTAACTCTTTCCAAGGTCATCTTCCCCAACCCCTCTCAAAAAAATATGCAAAATATACACGGCAAAGTTCGCCCCTCCTGCTTCATGCGTCAGTTAGCGATGCCATAAAACTAGAGAGAGAGAGAGAGAGAGAGAGAGAGAGAGTTGCTGGATACCGAAACATGGGGATAATAACCGACGTTCAGTAGGTTTATATGAATGTCGAGTGTTCACGTCTGATTGCGCCTGTACAAGGAAGCAGCAGTAATTTTATCATTCATGTTGTTCCTGCTCATGATGATGGCTCCCAAACTTCCTTACATTCACAAAGGAACGAGTCCAAAAGAAGCTGTGAATTCGCAGAAAACTCTCCCGCAGACTAATAAGAGACAAATGAGGACTGAAACCAACAAACTCGTGCACAGGAATTCACCATACCCACTGTCATGAACCTTATGCAAAGGGGAAAAACTCGTTCCGAGGATACCCGGAGGCGCAAGGAACTCGCGGGTCACCGGGGAACATTACTCGCAAAAGACAAGGGAGATGCTAAACGAACTCAGTCGACCATCCAGCTAGCTGACTGACTTCATCGCATCCCAGCCAGTTGAGGGAGGTGCAAAGTTAACACGTCATACTCGTTCTTTTTGTTTTTTTTTTTTTCTACTCGAGTTTTATAAAATCCCTGCAAGGGTCTGCTTACGTTGCTCGATTGGCGTTCAGTCTTCATGGCGACCAACTGATGTATACGTCAAAATAAAGTTCTCTGTCCATAGCAAATAGTGACGATCATTTGCCATTTGCCTTCAGTTCACGGAAAGACAAGGACATGACATGTGCGCATTTCTCAACAACTTGATCGCCAATTTAAAGGGAAACTATCAGGGCCAAGTCAGGACAATCGCTGAAGACATTATTCAAATGAGCGTCCAACCTCACTGCCTTTGGAATTTGTAGATTTCGCTTCGGCTGCTCTACAATGAAATTAGTTCATCTTGTACTGCTTGAGGCTGCTGCGTGTTGCTCACCGGGATAGCCTTGACATTTAGGAGACAGAGCTTTGGCGTAGCTATCTCCCAGGGAGGCGACTGCGATACTGCGTTTGCCTTGCGCGAGAGAGAGAGAGAGAAATTGTACCGCCCTTACAAAAGCTACAGAATTTATTACTTTAAAATTTTGAGTCAATATACCTCAAGCTGGGTTCTGATTACCACTCTTATTATTATTATTATTATTATTATTATTATAGTAAATATTATATAGTAAATATATATATATATATATATATATATATATATATATATATATATATATATATATATATATATATATATGTATTGTATATATATATAATTATAATTTTTTATTACACATCGTTCTTCATAAAATTGTGACTCTCTTAGCATCATTATCATCCTCATTATTATTATTATTATTATTATTATTATTATTATTATTATTATTATTACGCAAAAGGGCAGGACATTAAATAATGAGTAGTTTTACCCTTGACGCTTTCCTCCTATATTCATCGCTTACTCGAAGAGATTTGAAGAATACTGTTGACGAGATGTGAAGCTATAAGAATTGCTCCAGGAATTCTCGAATTTTTTATATTCATTTTCATTATTGCTAGTGTTGCTCTTGTCCAATATGGAACAAACTTAATAGGCTACTGACTTTCTCAATAAACTTTCACAGAACAGAATCCATATAGTAGGTAAGAGGACACCCCCATAAAAATAAATTTAAAGAACACAAACGAGAATGGAGACATAATTCAGCAAATCTACAGCCACGTAGTGTGTGTGTGTGTTGACGGAAAACACATTTCAGTACATTCTGATCTCACTGAACCTTATAAACAGAAAAGGGAAAATGAAGGTCCGCAGTTTCAGTCTCCCTGATCCAAGGGCATCGGGTTCTGCCACGAATTCAAAGGGTACGCCTGGACCGAAGTGGGTTTATCGAGTTCCATGACTTGAAAGGAATGGAGGTGACTCGGGTATTCTTGATGTTTGATTTCTCCAGCTTCAGGTGTTCATTTTTTTTCCCCTTCCTACAGCCGCTATTTTGTTTTTCTCTCTCTCTCTCTCTTCGCTCACTCATAACTTTTTCCCTTTCACTGATTTAAAGATTTATAGATTTAGGCGTACACACCAGGCACTGGGGCAACTAAGGCCATCCAGCGCTGAAACGGAAATTGACAGTTAAAGGTTTGAAAGGTGTAACAGGAGGAAAACCTCGTAGTTGCACTATGAATCAATTGTTAGGAGAGGGTGGAAAGAAAGATGGAAGAAAGAGAATATGAACCAAACCTCGGTTCATCAGGTTCCATCATCAATTACAGAGAAAAGGACTGGAAAGACTGGCAGAAGCCGAGACAACCACGGGGAAAGGGGAACAACAAAACCAGCAAAATAACCTTAGTACTAGTTTATTAACATTAAGAAATGTACATATTTACCAACTGAGTCAAGTTTGGTCAAAAGTAATTAAATAAATCATATCAAACGTCATACATAATCCACGAGTCAATCAAAAATACCAAAGATGTAGCAAAAGTAAAGTTACTTTAAATAAACATTACCATCACAGCAAAAAGTAACAAATATCATATAAAAGAGAACAACATTTAAGCTACATCAAATAATAAGCAATACAGACAGCATAAATAATAATATCAGACAATCCACGGTATAACCAATCAACCATAGTAATATACAAATATCTGAAAAATCAATAAAGCAGCTAATATAAAGTCAATAATCTGAAGTATCATAAATAATACCAATATAATAATAATCACAATCTCCGTATAGTACAAAAACAGAACCTCCACCTAGGGATGTCATGACCAGCATCAAAGGTTACCGAGGACGACCATCAAACAACTGCCGTGAACTCATCGAAACCACCGTGTGGCAGCAAACAGGAATAACTCCACAAAGCACAGGTGGTCACGACAGAGTCGATGCAACAGCCACACTGCTGTCTTAGAGGAATGTCCCCTCTCCACTGGCGACTAAGGCTGAGCCACCAACTCATCCTCGATAACTTGGCTGAAGTTCTCATCCTCAAAAACTGTCGAAGACAACAGGTAACAACTACCTGCTATTAAACAAGCCCATGCTGCTATGCTGTCTAGACCCTGACTCGATGGCTGCCCAAACTTGACTAGCTTTCTGCCGACGAAAGCAACAGACGTAAAGTCTAAAACACACAAAAAAGAATGAAAGCAGTTGCAGTTGGGGGCCGAAGGTACGCTGCAAAGAAACTTAAGTAATGCCTACATTGCACCGCATGAGATGCACTGACGGCACTACCCGCTACTTTTCCCTGTCACCCTCTCAGCCTATTGCCGGGCATCATTTTCTTCCCCAGTCACTGCTCTTTTTACTCTGTTTCCCCCAACCATCTTTATCTTTTTTTTTAGCCATTCAGCTTTTATTTCCTTCGGCTGCTCGTGTTTTGGTCCTCAGGAACACTATCATCTTTTTTTCATCTTCAGCTGCCCTTTTCTTTAGATCTTCAGCCGCTCATCTTCTTTTTCTTCTGCTCATCATACTTTTTGCCAGCCTCTTTTTCATCTTAACGGTTCATCTTTTTTTTTTTTCCTTCAGCCGATCACATCTTTCCTTCAGCCACTCACTCTTTTCCTCAGCTGCTCATTTTTTATTTCTTCCGACGTTCAGCTTTTTTTTTTTTTTACTCAAGCGTTCATATCCTGTCCAGCCACTTTTTTTTTCTCCCTCTCCACGCTGTCTATTTTTTCCTTATTCTGTTACTCATCTTTTATTTTCTTCAGGCGCTGAATTTTTTTTTTCTTTTTACTTCCGTTACTCATTTTTTCCTCAGCCAGTCAGTATGACGTCTGAAAGTAAACAAAAAAAAAAAGGAGTAAACAAAGCAGGTAAGGTGGGTTACCATAGCAATGACGTAAGGACATCTCATACGTTGGCAACTGGGGCTGGTGGATCTACCAATTCTCTCTTGGCCACTTTCCCGTAGGGGGGTAGTGCCACCAGTGCACCTCATGCGGTGCACTGTAGGTATTACTTAAGGTTCTTTGCAGCGTGCCTTCGGCCCCTAACTGCAACCCCTTTCGTTCCTTTTACTATACCTCCGTTCATATTCTCTTCCTTCCATCTTACTTTCCACCCTCTCCTAACAATTGATTCATAGTGCAACTGCGAGGGCTTCCTCTGATACACCTTTCAAACCTTCGTTTCTTTTACTGTACTTCCGTTTATATTATCTTTCTTCCATCATACTTTCCACTCTCTCCTAACAACTGATTCACAGAGCAACTGCGAGGGCTTCCTCCTGATACACCTTTCAAACCTTCTACTGTCAATTTCCGTTTCAGCTCCGAATGACCTCATGGGTCCCAGTGCTTGGCCTTTGGCCTAAATTCTATATTCAGTTCAATTTTTGTCGACTTGGTTAGGTTCCAATCGGTGTCAGTGAAAATTTATGGTAACCTAAGTCAATTTTAAGATTCTACTTCAGTTTACTAACTAAATTTCTTTTATATGCTTTGTGAAGCAGGCTTTTTCAATAATATTTTATACAATTTGCAGTAAACACCATACAGATCTTTTCAGTTATTCTGTGTGTTTAATAATAATCCTTACCATTCAAACCTAGGCTAACCTAGTTTAGCTACATCAAATCTTCATGGATATTTACTGTCCGTTCAAGGATATCTTATTTATATGATTAAATAGACGAATTTCTGTTATTCATAGAATTTTCACCTAAACCACTTATATAGAGCGTTTTCTTGTTATATTCAGCTGTTATTGGTAACCAAAGATTCCGCGCGCTGACACATGCGCGCACGAATATTTTAACGAAATCATAAATAAACATCTGAATCAAATGCTTATAACATTTTTGCTGTAGTCTGCTTCTTTCTCAAGTTTCTATAAGCACTATTTGCATGTGATGAAGATAAAGGGTTAATGGCATGAGGAAAATCTGGGGTCTCTCCTTCTCTCTCCTTGAATGCCGGCATCTAACTTGTTTTCCAAGAACGCAGTAAAATTTGTATATCTCAACTTGCTATCACCAACCCGAGATGCACCATGGGACAATCTTCTTAGATGACGACGCTCACAGGCCTCTCTCTCTCTCTCTCTCTCTCTCTCTCTCTCTCTCATGCTTAGTTCCAGCTCAAAGCTAGAGGATCTGCGGAATTTGTCAAATCCCGTTTAATCACGTGATTTTCCAGCTAAATAACCGGTCTAGTCTGGGAGTAAGAATTTAGAGAAAAAATGATGACGTAGTATATGCCAACGTTAACCTTACTTCGATGCCACACTTTCAAGGCCGCCCCGTTGTAAGCAAAATTGGAGAAATTTTAACCTTAGCGCTCCTTCGTTTTCTTGTGAAAACATAATCAATCTTCCACAGTCTGCTGCCGGTTTGCTAGCATTGAATTTTAGTTTTTTCCTCATGGACGTCTAAATATACTTATATGTATGTATGTATGTATATATGTGTATGTATTTTATGGACGCATGTATGTTTTATGGATGTTTTTCTTAGTTCTACGTATCACAGTCTCTGTATACTGAACGACATTCCGCATGCAAATTTTGTTCACAAAAACAAGTTGGCTGACTACTAGTAGTAAATAGAAATTAAATTCTCCAAATTATAAAAGATCTTGTCTCGGGTGCGGTTGCTGAGACCTTAGTAACAGAACTGGTTGAGCAACTCCTTTCCCCCTTCCCCTCCCCACTAACCAAAACCCTCCCCTCTCCCCACCAATCAACACCTCCCCTCCCTTCCCCTCCCCACCAACCAACACCTCCCCTCTCCCTTCCCCTCCCACTAACCAACACCCTCCCTCTCCATTCCCCCTCCCCACCAACCAAAACCCTCACCTCTCCCTTCTCCCTCCCCACCAACCAAAAATCTCCCCTCTCCTTCCCCTCCCAACAACCAACACCCTCCCCTCTGCCTTCCCTCACCCCACCAACCAAAACCCTCCCTCTCCCTTCCCCCTCCCCACCAGCCAACACCCTCCCCTCTCCCACCAACCACACCAACCAACACCCTCCCTCTCCCTTCCCCTTCCCACCAACCAACACCCTCCCCTCTCCCCACCAACCAACACCCTCCCCTCTCCCTTCCCCCTCCCCACCAACCAACACTCCCCCCACCAACCAAAACCCTCCCCTCTCCCTTCCCCCTCCCCACCAACCAACACCCTCCCCCCTCCCTACCAACCAACACCCTCCTCTCTCCCTTCCCCCTCCCCACAACCAACACCCTCCCCTCTCCCTTCCCCTCCCCACCAACCAACACCCTCCCCTCTCCCTTCCCCTCCCCACCAACCAACACCTCCCCTCCCCCCACCAACCAAAACCCCCCCCCTCCCCCTCCCCACCAACCAAAACCCTCCTCTCCCCCTCCCCCTCCCCACCAACCAACACCCTCCCCTCCCTACCAACCAACACCCTCCTCTCTCCTTCCCCCTCCCCACAACCAACACCCTCCCACCTTATTGTGGAATCCCCACCAACCAAAATGAATTTCACCCTAAATTCCTCTCCCTTCTTTGGCCTCCCCACCAACCAACACCCTCCAGTCCTCTACCCCCCAAAGAGGAACTATTTTTTTTCTCTCCTTCCCCTCCCCACCAACCAACACCTCCCCACCAACCAACACCTCCCCCTCCCCCTCCCACCAAACACCCTCCTCCCTTCCCTCCCACCAACCAACACCTCCTCTCTCCTTCCCCCTCCCCACAACCAACACTCCCCACCAACAAAACCCTCCCCTCTTTCCCCTCCCCACCAACCAATCCGAACCACATCCCCTCTCCTTCCCCCCCCACCAATGAATTTCCCCACCAGAAATAAACACCCTCCTTCTCCCTTCCCCTTCCCACAACCAACACCCTCCTCCTCTCCCCAACAGCGTGCAACACCCTACCCTCTCCCTTCCCCTCCCCAGAGGAACTACCCCTCTCTCCTTCCCCTCCCCACCAACCAACACCCTCCCTTCTCCCCCCCCCCCCACACCAACTCCTTCCCCCCACCAACCAAAACCCTCCCCTCTCCCCTTCCTCTCCCCACCAACCAAAACCCTCCCCTCTCCCATTCCCCTCCCCACCAACCAACACCCTCCCTTCCCTCCCCACCAACCAACACCCTCCTCTCTCCCTTCCCCTTCCCACCAACCAACACCCTCTCCCTTCCCGCTCCCCACCAACCAACACCCTCCCCTCTCCCTTCCCCCTTCCCACCAACCAACACCCTCCACTTTCCTTCCCCCCCACACCAACTAACACCCTCCCCTCTCCCTTCCCCTTCCCACCAACCAACACCCTCTCCTTCCTGCTCCCCACCAACCAACACCCTCCCCTCTCCTTCCCCCCTCCCGACTAACCAACACCCTCCCCCCCCTTCCTACCAACCAACACTCACCCCTCCCCCCTTCCCCACCAACAAATGCTCTTCCCTCCCCTCACACACCAACCAACATCCTCCCTCCCTTCCAACAGACACTCCCCTCTCTCCTTCCCCTCCCCACCATCCAACATTCCCCTTCCTCCTTCCCCACCAACCAACATTCCCCTCCCTCCCTTCCCCACCAACCAACATTCCCCCCTCCCTTCCCCACCAACCAACATTCCCCTCCCCCTTTCCCCTCCCCATCAACACTCCCCTCCTCCCTTCCCCTACCCCACCAATCAACACTACCCTCCTCCCTTCCCCTCCCCACCAATCAACACTCCCCTCCCCCCTTCCCCCACCAATCAAAACTACCCTCCCTCCCTTCCCCTCCCCACCAGCCAACATTCCCCCTCCCTTCCACTCCCCACCAATCAACACCCCTCCCTCCCTCCACCTCCCCACCAACCGATATTCCTCTCCCTCACCAACCAATACTCCCCTCCATCCCTTCGCCCCCACCAACAAACACTCTCCCCTCCCGCATTCCCCCTCCCTAACCAACCAACACCCTCGCCTCTCTTTCCCCTCTCCCCCTTCCCCCCACCAGCCAACACTCTCCCCAACCCTTCCTCCATGCAGAACGCAGGGGCCTGAACCTGAAGCTAACAATACGTCATTAAGATTTCTTCCCTTGAGGCTCAAGATCAAAACAACAATGAGAATCAAGATATCAGGAAAGGCAACCTTCTGAAAAACAAGAATTTGTTCATTTTTTTGTGTGTGTGTGTTGATTCAGTCATACCCGAGAATTCCCTCCACAAAATAAAATGCCTCTAGGGGGAAACGAAAAATGAAAATAGAAAGAAAATTTTTAAAAATGAGAAAACCACAACCATAATTTCAGTCATGACGATACTTAAATACATGCAATTAACTGACTTGGGCAAGCAGTATTGTCATTTGATGTTAGGACCTAATTTAACAAGAGAAAAACAAAGTTTTACCACAATATATATATATATATATATATATATATATATATATATATATATATATATATATATATATATATATAGTTGAAGAATTAGTGGATCTCCCGAAACAAAGGTAAATCTTTGAGAGGATTTGTATATATATAAATATATATATATATATATATATATATATATATATATATATATATATATATATATATATATATATATATATATATATATATATATATATATATATATATATAAGCGAATCCCACAGGAAAGTGACAGCGCTTTCACGTTTATTAACGCATCGTCTGGCCACAAATGAGACAAAGATGAAAGAGAGGTTACAAAGTAAACAAAAAAGAACAAGAATATCTGATATTCTTGTTCTTTTTTGTTTACTTTGTAACCTTCTTTTCATCTGTGTCTCATTTGTGCCCAGACGATGTGTTAATAAACGTGAAAGCGCTTCGTACTGAACTTCTGCCTGTCACTTTCCTGTGGGATTAGCTTTATATATATATATATATATATATATATATATATATATATATATATATATATATATATATATATATATATATATATATATAAAATCTCTCAAAGATTTACCTTTGTTTCGGGAGGCCCACTAATTTCTTCAACTATATATATATATATATATATATATATATATATATATATATATATATATATATATATATATATATATATATATATATATATATATATATATATATATATATATATGATAAAACTTTGTTTTCTCTTGTTAAATTAGGTCCTAACATCAAATGACAATACTGCTTGCCCAAGTCAAATATTATATATTAATATTATATATATATATATATATATATATATATATATATATATATATATATATATATATATATATATATATAAATCCTCTCCAAGATTTATCTTTGTTTTGGTAGGTCCACTAATTCTTCAACTGTGTTTGATTCCAGGTGCATCTGTTCCTTATAAACCCCATCCTCAGGGATATCTGTACGTCATCTGTCAATTATACGAGCTTTATTGTAACATTACTTTATATTTTTCATCAACCTGCTAGTAAGGGAGTGTGTATTGAAAGGCCTAGCAACCACTCTGTTGTTTCACTTTTTCTTCGTGGCATTTGCCTGTATTCATACATTCATCACGTTCCATATCTCCGTGAATCAGTTATACATACATACATACATACAAACATATATATATATATATATATATATATATATATATATATATATATATATATATATATATATGTATATATATATATATATATGTATGTATATATGGATGCCTTCGTCTATGATACTGGACTGAAATTTCTACAAGGACAGAATATTTGTATAAGAGACCTGCTTGATCTCCTGACGACTCGACCATTCTGGTTTGTTGCAGATATGCTGCCCATAAGCTGCTCAGTTGGGGGTCGTCAATCCTGGGTGTGGTGTGGTTCAGTATGGTCGACCTGTGGTTGGCGAAAGTTTGTATACAGTATATATTATATATAAATATGTATATATGATATATATATATATATATATATATATATATATATATATATATATATATATATATATATATTTACATATAAATAAGAGTATGTGTATATATATATACACATATATATGTATATTTATATATAATATAATTTATTTATATATATATAAAATACATATATATCTATGAATATATATATGTATATGTACATATATTTTATATATGTAAATAAATATTTATATATATATTTATTTACAATAAATATACAAACTTTCGCCAACCACAGGTCGACCATCGTGACCCACACCACACCCAGGATTGACCCGTCCCCCGCAACCCCACTCAGCAGCATATGGGCAACAAACCAGAATGATCGAGTCGTCAGGAGATCAAGCAGGTCTCTTGTATAAATCTTCTGCCTTTGTAGAAATTTCAGTCTAGTGTAACCTCTGACGAAGGCATCCAAGCAAGAAGTAACCGGAAAAAGTCACAAATTTGGCTGCGAAAAAAAAAGTCACAAGTAATAAGGTGAACATTTTATGTCAACACCACAGACAAATAATTCTCAACCTACGGTATATTAATTGACGTTAAATATTATTCCATTACATCTATATTCAGTGTTTTAATATTTTACAATCTGCACTTTATTTCAACTGGCCTTCATTAAGACTAAGCGATTGCTTTTACATTCAGTGCGTTGCTTGACAGAAAGACCAAGATGGAACCAGATATCTATCGCCATCTTGTGCAAAACAACAGGACTGTGGCATGTTGTGAACAGCCCCTTAAAAATTTAATTATTTGTTTGGGCTGCTTCAATAAAATGTGACTTTATCTCCTATAACAATTTTCCAGTCATTGGCATTTCAGCTATGGGAAAGTTGGGAGAATAAGAAGTATTGAAAAGTTTACGCTGAGGTCGAAAGGATCTTCTTTCTCTTTTATTTAATGACTCGCCTCCTTATTAAGCGCTGGTTCATTAAGCTCTACTGAGAGTACTGTCCCCATTGTTAGATGAACAGAAAAAGTCACAGGGAAAAGTTACAGAAGAAGGTCACGATAAATACTGGAAAACTGTTATAAGAGATACACATTTTATTCAAGCAGCACAACAAATAATTAAATTTTTAAAGGGCTGTTCACAACATGCCACAGTCCTGTTGTTTTGCCCGAGATGGCGTTAAATATCTGGTTTCATCTTGGTCTTTCTGTCAAGCAACGCACTGAATGCAAATGCAACCGATTAGTCTTACTGAAGGCCCAGTAAGTGAATTTGTCGAAATAAATTGCAAAATTGTAAAATATCAAAACATTGTATATAGATGTAATGGAATAATATTATTTAACGTCAATTAATATACCGTAGGTTGAGAATTATTTGTCTGTGGCGTATAGACATAAAATATTCACCCTATTACTTGTGACTTTTTTCGTAACCAAATTTGTGACTTTTTCCCTGTTACTTCTTACTTGGATGCCTTCGTCAGAGGTTATGATACCAGTGGAAACGGCTGTATAAGGGAGTTCAGACCCCCATCTCTCACACTCCCCCTAGAGAACATAAAGGATCAAAGAAGCCGCCTAACTCTGACCCCCTTCCATTCAGAACTATAGTTAATCCTCGAGATTCCTTTTCTTTTTATGCATAATAACTTTGAACCATGAATAAATAATTGTACTGAAGGACTTGCATACATCTCCTCTTTCTGCTTGTTTATACTTCTGTCACTTTTACTTATAGCAGTTACTCATCTCCCCATCGGTTCTCTCTCTCTCTCTCTATAAATATAATATATATATATATATATATATATATATATATATATATATATATGTGTGTGTGTGTGTGTGTGTGTATATATATGTATATATACATATATATACATTCATATCTATGTATGGTCGACCTGTGGTTGACGAAAGTTTGAAACATAATATATTTATATGTATATATATATATATATATATATATATATATATATATATATATATATATATATATATATATATATATATATATATATATATATATATATGTGTGTATAATTATATATATATATATATACATATAAATGTGTGTATTTGTGATATATATATATATATATATATATATATATATATATATATATATATATATATATATATATATATATATATATATATATATATATATATATATAATAAACTTTCAACAGGTCGAGCATCGTGACCCACTCCACACCCAGGATTGACGCCCCCACTGGACAGCTTACGGGCAGCATATCTGCAACAAACCAGAATGGTCGAGTCGTCAGGAGATCAAGCAGGTCTCTTATATAACTATGTTGTCCTTGTCAAAATTCTAATCTGGTTTCCTAACCTCTGACGGAGGTTGAAAGCCACAAATTTAGCTGCGAAAAAGTCACAGGTAATAAGGTAACATTTAATGTCGACATCACAAACAAATAATTAAGGTAATAAAAAAAGTATTTCGAAATCTGTATTAACTAACGATTAAACAATATTAAGCCATTACTTATATATTCAACGTCTTAATATGGGGGATTTAGACGCATATTTTGCATTTTCCACTTTATTTTAACAATTCAGACAAATTTAAAAACTGGCCTTCAATAAAATCAAGCAGTTACATTTATATTCAGTGCTTTAATGCAACTGCAAGAAATCCTTCGCACTTGTGCGCTGCTTGACAGAGAGACCAAGAGGGAACGAGATACCTAACACCATCTTGGCAGTTTCCTCATAGCGTAGGTTGGAAAACACTTTAATACACACGTTTCTCAGCAGCTTTTTATAACTTTAATCATTTCTTTGTGGCGCTAAAATAAAATGTGACTGTTTCCCGTGACTCTTTTCCAGTCAAGATTGTGACTTTTTTTTTTTTTGTAGCTCTTTTCTGTTTTTTTTTTTTTTGACAATAGGGACAGTAACCTTGGGAGAGCTAAGTGATTTTAAGGGTATTTATATCAAGATTTGCAAACAAGAAAAATGTCTTATTTTATCCTCATATTTAAAGAACGTTATTGGTCCTCAACATAATCTTAAATAGTTAATTATTATCATGAATTAAAAATTATCCGTTATTTATTACTATTTTTCTGACAAGACCATCCAGTCACTTGCTTGAATATTATCAGTTCTCGAATTAAAAAAAAAAAATGGAGTTTGACAGGTTAAAGAAGTTTGACAGCCACGTAAAAAGAGACCGAAAGGACTTGAGAAGCGAAGCTGCAAAGACCCTTTAGCAACATCTACAGTGTGTCACGCCAAACACTATGTAGTTAGTAAATCCTTTCACCTTACGGGTATGTGAGAACCTTCACCCGTCATTATTGCTCGCCATACCTTGCACCCTTCGGTAAAATGCAAGAAGTGATTTAATTCTGAATCATTTAAAAAGCACAACTGTAGGGTTAAAGGTTAAGAAAACAAGTAAAAAATGCGCCGAAGTTTCTTCGGCGCAATCGAGTTTTCTGTACATCGTATAATCAAGGACACCGAAAACAGATCTATCTTTCGGGGGTCTCGGTATAATGCTGTTTGAGCTGTGACCCATGAAACTCTAACCACGGCCCGGTGGTGGCCTGGCCTATATCGTTGCCGGACGCATGATTATGGCTAATTTTTACCTTAAATAAAATCATAACTACTGAGGCTAGAGGGCTACAATTTGGTGTTTGATGATTGGAAGGTGGATGATCAACATACCAATTTGCAACCCTCTAGCCTCAGTAGTTTTTAAAGATCTGAGGGCGGACAGTGAAAGTGCGGACAGAAAAAAGTGCGGACGGACAGACAAAGCCGGCACATTAGTTTTCTTTTACAGAAAACTAATAAAAAGCAACTTTATAAAACCAAGTTTAAGAGAATAAATATAACACAGGCGCTTTCGACCTTCACTAAGGTCGTCAGGTCGGAAGCTCCTGTGTTATATTTATTCATTTAAACTAGGTTGTATAGCGGATTTTTTTTTTTTTACCATTCAAGACAGACACCAAGAATTTTTGTTTAATTTCTGGTGTAGGATTAAACATATCATTCTACTGACCAGTGATCCTGGAAAGATATTTACCTTAGACCTGGAGGCTCTAGTCTGAGCGGCAATGGGTCTCAAAGAGGTTGTAGTGCCACCAAAGAAAGGGCTACCATATTTTATTTAACTAAGATTCCTTGGCTGTGATATTTTACTATGAAATGGTTTACTGAGGAATCGCATACTTAATGTGATTTCCCCTGTACAGACAAGCGGGCGCGCACACACACATCACATATACATACATATATATATATATATATATATAAATATATATATATATATAAATATAAATATATATATATATATATATATGTATGTATATATATATATTAGCCACGTGGCTAATTGTAAAGCATTTATCAGTTATAATACCCCTTGGGTTTAAGTTATTACCGAGGTACAGTGAATTGGATATTAAACGATATTTGTGGCTTGATATTTGTAATATATATATATATTATATATATATATATATATATATATATATATATATATATATATATATATATATATATATATATATATATATATATATATAGTATATGTGTATGTGTGTGTGTGTGTGTATGTATTGTGAACATCTTCCATGACTAGTTCCTTTCAATTCTGGTTCGCTCACGAGCTACGTATTCACCGTTGTATTGCTTTTCCCTCGACTTTTCCTGTCCAACGTGTCATAACAAGTAATAACTATCACCTAATCATTCCTTGTTACCTTTCTTATACTTTGTTATATGAAGAATTCTGCGCTTAGTGTGCTCATTCCCGATAAGGAATCGTTGTTTCCCTTCCAATGAAGAGGAAACACTTAGCATAAATGTTCATCGTTCCTTTACGATTCAGACACAATACGCTGCTATGCGGCTTGAAAACGTCGTGAAGTGACGTGAACATGTCAAGAGAATGGAGGAGGAATAGGTGGAAAAGAGCGGAAAAGTGGGAGGGTGGGGTGGGAGAGAGGCTAAAGCAAAGGTTCGTGTTTTACACGAGACAGAGAGAGGCGCTCAGAAGAGGTTCTGGTCTGAGCCAGATGCAAGCGGCTGACGGCCGCATAAGCATTGACCCCACATAAAAAGTGGTTGGGACTCGGAAAACCAGAACAGACTTCAACGTTTAAAGACACGTCTAGAAATCTATCGCAGAGTCCTTCTTAAACGTCTGTTTTGTGAATAAATCATATCGATAACTCTTCTGGCTGCTTGAAGATGGAATATATACGTATTTTTCAGTTCTAAAGATTATAACTTTTCTCTCAAAATATTACCACTCTTTATTTTTCTGACTGAATAGTTTCCGTATCTACCAACAGACGTCCTGGTATTTATGAGGAAAGGCTTAAATGGTGGCAAACAAACTGTCCTTAATTCTACAGGCCAAATGATTTGAATTCTTTTGCGGAGGCCAGATTATTGTCTTCACGTGAATGCTTCATTTGATTGGTCTGTTTATGTAACTAACCAGTCGTCGTGATAAATACATGGTTTTGGTAGGACGATTATTATCTGCCGTAAGGCATCACCCGCATTAATTGTTTTTTTTTTTTAAGTATTTGCGTCTCAATCTCCAGTAAAATCAGTTAGATTATTCTGGTTCATCTTTTCGTAACAAGCTTTGTCGTTTTACACCGCAGAAAATTATTGGAAAATTTTTGAAAGATCTGATTTTGATCAGTTTAAACGTTAGATTATCAGTTCGTGAAAATCGGATTACACATATTATCACATACATATGCAAAATATTTTCTGCGCTTGTAATTTTTCATATTTTTCTCTCTTGAAAGGAGTTGCTATTAAAAAAAAATATATCCTCGATTTATCTCTCACAATCCAGTAAACTATTCAACATTAATAATGACTAATTTAGTGGCTGAACGACTAATGGCGAATATGTCGCGTCGTAATTCCACTTTAAGAAAAATGCAAGTAACGTCCAAATTACCATCTTAGTTGCAGTTCTGACTTGGTAACAGGGGTGTAGAGTTCTTTCGGGTCCTATTCTTGCTTCGCTGTGGGGCGCATCATCATCTCTGTATCACAGCCTAAAGTGAAAGCAATCCTCAGCTGAGGCTTTGTTGAACTACTTAAAACTTTCAAGATTCGAAGATAATCGGATCTGATACGAGCATCTGGGATCTTTAGGGATCTCGCATAGGCATCTTTGATTCAGAGAATGGGCAAATGTTATATAGTCTATGTTTTCCCCTAACGTTATTTTGGTTAAATTAAAAAGTCTTTAAGGGTCGTCTTAAAAATGCTATTTCATGTATTCCTTGTGTAACAGTCGCTGAGCTCTTTAAAGGATCTATTGCACATTTGATTATTAAGACGTTAACGTCTACAGGAATATCATAGCGCATCGCATTATATATTTATAAGTATATCGCCTTACATACTTGTATTTGGTGAGGTGTCCACTTTTTCATCTTTATTATGCATCTGATGAAGATCCATATTACTAAATTTTCTACTGGTGAAGAGGCCTCTCAGTTTCAAATAATTTTAATTTAATATCTTACCCCGGCTTCTCTCTCTCTCTTTCTCTAAGAATTATTCTTTATAATGTTAGCGGGATTTCAATCTTTTCAGACATTAATTAGCATCTCCCGATGCCTTTTACAATCTTTCGTTTTTTATCGTTAATGTCTTTTTCGGGAGAATTGCATTTGTTTGAAGACTTTCTATTATCATTATTCCCTCTAAGAACTATTCTTTATTCAGCGCAAACAAGCTTTGTAATGTAACTAATATTCAGCATTCTGAATACCTCAAATCCCCTTCCACAAAAATTTCTTACTTTCGAATTAGACTTGTTTGCTACTGAGCCCCTGTTATGTATGACAGCAAAACAGATTTGGTAAAAACAGTCAAAGATTTCTTAGTATTTGTCAAAAACTATCACTGCTTGTGTTATGTTATTTTTCAGTGATTTGGATCCTGCAGCTGCGTAACACAATCTAGAAAATGCGAAAACTGTATTGTTAATATTGCATCGCTTATAAATAGTCTTTATGATCAATTCTATTTCAGAAAGACGCTGCCACCCGATATTTTCGCAAATGTCAATCTATTTTTTACTCAGTTACGTAAAACCCAAATAAAACATCTAGCTCTCGTTTTAACTTTCAGCAGATGTTACTAAACTCCCGCCCACTTGAGATTAGGTATACTTCTATATTAGCATTATAACTTTAAACGATAGATTTTGTTATATAAGTTATTGAAACGTTACCATTAGTACTATTATTTTTCTTTTAGTTTTATTATATTACCAAATTTGCTAAGAAAAACCCTAACATGTTTCTTTTATGTACAAAATGATTATTCCTGCCAAAACCAATACTGTCAATGTTAGGTATAAATAGTTCATAGAAAGCGTTTGCATTATAAGAACTCATTTCTCATTTTCATCCCAACCACCAACATAATTGCTAAAATCTATAAATTGTTTTCATAGTTGCAATAACATTTTTCAGTATTAAAAATTTGCACGGCCTTTCTAATATGATTTTTACAACATCAGTGTTGGCTATTCAGATTAACCCCACCCAAATGCATCCATTACACCTATCTCCCGTCTCTTTCATTATCTTCTTTTTATGTTTAATAGTAACTCAAACCTGCAGCGAGCATTTTTCTCACTTGTTTAAGTATACACTAACATTAAATTGCTGTTAACGCGTCTCTGGAAATAATGTGATGTCTCCGGATAGGGTCTGAAAAATAGGGTCAGATGTCACATAAATATATTATGACCTTTGCAGGAATCATCTTAGGTTGCCACTGCATTCCATCTTGGTAATGCATTCACTTTCTCTAACAGAGATTCGTCCGATTGCTATTGGTCTTCAGCTATACCCATTTGTGGGTATAAGCATTATACATAGCATATGTAAAGCAAAGTAGAAGAGCAGGAATACTGCTGGTTGTTTGCATAATAGTAACATTTATCCTCAGCAACAGGCAAAAACACGCATTTAATGAATATTATGCATGGTCCCTCTAAGCGTTTATAAAGTAAAATGAAACGTCTCATGCAACTTTCGAGAAGCGTTTTTCCCATTTTTATTGAAACATTTTCACTTCAATTGAGCATTAGTCTACTGATCCTAACCCTGGTTTCGTGTGCTAAATAACCCATCTTGCTATGCGCTTAAAAGAGGACCCATTTGGTTACAAATTGAAAGGCCTAATATCTTCTCGAGGTCCTCCCATAGTTTATTGTTTCTTGAACGCCTGTTTTCTAATGTCATGACTTTTTTTTTATTTAATGACTAATTTTTTTATATGTCAGCAAGGCTTTCGGGAATATAGAATTCTGGCCCCAAGACCAAGCGCTGGGACCTATGAGGTCATTCAGCGATGAAACGGAAATTGATAGTCGAAAGGTTTGAAAGGTGTAACAGGAGGAAAACCTCGCAGTTGCGCTATGAAACAACTGTTAGGAGAGGGGGGAAGTAGGACGGAAGAAAGAGAATAGGAATGGAGTTATAGTAAAAGGAATGAAAGGGGCTGCAGCCAGGGGCCGAAGGGACGCTGCAAAGAACCTTAAGTAATGCCTACAGTACACCGCATGAGGTGCACTGACGGCACTAACCCCCTACGGGAAGAAAGGTTTTCCATCTTTGTAGTTCTCGGAGAAACAAACTGAATAGTCTGGGTGATGGGCGCTCAAAACTCGAGCTTCCATTAACTATTTTACATCTTCATACTATCTTAATATTCAACATCACCATTAAAACTCACAGTTACCTTATTCTCTGTACACCGTGGACATGTAAAAGTTCCATCAATCTTGGGGTTTATTTTCTTAAAGAAATTAGAATTTGCGGTTTTTTATTTATTATTTAACCATGATTCCGGAGATAACGGTTTGGCGTTAAATAGGGCTGGTATTATTTGAAAGAGCAATTCTTCATAGATATATCCCATCGTATAAAAAAAAAAGAGACTATGAATCTTGACCTTCAAAATTTGACGAGTAAAGGGAAAAAGTAGGTTTTGGAAAGGACATCGTAGTGTTTTATGGACTTTCCAAATTTTAGAAATAAATTTAAGATATTCCCAATAAATTTAAGATATGATCACGTGAGGTCACCATAGGTATTAGTTTGATCATAAGGCATTTCGAAATAAGAAAATTAATGAGTAATGGTTAATGATGTGTACGAAAATAAATTAATGTCAAAGAACTTTTTCTCTGTTTCCAGGAACATACATTATTATTAGTGATGTGGTATTTGCCAGTACGCATTTTGTTATGATTTTAGATTCATGCAAAAGGAAAGAATGAAGACTACATGAATAATGAATAAGTGAGAGGTCAACAAGACTAAACGTTATAAAATGAATGCATTCAGAAGCTTTTGCTACGCATCATATACATCGGGTGCTGTTTTATTCCAGTGTTAACTCCAGCTCGTGAGTAATCAGTGAACAGTGCATGGGGAATGATGAGTAATTTGCCAAGATGGGTAAACGGTACATGATAAATGCACATAGGCATTTTAATTTACATTAAAAATCAGGTAGGTTTCCCTGTGGTATTAATGGCAACAGCAATATAATGACGTGTTGACAGCGAATAAATAGTAGTTAAAATTATGACAAGAACTCTCTGGCTTGGACTTTTTTGCACATCGTCCCAAACCTTGTGCATTATTCCATCCCAGCATCAACGCCACAACGCATGAGTACTAAAAAATGCTATAAAATACAGCCCTGAGTAATGAGCCATGATGAAGAAAAAGGCAAAAATTGAACGTAATGAGTTCCGAGTCTTTCGCTGTTCATCGCGAACTTGAGACACTGCGCCATTCCAGCAGGACAACGTCTTATGAATAAAACCTTGAAAGTGACAGCTAAATTAATCTGCAAAGACGAATTAATAACAAACTGACAGCAGCAAAGAAGGGGTCGAATGAAGTGGCGACTTTCGCAACACTCACCATCCCTCGAAGATCCGGCTGCCCAAACGAGAGTCCAAAAACCCGTTCTTTTTGGTTGCCAACATCCAGCAAGAGGATCCTGTTGAGAGGAAAAAAAAAAAAAAGTCAATATGAATTCAAAATGTAACAAGACAGTAACTTGGATTATGCAGTTTGGAGTACGCCGTACCAGTTCTAACCACTTCCCGACGTCGTGAATTCATCCGGATATAACTAAGCAAGACCCAACTTGACCCTGATTTTTTTCTTCCTCTGTCGTTCAAGCATTGTTGTGCCTCTTGTTGTGAAGTTTCGCCTGCACTGGGCGTCGTCACTCTGCAGCACGCATTTCTACTGGGAATCCTCATAATTCCTACTCGATTTCGGAACGAAATAAAACTCTCTGTAATGCAGTTATTGTTTTTTCTAGGTACCATGCATTTATAGACTGTGATATGTAAAAATGTGATACATTTCCGTGGCAGACAACGACAGATTTGCAATAGAAAGTTAAACTAGCTGGATATCAGTTTACTAAATTCTATCACCGATATATTCTCCAGGATAGAAGTTTCTTTTACCTTCTGGTTTGGTCTTTTACATACCCAACTACCATCTGAACTATAGACAGTTTTTTTTCTCACTTAGACTTCTTTTGCAAAGATTATGCAAACCTCTTTTCCCACAGAATTAAGCATAGTTCAATGAAATTTACACCAAGTTGCTTGCAAAATGGTCTATAATTTAAAAAGTAAGCGGTCTCCTTGCTTAAGATTTCGCCAGGAATCCTGATCACGTCATATCAAACCGGACATAGGCAAAGGCACCGTATTTCTGGACTGAGAAAATTATATAAAAAGATGAGTCCTGTCCCCAACGTTACTACTTATTTCAGTGACCTAGGTTTGCCAGAGTTACTCCTATTTTCGAAATGGAGACAAATTAAGAGGATTTTGAAAACTCCCAAGGTTAATAACATCATAAATAAAGAGGTGAACTTAGATCTCTTTCCTTCTGGTCCATCGTATACTATATTGTGTGATTCACCTAAAATGTTCCACTCGGATCCATTTTAGCTGCTTACAATTCACCTGATTTTGATATTACCAAATTTTTTATACCTCTTATGGAACGACTCACCTATAATGAGCATACATTTCCGAATTCTGTTTCTCTTGTACCAGAAATCACCAGTCAGAGTAAATCTTTTGATATGATTAGATTTACGGCACTGAGTAATTATCTACAAACGTGCCCTCACAAGAAACCATAAACATTTAGGAAAATATTCTGTCCATCAAGACAAATCTTGCAAAGGTTTTAAAAAGTTACTCGGGCTCCCTATGGTTGACACTCATTTTGTTTTTAATGGCAAGTTATATAGAAAACTTGATGACATGGCAATGGGGGAAGTCCTTTCGGACAAATACTCGCAGAAATTTTCCCGTGTCAGAGGAACAATTTAGATCTATCTTGAATACAGACAGATCTTCTACGATGCTGTTTTATTTTTAAATTTCATCAACAATTTTACGTTTGACTACGAAGATAACACTGAAATTGACCGATGGCAGACATCTCTGGAAGTTATCCTATATAGGAAAAAGACTTTACTGATTTAGACTTTTTCAAATTTTTTTTTTTTTATGATTTTAGAATGCCATAACTACTTTTCGTTCATAGGGCTTTTGCTCTTTCGTCTGGTGGGGCATCCGCTCACAGTATTTTGTTAATAACAATATTTTAAGAGTCATGTTCTTCCTAAAAAATGTATTATACTATTGTTTATATATTTTTAAACAATTTGTATAGCCAAAGATCACATATAGTTAAAAAAAAAACTTTTAATGTCATATTGCCTTTAATTAACAGTGCAAAATACAGGAAATAAATTAAGCATGTTATTTTGAAAAACTTTCCAAGTCTAGATTAAAACTGAGATTTAAGAGTCTCTTGACCTATCACGATTTTCTCCCCCCTCAGATGTATTTATATTCTTTAACGGTCTATATGCTCATTTTCATCAGGGTGTTAGCCACAGAATTAGATATACTCTGCATAAGACAAAAGTCCAAAACACAAATAACCCTCCTGTTGATTTCAGAAAATTTTAACAAAACAACGAGTGCCAAAGTTCAACAAACTTTGGCACCTTGAGATCAAAATCCAAAACTCTTCATCCAATAACCCCTAACTTAAGGGGTCGGCTTGATTTCCCCTTCAACCATTTTAACAAAACAACATCTTCTCTCCAAATCCTCCTTCACTTGATCATACTATTCAGTCCTTTGGCTGCCTCTTAACCCTTAACAGGTTCCATCCAATCCAGCTCTCTAGTTCCTCGTTGGATGAGTCGGTAGAGTTCTCAGCTAGCACTCTGCTAGGCCCGAGTTCGAATCTCCAGCCGGCAATGAAGAATAGGAGGAATTTATTTCTAGTGATAGAAATTCATTTCTCTATAATGTGATTCCCAAATAAACTGTAGGTCCTTGCTAGGTAACCAATGGTTCTTAGCTACGTAAAATAAGTCAATCCTTCAGGCCAGCCCTTAGAGCTGTTAATCAGCTCAGTGGTCTGGTTAAACTAAATACTTGACTTTTTTTCTTCGCTCTCTCGCCCGTCACTCATCCTTACCACATGGCCATACCATCGCAATCTCGACTTCAATACCATGACAGTAATCTTTATCATCCTGGCTCCTCTCCTAACTTCATTTTCTAGACCCTCATTTGGCGAGAGATCATCTCTGGTTGCTCCAGCTTCTGCTCCTACCTCCTTCCCTATTAATGCCCAAGTTTCCGAACTACTGTAGATTTCACCACTGGTCCATTTATGGTAAATATATCTTTATTTTCAGATTTTTGGCATTCTTTGGTTACATAATACCCCTGTCATCTCCCTCCATTTCTCCCAAGCTACTTTTATCCTATTTTCAATCTTAGCTTCACACCTTCCCTCCTGGCTTATAGATGTTAAGTACTTGAAATCCTCTATCTTGTATAAATAGCCTATCCCCTCACTGCTTGCTGGACACTGTAACCTCACTTTTATCCTCATACCACCCCACTTAAGAGATTCCTGCCACTCTCTTACCTTTCTTTGAAATTCTTTTCCAGTCTGTCGTAATCACCATTTTATCTGCATAATTCTTGTGGATTTTAATTCCTAATCCCGTCACTAAATACATTCATAACCAGTAAAAACTGAACTGAGCTAAGTGAAGATCCTTTGTGAACAAATTCTTACCTCAAACATTTCTAGTAGTCTGTCATAGGCGTTATTACTGCTGTCCTTGTTCATTTATACATCATTTCAACCAACATAACCAACTTTTCTGGCACTCTTAAACACCACCTCCATTGATAGTCTATGATAGGCCTTCTCTTGATCTGAAAATGCACCGTATAGTGTTCCATTACCTTCCAGCCTCTTTTCCTATAACTGTCTTATCATGAAGATAGCATCAACTGTTCCTCTCTCTCTCTAATGAAACCATATTATTAATCACCAAACTTCACAACTAATTGTAATGTCTAACCACGTATTCTTTCTAAAACTTTCAACAAATGTTCTGTTAGTGTGATTCCTCAATAATCACCAAACTTTTTACTATCTCCTCTCTGTTTATACACATTAACTATCAGACTTCCTTCCCAGTCAATTCGCATTACTTCCTCCTCCTTGATTGCCCTCAAAGCTCCAGTATTCATTTTAATTTGCATATCTGATAGACCTGGTGCTTGACCATCCTTCATTTTAATTTTAGCCTTCTTTACTTCTATATATCATCTCTACCGTCCCGACCTCCCCAAATTTCCTCTTTCAGTTTCTGCTTAAAAGATGCCTATAATAATCTGCCCATCTTCGATTTATGTCATCGTCCTTGTGCAAGTTATATCCTTCTGTATCTCTGATGGCACTTGACTGACCCAGATCTTGTGTTTGATTTTTCTTTGAATTTGATACTCTTTAAATAATTTCACCTTCATTTGTTTCTAGCCTTCAATTCAGCTCCTCTGAGCTCTTCAAATAGCTAATGCCCAATATCTTTGGTTCCCCTTCTCTATATCGTCCTACCCCTCTTTCCCCCCGCCCTTTTGACCTTCCATAGCCACTAGTTCGCCCAGCTGCTTCCTCTGCACTTTTCACAAAAGTTGTTTTCATACCTTTCCACATACCTTCTATTCTACCAACTCCTTCCTTTCCTAAACTTGTTGCTAGTTGATGTCTTTCTTATACATATACCTCTTATATTGCTCATATTGTTCTTCTTTAATGTCCCATAATTTGTTGTGCTTATTTCAATATCCATCACTAATAACCTGTATTGTTTCACACCAAGAATTACCTTACAGTTGACTGCATTGCCTCTATTTTCCCTCCTAACAATAAGGTAATCTATTTTGCTCTATATTCCACCATTCTCATTTATAAAAAAAATGGCCATCTGCTTTCACAAAGCTGATGTTCATACATACCAATTAGAAACTTTGCCATTTCCTGTATATACTCTTTATCTTCATTCTTTACACTGAATCCATGAACCTCCTCATACCCATTTCTACTCTTCCCAACTCTTATTCATACCTGCTCCTATAATTATTTTCTCCCCATCCTTTATCATTCTGATTGCTCTCTCTAGTTTTTCCATAATATTTTCATTCTCTTGCTCCTGGCAACCCATCTGAAGCGAGTATGCCGAGATTACAGTATTTTTCCCTGCTAGTAGCCTAACACTAATATTAGCCTATAAGCCTGTAACTAACCCTATTAATTTCCACCACTTTTTTTTTTTGTCACTCACTATTACTTCGTTTCTTCCTATCTGTGATCCCCAAAAATGAAAATAAAGCTTAAACCCATTACCTACCTCTCGTTTTCCCTTCCCCTCCACCTAGTCTCTAATAGGCTACACAGAACATTTATCACCCTTCTCCCCTTCACATCAACAGTTTCTCTTAACTTCTCTGTCAGGGTACTTGCATTCCCTGATCCAATCCTGATCTTCCATGCTTTCGCTTGCTTGATACGGTCGTGAACCCCAAGCTTGGTACCCTTTGACCCCCGTTCATTTACCAGTAGGATCCTGACTCAGGCCGCTTACGGGGAACACCCTAGCCATAGTCTCGTTTCCTAACGAATCCATCATGGATTTGATATTTTCAAGTTTCTAAGACCGCATTCCCCAACAGTTGTCAGCCACAGTTATTGCATGTGGGTCTAGCCTTGGACTATCTGCAAAGCAACAGTAGTCCTTCACTGGCATTTTACGAAACGATGGAATACGCGGCAGTATTCCCAACCCCCTCCCCACACCACTGGGTGATCATATTGCCCAAACCGGTTATTTCTAAACCTTCAGGTAAGCTACTTTCTTACCAATGGTCATTCAGTGTTTTTACCTGTTGCTGAAAGGGTGGTCTCCTTAGTTGGGGTGGTTGTATTTCTGGTGATTTATTGTTTTGGCAACTAAAGATTTAGTAAACAAACGTCTGGGGTTGTAGCTACTCGAGTTTTCGCAAGATTTCGTGGAACCAGATCTAGTGATTTCATAAAAAAGGACCTGCGTCGTATGTGAACTTTGGTGATGCACTAATAGTTACCTTGCATAAGTTTTCTGTAGCATTTTCAGCATAGGCGGAAGATCCTTACGCCGTGTGCAACGTTTCACAACAGTTTGAAGACCACCTATCCCTCGAAAAATAGGCGGGAACCTATGCTCGCCGCAAACGACGGTGCTGCCATCCATTGACAGATTTTACCATGATTCACATGCGGAATTACTCCCTTGGCTTCCTGTATACTGTTTGCCCTGCCATGGGTGTTGTGAGTGAAATGTTATTATCACAAATGTAATTGATTCTAACTAATCTTGTATGAGTGCAGTATTTCATAAGTCATAGATGAGTACGAAGATAAAAATTTATTTAGAAACGTTTGGAAAGGTCAAAATTAACAGAATTCTTCAGTTACGTATGTCTTTAAAAATAACCCGTTTGAGTTAATTTTTCCAATATATGGGGAAGTGGAAGGGATCAGGTGTAGTA
>NC_089754.1:41474770-41514770 GCF_040412425.1 Macrobrachium rosenbergii | reverse complement strand
GTTTGTTGGTTGGTTGGTTTACATTTTCGCTGAGTAGTGGTGACGGTCGGACGCGTCCCCTTTTCGCTCCCGCACCAGACGCTTCACGAACGGCGCTTCTTGATTGGCTGGACACAATGGGGTGACTCGTAAGTGGTTAATTCTAGCTAGCCTGCTATGATTCGCTATTCGTGCAATACGGGCGTGGGGAAGAACATTGCGTGGACTGGGTTTACTAATTTCTAGTACAGTACATGGGTGCACATACACACACACACACACACATACACATGCGCCGGTCTTGATGGAGTGAAAAGCGAAAACTTTCTAAAAGTGTTGATGGTTGGAAAGTGCTGAGAGGTCATTCAGAACATCAATGGGAAACTTTGGAATTTTAATTGGGGCTGACACTAGTGCTGGAAGTCAATCATACTTCCGTATAGGTGGATGAAGTGAAAGGTGAGGTCATCAGTAAGATAGGAGAGGCATTCAGGCTAAATTACTTCGGATTCTTCGTATGCTGATGCGGTCAAAAAGAGGAAGAGTGCTAAGAAGACGCTCCTGATTGTTGAGTCTGCAGACAATGAGCGGAGTGTTAAAGAAAAGGAGAAAGACGAAGTTAAGGCTTTGGGAGGAATTCAAATTGCTGACTGTGCATTTACAGAGAAGACAGAATATACGAATTTTGAAACAGAAGGAGAAAGACGATACTTCAATTGAGATTCGTGATACTGACATCGTAACTATAAAAAAAAAAAAAAAAAGAGCTTGCACCTAAAATATATGTATAGAGTGAAGTCAAAGAAACATCACATATACCACCCGACTTTTGGGAATATTGAGCATTACATATCAGAATGTGATCTAGGTGTTAAGAGACTTATTTCACAAGAATCATGATAAGATAAAGCTAGAATAGAGGACAAACAGCGTATGAGAGACAGATATCACGGATGTATTTTATCGGCATAATCAAGAAATTCATCAGCCTGATCTTTATCTCTGAACAGTAAAAAAGGTATCATCCTAACATTAATTTTACAACTGAATATGAAAATAAGCTGCCATTTTTAGATGTAACAGTTTTTAAATATAATGATCATTTTAACACCACGGTTTTTAGAAAAAAAACTTTAACCGGCCTAGGCCCAAATTTTTATAGTAACAGTTTTTATAATTTTAAACTAAACTCCACGTCTACCCTCTTTCATAGGGCTTTTAACATAACGTCTGATTGAAATCCTTTTCACAGTGAAATAACAATAACCTATCTCACCAATATCTCACTGACAATTGCTTTCCGTTGAAACTTTTTTTATAAAGGCCTCTACAAATTCTTAAACAATACCTTCCATCCTAAAATTAAAATACCAACAGTACCAAAATTACGATTATATGCAAGTGTCCCATTTATTCATGACCAAAATTTCTACCGTGAATTGAAGTTGTTAGTCTAGAAATTTCTACCTGCAATTGAATTAAAGCTAATAACCTGCAACCCAATGAATATTAGATCTCTATTTAAACATAAGGAGAAACTCGATCTACTTAACCTCAGGAGTCGTATGTCTATTTAATTGTCCTAGATGTAAACTTGGGAAGTACGTCGGCTCCACACGGAGGTTACTCAAAGTGAGAATGGACTCTCATCGAGGCGTTAGCTATAGAACAGGTGTCAAATTAACTAATCCTGAATTTTCATGTACAATATACGTGAACATACAAAGAAATGTAAATCTGACATAAATTACGGAAGATTTTAAAATTATAGGCCAAACTCTTAACGAAAAATATTTATCAATCTTAGAGTCACTCTCCATTAAACTTGTTCCACAGACTTCCTCAACACCTTTGTATCTCTCGTGAGCTGAAGTCGAAGCTGAACCCGGCCTGAATTGTCACTCGGTCTGTGCATTCAGCACGTTATGGTAATCACTCCTCCATATCTTTTGTACTTGTCATTTATATTATTTGTACATTTTTTTACTGTAATTTTTAGTCCGAGTTTGTTATTTTAACGTTTGTCTTCTCTTTTTATAGCTTGACAATGGGACTTTTTTTGTCTTGAAACGCTGCAGCAATAATCAAGTACTTAGAAAAGGAATAAAGGACTGATCCTTCACCCAGCACCTACTGATGTCTACCGGTTGACAGAACCCCTTTCAATCCTTTCCATATATACAGTATATATATATATATATATATATATATATATATATATATATATATATATATATATATATATATATATACTCGTATATATATACAGTATATATGTGTCTGTGTGTAAGTAATAAGTCCTAAAATCTTCTGATAACAAACACTGATGATGTAAAGCATTATGTTACTACTAAACAGGATTAAAATACTTTTTTGTTGGTTTCGTATGGCAACAACTGGGTGACGTAAGCAGCGGCAGTAGCGCCTAGTAAGCTTAAAACTCAATTGCGTATAAAAGCAATATATGACGTCACCAATTGGGAATGATGGATGGCCGTAAAAATCGCGGGTTTCGCATTTTCAACCCCTCTAATTAATATGGGTTAATGATTTTTGTTGCTTCTGTCGCTTTTTCAGGTCCTATTGTTCATTTATATGTTCCCAATTGTTAATTAAATTTTTCCTTTTTTTGCCATTAATTCATAGGTGGCATTCCTTTACTTCCCGTTTTACTCAATAATGAACAAAAGACAAAAGAACTTAACTTAAATAAAATCAACCAGACTAAGCATAAAAAAAATACCCATTCTTTAGATTAAGTTAGCCATATGCCAGCACGTAGGCCTCCCGTAAATGAGGTAAGGCTAACGAAGGTGTCTCCCGTATCAGCAGAGTTTTGCTCCTGTCCTGTGTATATGATAGCCTGGTTCTAATATATTTTTTCTTTTTTAGAAAAGAAATTAAATGCAATAACATAGAAATAGCTAGTGAAAGGGAGGGGGCGGGGGATTAAACACAAAGAAGGATAAATGTGATCTATTAATAATTACTGACTGATATATTACAGATGTTCGTTCCATTGAGGGTTTAAAACCTTACAAAAAAAAATACCTAAGGGGTTGCTGTCAATCACACGAAATATTGTTTCTAAGCAAAATAGACGGCAAACAATGCAAGTAAGTACAAGATGTAGCATGGTAATGGCAGAAAACTTTACTGGGGAGGATTGGCAATGCCCTTTTTTATGCTCTTGAAATAATTTTGTCAAATTAAAGATAAAGCCGTTACAAAAAAAGGTAGATTACTCAACACCAGTGCAGGCCTATACTGCAGGCTTCATTCAGTTTGTCAATGGACAAAATTTTTCAACAATAACAGGAGCAGCCTCACCTGTAAGATTACCTTATATGAGATAAATTAAAGAATACCCGAAAGAGATGTAATTCTAAGTAAGATTCGGCAACTTAAAGAAAGACCGCTAGAAGGAATTATAGACAACAGGAAAAAAAATGTAGAATATCGACCTTAAATGTCAATATACGAAAGTTAAAATGAACATAAAATTACAAATTTGATATGATAACAAGGAAAAGTCAATGTTATTTGGACACTATACAATGATATTAGGATGAAACTATTTTAGTTTTATGCAGCAACTATACCCAATATTTTTTATTTTAAAAGATCTGTGTGAAGAATAAAGTGAAATTATGAAACATGATTATGGTAATACAGTATAGAGGATCTTAACAAGCACTGCCACATGCAGGCGAAAACGAGACAGTGAGCCGTTACAAAGCAGAATTCTTTATAATACTACTATTTTACTGCTGTCGCAAGCATTCACGACATTCAAACTGGCTTTAGTCTGATTGTTTTCATCTTTTGTGAACGCGTAAAATGTTAAAGTCTGCAACAGTTCAGAGTTCTGACTATTTGCAATGAAGAAATGAGAATAGCCTACTTTAATTAGGCCTAGTAACTGGGTAAGCCAAGACCTTGTTAAAGAGTAGTTCAGACTTTTATTAGGCCTAGTAGGGTAAAGTATTCCGGTTTCAGTTAGGCTAGCCAAAACCAGGAATTTTTTTAAAGGGCTTTGCACTCGAAAGCCTACATGAATCGAGGCTGGGGACGGGCCTCAGAAGGGAGATAGGTTAAGACTTGGACTCTGGCTATGAAACATGTTTTGACATTGGTCTAGCAAGGCTAAACGTCGCATTATATGAAGCTTGATAGGCAACTAGGCCCTGTAATGATTGCAAGTTGAGAGAAGTAACTTAGACTGAGTCAGGTTAAATCCCTTCCTGGATGGCCTACTGATACAATAAGATTAGACAAAATGAGTGCCCTAGTTCATCCTAGGCCTTATTAACCTTGGTCCTATTTTAGGCCTATAGGCTAATTTTATAGGGTAGGCTGATTAAATATGCACCTTAACACGTCTGCATAAACCTGCGAAATCATGTTAAAGGCGGGGATAGATGACCCACAGAGATCCATGTCATCCAGGGTTTAAACCTTGGATTCAGTATAAAACACATGTAACCCCAGACTCATCATAGCCTGTGACTAGACCTTCTCATTTCAAAGTCTTAGTTCAGATCAGGAATATCGTATGTTTGTGCTATTGGGAATGAATTTAGCTGTATAATAATGTTTTCCCTATCCAGTGAAGTAGGCCTAGATCATGCGGTAAAATTTTGTAAGTTGCCAATAAGACTCCAGCCAGCCATTTATGCACAAAAATGGCTAGGAAATGATAGGGCACTAAAAGAACCTACACATACCAACTTATAAGTCGTAATTTGATTAATTTTTTATTCATCATTTGCGCATAGTGTTTATGGAGTTCAAAATAACGAGAATGAAGAGCTCTTTTAAAAAATATAGGTTACAGTTTTATAGCATGTATTGGCAACTTATAAAATAATACCGTTCTTGCGTCATTGAATACAGTTCCAGTGAACTTTAATGGATAAGTGTGGGAAGAGATGCATACATTAGGAATATTTCCTTAGGTTGTGGGCTGCTAAAAGGCAGATCAAAAATACATATCAATAGGGAGGCATCTTAACCGGACCTTCCCTCAGCCTAACATATTCTAGGGTGCCATGTCCTGAACTGGCTGGGGCTTTACTTTCCTGGGACTCCCAAACATTACATCACGCATTGTAGAATGATGTGTGTGCAACAGTTCTGCAGTATTACCCATTTCTGCTTACTTTTGAGCACATATATTATTTATTCCTAAGGAATTACAAATCATTGCCTTTTATATAAGAGTATCCTTCAGCATGAGCTGGTAGACAGTTATTGAAGTTGGTAACAAGGTCATAATCTGGTTACTGGGATGAATGAGGGAATACCCCTCCCTTGCCTACCCTCTCCAAACACTTTTGCTTCAGCCAGCTCGTACCTTGGGCTTCCGCTGTACTGTCTCTCAATGTTGTTGTTGAACTGTTTGTTGTTTCTTGTGAATTTGCTTAGTTTTATGGAGTGTTTTTTTGTAACCACAATAAAAAAAAAAAATGTTGCAAGGCACATGGGTGGCCTCAAGGGTGCTTCATATCTCATGTTAAATATTGGCCAGCTTAAATAGTGTTCTTTTTTGCAGGGGAAAGTTTGCCCCTATAATTCTATTTCTCCCGGCAAGAAGTCCTTTGGTTGATTTTTCTCTCAGTGGGAGAAGTACAGTAGGAAACAACAAAGGCAGGAAGTGTTTGCTAGCGTCATCGCTGAGGAACATGCACTGGTGACGCCACCTAATCTGACCAGTTCCTTCCTCCCTGCTCTTGCTGTACCTGTCCCACAACCTCCTGCAAGAACCATCCCATCTGGGCTGGGGGTACTTATAATGGGAGAGGTGCCTACCACTTACTTTCCTTGAAGGATAATTCAAGTACGCAGCTAGTGAAAACATTGACCTCTCATTGCAGAACAAGTATGTTTTACAAACTTGCTCTAAGATGGAAACAGCATGGTCTTTGCTAGATTCCATCAGAGACGGTGGCTTCACGCTTTTTATAGGTCTGAAGGATGTGTTTTACAAACTATAATTCATTTACAGAAGTTAGAAAATTGAGTCAGCATAGATATGCTCATCTTTGTCCTCACATTTTACATGACCACTTATTTGAGTTTTCCTGTTAAGGGAAAGTTTGTATTTTGAAAGCATGTATTTTTAAAGTAATTTTTAGCAATTTCATTTTAAGAATTTTTTTTTATATTGTAGGTTGAATTGTTATTTGTAGTACTCGTTGTAAATTTGACTTTTTTCTTGCAGGAATGTGGCCAGATGACATATATGGACACTGATGAGATCAGAATGCTCTGTACAGTAATTAATTGATATGGTTGGAACATACATCATGGTTTATTTGAAGATTTTTGAATTGTAAGTACTTATTTGAAGTCGTTTTGAGTAAAAAATTATCGTAGCTTGCTTTGCAAAATTGCCAGTGGCAGTACACTGTTTTTCTTAGTTTTGTAGAACTGTGGTTAGTACACTTTTATTTTTTAAGCTTGAATGACATCCATTGTTATGTGAACCAGTAATTCAAAAAGTTAATTGGATTTATGAAACCTGTTCTTTGTGGATGATAAAAAAAAAAAGTAGTGAATGCTCAAAATGCAGCAAAGTTTACATTACCAGGTTGCCTTAAAACTCATTTGCATAGCCATGTAAATGATGATAAGCACACCTGCCTAGAATATATTAAGGTATTCAAAACAGAAATGCAGCTAAAAGAACACACTTCATCCCACTTGAAAACTAGTGCTAACATTGGTAGCAGAGCACATGATGGAGAAAGATTGTTGGAGATCAGTGGCCAAGCTTTTGTGAAGGGTGAAAATGTCAGCTCTCTGCAGATGATGAGACAGGTACCTGTTTAAAGGGAGTTGGTAAGAATATACTGGAGACTTCTTAGATGTTCCTTGACTTTTCTTTGACAAGGCAGACTTATAGAATTATGTGGCCAGCCACTCTTCTGATAACAAGATATCTGTTGGATTTTCTGCAGAGTTTTCTGGGCTTCACGAGTCTATGTTGGCAAAACCGGGAAATAGCTCTGTCCATAGATTGTTGCCTAGTGATAGTCTTTCATAAGGATTGACAGCAATTACAAATAATAACAGTAATGGAAATAAGTCTCACTGTACCTCCATTAAATTCGGAAGAATAATGAAAGTCCAAAAACTGGGGAACCAATAAATCAGGCTGTTATTTGTAAAGAATTGAATACTCCCTTGATCAACATTCTTCTTTCACTAACATGAAGTTTTAAGTTGATTGTTTACTTTCTTATGCTAGAATCATCAATTATAAGGACAAATGTATCAGTTACAGTATACTGTACACAGCAAAACCCTCACTAAGAGGAGCGCTGTATGTTTAAGAAATATAGAAAAAAAATAGTTGATTAAAATTTGCATTGGTCTTCCACCACAAACAAGCATTAAGACAGTTTGAACTGGAGAACTTGGTTAGGTGGGTCGATGAGAATATGATTTTATGTTACTGTCAAATTTAATGGTACTTAATTTCCAATGCTTTAAGAACAATAGGTTTCAGTTAACAATCATAAGCTGCTTGACATGCCTATGTACATACTGTGAGCTTTCTTCCTTGATAGTCTTTCATGCATTCACTGTGACAATAATGACCCAACTTGAATGGCTAAAGGTTTACTTTTTCATTAACAAAAGTGTGAATGTGTATCTTTATTAATCAATAAATATTTTTGTTTTGGTTACTTAGTATCTTTAGTTTCCTTGTGATGAAAGTATTTTGCAAATGTTGATGCAATTAATCAACATTTGCCAAATGTTATTTTAATGCTATTATGTGATTGTATCTGGCATTTTTCTTTCATTTCTTTGGAAAATTTCATGTTTCTGCTGAATCTGCAGTATTACGGTCGTTTAGTAGTTGAAGCTGAAGCATAACACATTACATTACTTGATACAGTATTACATAACTCAGACTACACCTATCATCATTTCAAAAGACAATTGCAGAAATGAGATCTTTACTTCAGGACAACGATTAGAGTAATATGTCTGTGTAGTTGTAAGAATTATTCAGTGATTAATTGTTAAAAGTTTACATGTAATCATAGATGATCCTATTATCAATGACAAAACAGCGGGCACTGAGGAAATACATTTTACATTTGTCAGTAGGCAAAATTGAGGAAATAGCCGAACCTTCTTTGTAGATTAAGAGTACAGCTAATGTTGTGAAAGTTTTCTCCATTTAGGTTAATCCTTGATTCAGAAGCCAAGTATAAATGTGGCAATGAATTTTGTCTTGTCTATAAGAAGCCAACCTCCTATAGGAAAAATTACTTATTGTTGGGAAAAAGTAAGCAGGACAGTATATTCAAGTACAGTACTTTAAGAAAAATAAGTATTTCCTATATATTTATTTAAAATAAAATACGGCCTAGAATGTGATTCACATACAGTACTACGTAGTTGTTTAGAAGAACATTCGTTGAAAGTTCTTTTTTTATGTCACTGCTATATTATCTGATTCCATGAATTTTTTGCCTGAAAGGATGCAAGAATATAGATTAACAGAGTTAGTAATCAGGAATGAAAGATATAAATGTTGCCAGTATTTTAATTTTTAATTTTTTGTGGAGCCTCCTAAATCTGTTCCAAGAGTCTTAATCTAAGCACTGTACACAGAAGAGGTTTTTGAGGTTATCTGTGTGAGATCTTTAGAGGAGAACAGTTCCTTTCTGGAAAAAAAGTTAAATTATGCATTTGGCTCATTCCATTGCCCTTTACAAATTTATTGTTGATATTCCAAAATAACATGTCATCTTTTCTTAGTAAGTAGAAAATCATTGTCTTCCTGTCAGTATTTTATATTCACATGAACATCAGTAGGAGTCTTCTGCTCTTTCCCCTCTTCTCTGTCATCATTAGTCTGATCTCCCAAGTCTTTACCTTTATTTACCTTTCCACACAAATTATCTTGGTTGCCAGGGCTGGCAAAATAGAATATCAAAACAATGGTCATTGCAATAACTAGCAGAATGAAAACCATCACTGGTATGTCAAAAAGAGCAACAATGCAACAAAAGAAAATGTATAGCCTTTGGTCACAGATTGCAAACTCTGTACTTTCTGTACTGTTGGATGACCCTGTCAATATGAGTTTTTCGTGCCGCCATGCATGGAATGCCCAATCATTCCCTGTAAAGAAGAAAATATAGAAGATATTTACTGTTATACATTTTGTGGCAGTCACATTTTTGCAGCCATGTCTAAAAACAAACTCTTTCATCGTAACCTCATCAGTTATATGTAGCCCACATTTATGGTCTTGAATGTCCTCCAGAAAGAAGAAGAGGAAGTGTCAAGCATGCCATCATGAACCCATTGTTAGATATTAATGGCTCTCTTCATAGTTTGCAGATGTTTAGTGCTTTCAACTTAAGCTCTGTCAAAAGTTTCACACCCTTTTCCTTGGCAATTTTGAACAATTTTCTGGCATCAACAAAGATAATTATTAACTGATACTCACACTTTTAGACTACTAGCTCCCTGTGAATATCACTGGCTTATTTTTTAAATGCTTAAGCAAATTCATTCTTGTCAAGTATTTGCCTGTTATTCGTGTATTCCAGTTGTTTTTGGACATGTTTTTCTTTAATTATTTTGTTTGGGTTACAACTGGTTTTTTGCATTGCAATTGCTGATTCAATGTTTGTTTTTTGCATCTTTTGGTGATGGGATTTGTAAACAATATACAGGTATTCATGTTTGAATTATTATGAATTTTTTCTGTATATTAAATGTTCATCTTGATGTCTAATTGACATCTACATGTATACATTTCGTTCAGCAATGCAAGTTAATTTTTTTTCTTTTATTCTTGATTTTGTGAATTTTCCTGTGCAAAGTATTTTGTAATATGTATGCAGATTGTTATACTGCTTTGTTTTACAGCCGTATTTGTGTATAGGTGCTTGTCCATTGTTGTGTTTCACCTTGTACCATAATTAATCCTCAACATGTTTGCCAAGGTATTCCAGGGAGGGCCTGTCAGATCTTCATGTCCTTGCTGGAAATGAATGTTCACCTGCTATGTAGCACCTGTTGCAACCAGTGCTATTCACTTGTAATCACCTGTGAGACAACCAGGATTGGTTGCTTCCCCAGTGGTACACCATGAAAGCAGGAGTACCAGACAAGTTACAGAGAGATGAGCACACTTCTGCCAAATTTCTATGTCTAGGATGGCTTCTGAATTTTCCAGTTTCTTGGTCCTGGTGAAATACCAAGTGTTTTAGGGATGTGCTTTTGCCCACTTACTGTGCTTGCCCTGCCCAGTGACTGGACTGCATGCTCAACTCAGACTGCTTCTGCACTTGCCCACCTTGTGCCTGTTGCTCTTGTGCCACCTCATACCTGTCTGACTTCTGACTTCTCTGCTTTGGATGTTTTAGTATAAAAAACTTTCCTACTGCATTACTAAAAAAAAATTTTTTTTCCTCAAAAACCATCTTTGCCAGGTTATTGCCTCAACCTTGTTTGCACTGCAACCAGCCACACTCCCTGCTGTTCCTGCTATGTCTGATGTTCCAGAAACATCTGCATATCTGCATGCCTGTAGTTTTGAAGACTGTTCTGTTTATTCTTGCTCTGCTTTCCTGGATTCGGTGGGCTAATATATGAAACCATGGGTTCTTAATTTCTTGACCTCTTCCTACATCGTGAATGGGTCATATGATTGGTTGGGATGTGATGAAACAAGTTGACTTTTTAAAATATTATACATTTTTTCATGCAAACCCACTGATCATATTTATGGAGTGCCCACCTCCCATTTCATTTCTTGCTTTTTCGCTTCCAGCCCACATGAACTGAAGGTAGTGGTTAGTACCTACTAATGGGGCCATTTTGTGCATGCATGAATGGTTTTGTCTGGATGACAAAACATAGTGTGTATCTTGAGCCATTAGAGATTGTGAATGTGGGAAATACTGTATATGCTTGATGAGGTTGTATGAAAAAAAAAATTTATTATAAAAACTGTTTTCCATTTCTTGTGCTATGTACGAAGGCTGCTTTTTGTATATCAAGTGTTTCAGTGCATATTTCCATAAGCTTCAACTATTTTGAAGTATTTATGACAAACTTGGATAAAATACAAATTCCACTCCCCAAAAGTCTTGAAGGAATGGTTCAAAAGTAAGTTTAAATTCAATTTCTGGGTCTTTTAAGAGCTGATTATGGAGTTTTTTCTCATTTTGATATCTTTTTGATGGAAAGGAGTGTACTGCAAAGGAATAAACATCTTTTAGGAGATAGAAGGGAAGGTGAAAATCATTACTAGAATTGTAAGAGTTAACAAGCTTCTTGGGAACTATTTACTCTTTGCTCTTGTGAGTGAAAAAAGGACCTTACTGTAATCTATTCTAGCCTAATGCCCCAGCAGTGAAAAATAATGTCAGTGAATAAATATTGTATTTAAATGAACATTTAAATACAGAATGTTATAGTTAAGACACTGCAATTGCTAGTGAGACTAAAGGCTGGCTGGATGGTGTTACCTTAAAGTGACAACACTAGAAACATTGTGCAGTATTGCTTGCCCACAAAAAATAGATATTTAAAGGTTTAATAATGATTGAATAATAACTGCTATTACACCATCTTAAAGTTGAAAATTGTAAGAAAGTAGTACTTGTACAGTTTATTTATATCATACCTCATGAAGCAAATATACTTGAATAACTTTGAGACAAAGGCTTGTTACCAATACTATAGCTCTGTATTCTTCGTATGGAGCTTCGTTATTCAGTTGTTTCGTAAGCTTCTTCAGAGTTATTACCAAAGTATTGGTAAATATGGGCTGATTTTTATAGTAAGATTCTTATTTTACTTTAATATCATTAAAATGTATTCTAGCAGATTAAAAATCTAATAATTCAAGGTAAGCTAGAAAATGGAAATAAAAGAAAATACAATATTATTACCTATGGCAAGCCAGGCAACTTGAAAAATGAGGAGTACTGTCATAGGGAAGAAAAAAATGAGAAAATTCCTTGTTGAGTTTGTCATAGCTTGGCAACGTATCCGACAGCAGACTTTGGTTATGGTTGAAATGATAGTGCACACAGCTGAAACAGAATCAGTTGATGAACTGGAGAAGTAATTTAACATGTAAAGATGCAAGGAGTTAAAAATACTGGTATTCATCTATGTACTGCAATCAAGATTAATTACAACTGAAGTAAGAAGCATTTAAGCATAAAATATCTGTATATTTTAATTTCAATTTAAAAAACAAAAGTCATACAATACCTTGAATTAATAGCCAAAGGGGAAGCTTTGTGTTAGGGCACCGATTTTCATAGATTGCACCAATTACTAAGGATATGACAGACATGATGAAGTACAGCATCAGAGTTGAGTATTCTACGCATGATTGCCAGGTCACCCCTGTAACACATCCGAGAGATCAGAATCATTTCTCTCGGCCAAAAGTCCTAATTTGCACAATACAAAATATACTTTTGTGACAGGTAGTTCAGACTGTCTGATTTATTAGGAATGTATCTTTAAGTTTACCACAAGGATGTCTCAAAGAAAATCATGCAGTGCTAACTACTGAATCTGCTTCTTTGATTTAATCAGTTTTGTTTCAGTTTTTCAAGATCTTTTCTTTGTCTCAATTGCCCAAGTTTCATATAGGTATTATTCTTCCCCAAATAAATAATACTCTCAAAATTGGGATATTCCCCTATGTCTCCCTTCTCATTAGGATTAAATCAGAAGTAATTTTTCTGAATACCTAAGCCTTATTCTTGCCTCTTCTATAATTTATCTTTTCTTCAGCAAAGCTATCACACTGTTCCTTTTTCAGGAGGTACTGTTTTAGCCACTAATACTAAATTGAAGGATGGCATCCTTCATTGTCCCCATTTGTTGTCTGAATGCCCTACTCTCTGCATTGTTTGGGTCATTGATTATTTCTTTGGCCCCACTCATTTTCTTTCCCCGTTTTTTGTTTAAATTACACCTGAGCTAGATGAAGTCAGGTTGCCCAATCACTTACTTCTCATCAGAACAACAGCTACACAGTACTTGAAAGTTACTCTTATTTTTTCCTCTCTCGCTTTCTGCCTGTCTTCCCTTTTCTTCATTTGTCACTCTTCCTCTTAAGTTTTGCCACTTTTCAAATCTTAATTTTCTTAGGAATGAGAATGATGTTAAAGTCCATATCTCAGTTCAGGAAATAATCTGGACTTTAAATGGAATTTAGGATTTTTATACTTCTGTTAAATTATTTTTCATACATTCTTATCTACCATCTCATCAATAACCTCATTATAAGATTTTATTTTTAAACTCAGATTTCACTGGCCCCACTGCCCATCACACTTGCAAATATTTGATTTTTCATTACTGCGTTACCTGACCCAGTTGGTCCCTTAAGTCAGGAACAAGATATGCATACTGCATTCTTTACAGTAAGTTAAACTGCATGACGTTGCTTCTATATATGAAACAGCAATAAGGGGATTCGAATCTAAAAGATAACTGGCTATTCTAATGATCTGTAAATCAACATTACTCTACTGTACATCAAAATCAAGGGGATGATCATTAAACTTGGGACAAAACAACAACTGTAAACTGACGTTTGTTAACAGGACAGAAGAGTGATCGAAAGTACTGCCCCGTTACGGTCCTATTATCTAAAGGTGCTTCTGTCTGCTCTTCTTGTCCCGTATTGTCGTCTCTGGCATGTTGTTCCTCTTCACCTTTAGCATCTTGTTCATCATTGTCAGCCTCCTTACAACACCTGCCTTTGACCACTTGTGTGACAGATAACTGGGAATGGAAGTTGGAATATTATTATTATTATATTATATTCAAAATTTAAACACATTCATGTGGAACAGATTAAAAATGCTATCAACTTGATAAGCAAGGTTATACAGAATAGAATTGTCACTTTTAACCTCAGAAAGCATGGCTGATTAAAAAAATAGAGCAATGTCAATGTATATCATGGTTTTGTGCAATGATTCTGTGAATGCTGTTGTATATGATTTCAACAGAATTTTGTATTTTTAAAAGGAAGTTAAATATATTTTTGTAACTAAAAGATACATTTGTATTTATAAAGAGACAGGGTACAATATTATATACTGCATATATTATATTCATGTATATTATATATTACTGTATATAGCATGTGTGTCTGTGTGTATGTGCATAAAATAGACATCTGTATGTGTACTGTACTGAAGTGTGTCATTTCCTGTGCAGAGTGATAAACAGATGTTATTACTAGCTTACTATGGCAGTTAAAAACCAGGAGCAATCAAACACCACAACGATGGCAACAGAGAACTTGAGCATCTGTTCGTAACATGGTTGGTCATCGTTCCAGCCGAGTCCCCACCACAGCCAGACAATAACGTTTCCTGAGCACGTGGAAAACATCTCAAAGTTAATTAATGAGCAGAGGAAGCTTCTTTGTGACTGATTGTCAATACAGTATTTGAAAAAAAAATTAAAAAGTAGAGTGAAAGGGACAAAGAAAATTGTAATTAGTCTGTAAGAAAGAAATTAAGCGACGACTTCAGTTGCAGCTAATAGTAAATAGAGAAAGGTGTAAGTGGAGAATCTCATTCATACCAAATTTATGTTAATTATAGTTTCAAGTCAGTTTTCAGGAAACATATTTTTAAAGATTGCCAAAACTTACAAAAAACTTTAGGGTGTGTCCACATTATAGTTAAACATGTCAGCAACTTGTCACACGTCACAAAAAGGTTGAATACACGTGTGCAGCTAACTGAAAGTCCTAACCAATGCTTCGTAAGATTATTCTGCATCTTCCAAAGATCTGTCCTCCACTTAAGACCACTGACATGTTTTCAACCTGTTTGTGGTATATGTGTATGCTATAAGTTGCAGATGTGTTTATGACATGGGATGCACCCTTTGCGTTTTGTCTAGAAATGAGATCCAGAAATCAATAGAGTAAGTAAAAGTACAGTGCTCACCAATGATCAGCCAAAGTGTTGAGAAAGAAATCAGAATCAGTGCCAGAAGGTATGACCCTGTTGCTGCAAAAGTGGCACTTGGACTCGTCCTCTTGTGGTCTCGCCAGAAGACAATGCTTGTCATGGCACTCAAGATGCAGATACCTGAGGACAAGAGAAGGAATAGGGACTGTGAATTACTGGCCAAAGATTAGTTGCAGTGTTACTGAGTGGATGTGGTAAGAAAAGTAAGTGTAGGTAAGGTGATGGATGGTGTTTTGAGGCAGTTTGGTCATGTAGTAAGAATGGGAGCACAGTAGCTTAGTGAAAATTATCTGTAATTTGGAAGATGTGTGAGGGAGATCGACTAAGTGTTTGCTTGAGAGTGTGGAAGAGGGTTGGAATGGAAGGCCACTGTATCCAGAAAGTACACTTGTGCTTGCAGAATACAAAATGGTTAATGATATGGAAGAGTTCTACACTGGAGTTTCCTCCTTGCATCAGAAGTTAATTGACGGACGTGAAAGAGACTGCTTTGTTTATGACAAATGAAAGCATGAGGTCCACTTTTAGTTGAGGAATATATAAGACTATGGTTATGCTTACCATGGACGATGAGCCAGGCGCAAAGAAAATTGACGCCATCTGTCTTGCAGTAATTGATGTAGATCACAGCCACCAAAACGCAGGCTATCGACAAAAGACAGAAAACCAAAGCCACCAAAGCTTCAACAACATCCAAGAAGCTACACTTGGATAACGGTGTCCATCCTAATGAGAGAAAATAGATGGAAAGCGGCATCATAGTTCCCTTGTGCATGTGCAAGCAAAATGTAAAAGCATGTTATTTTCAAGTCATCGGACACAAAAATTACAGATTTCACCTGGACAAGTGCCTGTTCATTTTTCATTCACTGATTTCAAAAGTGATCATCAGTTTTTTTTTTAACAATTTTATGCTCCAGCTTTCACGACTTTTAAAAAGCTTATTTAATGTGGTTGTTTGAATTCAAACCTTTCTTCTTTGACAGTTTGGTCTCGTTTTAAAAATCTTATTTAAGGTGGTTGTTTGAATTCAAACCTTTCTTCTTTGACAGTTGGGTCTCATCAGCTTCTTTCCCTTCGTCGTCGTCTTTGACCTCATCTCCTTCCTCGTCTTTCTTTGTCCCTCCTTCTGGCGTAGTCACATGGTCTTCATCTTGGGCTGCTGTCGAATAAATTTCTTGGAGAATTTTAGTTGCAACAAAGGTTGGGGTGTTCAAAACTATGTTGTTATATCATTGTTAGTACTTTTTGGTAAATCTAAACAGGAACTGGAAAGATTACTCACGGTGGACTTGTATTGGAGCCATACTTTCTTAGTGCCTTTTTTTTTCTGAAAAGATGATATAGCGTCCGTTGAGTTTATTAGATCGTGCACTAACATGAATTATCGGTTCGTTATCACTGTTGGCTTTTCTCCTCATTGTTCGTCAGGCAGGTGGAAAAGTCAAGTTTCATACATAGGTGCATATGACACATGTATGTGCAAATGTTAATCAAGCAACTCACATTTAACGAACATTATAGATAAATTAATCTGTGACCTTGCATGCAGTGTAAGTATTTAGAAGACTAAACTGCACTCGTGTAATTATGTATATATATATATATATATATATATATATTATATATATATATATATATATATATATATATATATATATATATATATATATATATATATATATATATATATATATATATATATGTCTGTGTATGTGTGTGATTTTGTTGTGTGCTTCTGACACTAGAGGCAACTTCTGTTGCCAGATATTTCTAATCCCAAGTGTAGAAGTAAGTAGTAGTGAGGGTTATTCCACCTGTTCCTGTCCTTGATCTTTGAGGTAAATTGGCGTCAGTAAATCTACCAGTTTCCGAGTGTTGAGATGAATTTTTGGTACAGGCTTTCGAACCTGTTTCGGTGTCAGATATGCTACTTGTCTGAATGTAAACACGAATTTTGTGGCAGATCAGCCTGTATCTACTCTAAGTGTAGCGATTGATATTGGGTTGATATTTCACTTGTTTTTTAGCGTGGAGACATATTTTACTGTCGGATTTTACACCTGTGTCTGAACTATTGAGATTTTTTATTTGCCAGATATTCTTTCTGAGAGTAGACGTAAATATTAGTGTGAGATATCCACACTGAATCTGCCATACGGATGGTTGCTGATGCCATATTGTCATTTCCAAGGGTTGAGAGGAGTTGTGGTGTCATATATTCCAAATGTTTCTGCACAGATGGTGTGGCAGAAGTACTGAAAGGAAGGGCCCTAATAGACCCTAATATCCAGAAACGTGATAGTGCTAGCATGACACTGGTGTATGGTGCCATGTGTGTAAGCAGTGGCGTAACTTAGGGTTGGAGGGGGGGCGACACTCTGGCATCTTTTGACAGGTCTGGTCTGGCATAATTCTAGATTTTCTCGCACATTTCGTCTGATCGCAACACTGAACAGCGATTTATCGACTCTGCTGCTGGATAGTAAGCGTTTTTATGACAACGGCGACCCTGGTTTCTTTCTCCTGGGTCGCGCGCTCTCGTCTCATCTCTTCCAGCCGTGTCGACCGTTAGAACTATTCTATTCTCTTCTCTGTCGCAAATCTGCTGTGTTGTTTTTGTTTTAGCTTTATGAAGTAAAATGCATGAATGAGATGTTAAGGCTTAAAATGTTCGTTTAATTTTCACCACTTAATACTTCTTAGCACGGGAATGGGGCGGCACTTTGAGAGTCCGGCCCAGGCGCCACTAAAGCTAGTTACGCCACTGTGTGTAAGGGGCTCGACCTGCTGGTAATGAGCCTTCTGTTTAAATGAGGCAGCAACTTTTTTTTCGAAAGTATCCTTAACTGGGGGTTCATCCACGACCGAGTAACGATAGTGGCTGTGGTCGGTTTGTTGTCCTTTCTTTGTAGGTAACCCTTGTTAAGGCAAACACATATTGGAAAAATAATGGTAACAGTATGAAATTCTTTTCTTTTTGGGCTCCTAAACTGCACAGTCCTTGATAAATCCACACACTCATAACCCTTACAGCCTAAAACGTCAAATTTGGTATTACAAAGGAGCCTCCGAGCGTACAAGCAATCCGACAAAGCTGGCGGGTAAACAGCACAACAAAGGCTTGCTGACTGTCGTCGGTAACTAGCGACATCATTAGGAACATCGCTGTTCCATGTAAGGCTTTTTATCAACGGTGCGATCTGTCCGATTCATTTGCAGTAATTACGACGCCGAAGTACGTAAACAAGTTTATTAATCAGCGTCATAACGAAATTGTCACTCAAGGTGAGACATTCGGAATTTGTTTTAGACTCGTAGCCTTTAGAAAATTCCAAATGATTGATTATATGTATGTCATTGCCATAAAGGATAACTTTCACCCCACTTGAATATTTGTTATTGTCCTTTGTGTGCCTTTGGGAGACATCTGTTAGGATCGTTGCATGCCAGATCTGCGGGCTGATATCCATTTTCATAACTTATTTAGGAGAGATAACAGTTGTAAACATTACAGTGTTTCCATTTCCGGTAGCTGCTTATTAGCGACTCCTATCCACACGGAAGTGTCTTCAAGCATAAGGATTTTCAAGTATCAATTATAGATGCAAAATCCCTACTACTTTTTCTTTCAAACATCGTAGGGAAAGTGGCGTTTTTTTTTTTTTGGGGGCTCACAACCGTGAAGACGTATTCGATCCCCGATTGAGCTCGTTTTCGTGAAAATCCATACACTGTTAACTTGGCAGTGAATTAGATTTTAGTTGACTGTCGAATCGCAGTTTTGACGAAAGACAACATTAACAAATTGGCTGAGATAAGTTCTCTGTCAAAACGTATGCAATAGTATTTATATAAGTGAAAAACGGGGTGGCCTCGACGAGGTAATCCCCACATGGAATACTTCTACCCAGGCTACAAGTGTTTACCGTATAGACACGCAGACACAGCTGCTTATTATTAGTGTACCCGTAAAATCAAGCGCGACAGTGTCATTTAAGTAGTTTTGCAGTTTCATCTTTCTTGTATCAAATAAGCACGTAAGTACATTGCTTGATCAAGTACAGCTCATCCCGAATGTTAAGAAATGTAGAGAACAATCAGGTAAAGGTAAAAATGACAGATATTTCGCTCACATGCGAACGTGAAAAGTATAAGGAAAAAAAAAAAAGCGCCGGTCCGTTTCTCTCGTGTTCTTACCAAAAATACACATCCATTTAATATTGTAATCCTGGCGTGTAATTTGTTTGCTTAACGTGACTTAGCATAAATGTCTGTTACCTTTCTTCCTGTAATAAAAAAAGATCAGATGTGAATGACTATTCCGTGCCTCAGGCCAAGCGATAGCGTTGTAATTATGCGTAAGATATGGCTAATTGCGATCTGTAAGGAGGGTTTTCGATAATGTCGTGCGATCTGTTATGCTTAGTAAATTGAAAAGTCGAGTAATATGAGCTTCTGTATTTAAAGGTCTTGACAGATTTCAAGCTGAAATTGTACTCACGACAGTAGGTTATCGTAGATGTAGACTAAGAGTACCGTTTTTATTAGTAGATTTTGTATTATAATTTTGTACATTATTGACCTTTACCGTATCCTTGAATTTCAGAAATGTTTCCTGGTATTTTTTTTTTTAATTATGTGAATCTTAAACCTCACTCCGGGAAAGAGAAAATGACCTAAATATGCAATCTTTCAAAGAGGGGGTGTGGGGGTGTGGCCAGATCCGTAGCTGGCAGGAACCTCATCTATTATTTAATGGATAGCAGTGCATATATAAGAGTACACGTGTATGTGAGTATGTGGGCGTTTCCTTCAGCGAGCAAAAATTGGGCTGAAAACGTTCATTATTTCTAGATAATATTAAATTTGAATGTATTAAAATGGAGCATTTGTTTGTAGTGCAATTGTCCATGTACTAAATTTTTGTGAGTTCCTCAGTTTACCCAAGTTACAAACTTGTATGCAGACGAGAATGCTGATTATTATAATAATTACAATAAAATCAATGATTTTCACAAGTTTTTTTTTAACCTCTGGAGCGTTGAGCTGGATCACAGAATCTGTTCAATGGCTTTCTACAGTCTTGGTAGAGCTTCTATGCTTTATGACACAAGCAAATTTTCTTTTGTTTTATTAATTAATTTAAATATTGTCACTAATTACTGATTACATACATTTTAATACCAAGACTGTATTGTATATTATAATTGCAATTTTTTTTAAATAAGTTTGTGTTTAATTAATGTAGTGGTGGTCATGAAAATGTAACCCAAGTATTTTCTTCACTCCCTTGTAAATATCTGTGTGCACTTATTTATTACATACCTAACTTTATAAGCCCCATTATACCACGGTTTTTAATGTTACTTGTGTATAATTAATTAGTCTCTGATATGTATAATTCACTATGAGCTTCTTCATTATTCATGCATGATATTCACATAATATTCCCAACTGGCATTCTTTTCTAGCTTAGAATATTGTATGGAGTTTACAAAACAGGAGATGGATTCAGTATGATGGTAAACAACATCATGTAACCACTGGGGTTGCTATCAGTCCTCCAGATCATCATTATGAGAGCAACAGAAAACTAGTTATCAGTGAAAGACCTGTAGTAATTCATATTAAGGTCCACACAAGCCAGTGGCATATCTGTTAGTGGTAAAGATGTCCCTGCCTATACACACAGCGATGTTAAACTTTGCAAATATTGGTGTGAGGACCATAGACAAATCAAATGTAGAACAGGAGTAAAGCAGGTTTTCTTCTCTCTACGACACTTCAGGCCTCTAGACAAATACTTAAGGATTTAGCAGATAACAACAACTTAGCACAGTATGTGTTTCTCTATCAAAAGCATCTGAAGATTTCTGGAGTGCATACATTAGGAGTTGACTGTGTCCTTGCATCTTCGAACTCACTCATAATGGAGTTTTTGTAATGCTTCAGAAAATTGTGACAAACATTGAGCTCAAGGCTTGTTTTTGCTAATGTGCTAGTTGTCTCCAGATATTAAAACCAGTTGCAGTTTGACATTGTAAAACTGCTTGAGGTTAAATAAGAAAGAAAACCAATGGTTTTGAGGTACCTCTCCAATATCATGTTAACTCCATTATTTTGGTAACTTGATGAAAAGCTTCAGACAACAGCTACAACAAATTGGGGAGAAGGCAGATCTTTATCTCTAGGGCTATCAAACCAAGAGATGGAAAGAGAAACCCACAAGATTCCTGTGTATAACTTGTTTACTTGTAAATATTTATATATTACTGGAATCTCAAGTGCTTTCAGTTCCTAACTGTGACCCTTTTTCAAGAGATGTGAAGGTAGTCAGGCTGGTTCAAGGCCCAGCAATCTTCTGGAACTTCTTCTCCCTGTGCTGTCATTTATATGATGGCTGTCCTGGTTTTCATTCTCTTGAGAGGAGTTAATCTCCTCCTGTCGGTCTGATTTCCTGATCTGATGGTCAGTGGGATTAACCCTTGTGGTAAGTGAGTGGTCACCATCGGTCTGTTGGGCAGGAGACCTGACCTCCAGGTCAGAAGGGTCGATCTTAGCTTCTTTTAATATTAAAGCTCGGCTTATGGGATCTTCTGAGGTAAATCCTTTGTTTTCTTCTATCACAGCCATCATATAAATGACAGCACAGGGAGAAGAAGTTCCAGAAGATTGCTGGGCCTTGAACCAGCCTGACTACCTTCACATCTCTTGAAAAAGGGTCACAGTTAGGACCTGAAAGTACTTGAGATTCAAGTAATATGTAAATATTTACAAGTAAACAAGTTATACACAGAAATCTTGTGGGTTTCTCTTTCCATCTTCAGAAGAAAACTAAAAGAAGTTTTTGTTTGGTTAAAGGATACAAGCTGTATTAGTAATGCTGAATGAACTCGAGGAAAGCATGGGTCAGGAATCTGATGAAACCTAGCCACCTACAAGAAAGAAAATACTTTAAAATGTGGTACTGTTGTTGGGTGCCAAGTTAATTTTGACGTACTTCCACTAAGAATCTGCCGAAGATACTCAGTGATATTAAATAATATGGGATCTTTGTAACATCATAAGAAATGCAGAACAGGTGTAGGATTATGGCATGTTAGGCCATATGGGTACCAATGATAGCCCAGTTATCTTTGCATTGAAGGGTTCACTAGTTCTATTTGCAGCAAACAATAATGTATATTTTTTTACAGTTAAACAGATGTACTTTCATTTGTAAATGCATAAATATGATTCCTTAGGTTAGATTTCCTTGTGAATTCTGTGTTTCTTGTAATTTAAAGTTGTTTCATACTGCATAACCATGTTTGTGTAGTATCTAGAACTGATATTTTTCTGTTTCCACAAAATTTTCTCCAAAAATTGAATTTGAAGGTTTACAGAACTCTGTTTAAAGAAATAAGCAATACCTGAAAAGGTAAATGATAAGACAGTACAGTATGTACAAATTTATTAAGACAAAGTTATAAATAGTTTAGAAACTAAAGCACCAAAATAACCGAAAACCTCAGTAATAAAATAAATATTTCTGAACGGCCAGTTTTCATTTATTTTGTGTACTGGTAGGATGGTTCAAACAACTGATTTACTAGGGTAAATTCTACAGACAAATGGTAAGATCTTAAATACTGTAATTATATATCACTTTACTTAAATTGGTTAAGACCTCTTTCATCCAAAGTGACAAAATGTATGGCTTTGTACATTAGTTTAAAACAGAATACAATTTACAATGCAATCAAATTGGAGTTACAGTATCTTGGTACAATTATATAAACATATAGTACTTGTACAAATAATTCATAGTACAGTATTCCTGTTCCTAACTTGGTGATTAATTGTTACAGGACAAATATATACATATATATCAACATATAAATGCATACACAAACATACACACACGTGTGTGTGTGTGTGTCATCAGACTAGATGTGGAGAATGTACAGTACATGATCTCATTTGACATTTTTCAAGTGATTAGCAGAAGAGTTGGTTTTTTGTCTTAATATTTTCATTTTCATTTTTCCCATCTATTAATGCATGTGTACATGTTTCTGTTGATTTATTCTTACTTATTCATTTTATTTTATTTTTTTTTACATACAATACAGGCAATTTGTTCTTTAAATGCTTAGTTGGGAAATCAATAGTTGTTTGGTCTTGTTCCAAATAAACTTGTTCTGATGCTGAATAAAAACAATGATATATTATTGTGTTTTTTATACCTAACAAGTGAATAAATATCACAGAACATACCTCTTGGCTTTAGCAAACAAAAAAATAAAAAATACCAAGTTTATCAAACAAATTAGTATTAAACATTAACAGTCACAGCTCTACAAAAATACGTTGTGTACTAAGAAACTGTTTATTATTCAGTACTAAATGAGCATTCAAAACAGTACTATCTCTTTGTATGGCGAGACAGGGAGCAGAAAGGTCTAGAAAACAGGCTCTCTATTTCCTCCAGAGGGACACCCCTTGTCTCTGGCAGGATAAAATAGAAGAGGATGGTGCCAAAACCTGCCAAACCCATGTAGAGGTAAAAGGTCCCTGCAATTTGAAAGAGATATTCATAAGCATGGATGTCTTGGGAGTCTAGAGTAGCACAGGCCATCCCTGCAAAAGCTGAAGTGTAGGGGTTCAGTGATCTGGTTAATATAATACTACAGTACAGAACAGATATTTGGCAAGGTCTGTTTCATAGTAGTCAGTTAGCGCTGGAGTAGCAGAAGCTGTGATAATCACATGATGATTTTAACAATAAAAGCAAATAGTGACAGTTATGATGGCTAATATTAGTGCTTTTGATATGAGTATTTCAGTCAAAAAACATATAGATTACTGGCTGATATAACCTTATGTAATAATTGTCAAGGACAATATCGACTAATGCTAAAATTATGAGGTTAAAGTCAATTACGATTAATCCCAAGTATATCTTCCACTGAAATAGTAAAAATAACAATACATTAAAGCAAAGCAAGTGTATTTGAAAAGAAGTTGAGAGCGAACACAAAATACTTTGAAAAATGAAACAGAAATATGGGATGACATTTCCACAAACATAAATTCTCTTGGTTTGAGTAAATTCAGTTAAAATTTTATTAAACATGACTATAATACAAAAAGTAAAAAAAATTAAAATCAAACAAACTTACCATGTTTAAGAAGTACCTCAGTTAAGGTAAGAAAGGTAAATGAAACAATGAGATTTGATGCCCAATTAACAGATGTGGTCAAACTCGTGCATGTGGAACGTGCCCAACCAGGGTATATTTCGCTGTTTATTGTCCAGGGCATTGGCCCCATTCCTAGTTAAGTAGAACAGAAAATAAGCTATTAAGGTGTAATCTGCAAAATTTAATATATATCATTATTTAAAAGACAAAATAAGTTACACTGTGGGACAAAGAAAATATATGCTGATTACTTTAATACCCTTCATTTAGAAAAAATGTTCACTATACATGGTTCATCATTATTTAAGAGGTATGTATATCATACAGTACATAAAATAGTAGTGGGTACTTAAAATATACTTTAATACAGCTTTTTTTTCAGTGGATTAGTGTGAACTACCTGGTGAGAAGAACAAGAGGTAGAGACCCAACCCTAGGATGGCCAACCAGGCATACTTGTAAGGGCACCAGTCATAAGCGTAGGTGACAACATGGTCTTCCAGAAGAGTTGAATTGGAACAGAACCCTTCCAGGCTTTTCTGGAAAATAAAGAGTGGATTATGACACTAAACTGTTTCAAGTAAGTATACTATATATGATTCAGGTACAAGTTAACTTCCATTTGTCAATAAATGGCAATTTCATACAGCATATATGTTTGCTGACTGAAGATTTAGAAAGTTTGAACAAACATTTCAGTAAATTGATAGAATAAGATTTAGAATTCTCTTCTTAGGGCTACCAGTATTAATAACATTACTAATTAGTACCTCATTATATGCAGTGGCATTGGTTTGAACACAAGATGAATTATGAACAGTGTCAACATCCCCCATGAAACAAAAGCCACATTCTGCTTTGCTTGTGCAAACTCCACATCTGTAAGAAAGTCTGTGTTAAAGAGTATAGATAATTTAGAATGATTCATGAATAATTCTGTCATTTTCTCTTTCTTTTTCTGGTAACGAAAGAAGAATACTCACGACATATAATTGCAGGTACCATTCACTGGGAGACTGGCTTCAGGACTGTAGTCAAATGCCATCTGAAAGCTCAGAGCTAACAGGAGCAGTGAAGCAGTTGTTCCCAAGAGAGACCCCAAGGTAAGAGGCCTCCTGCCTAGTTTCTCTACAAAGTATAGGCCAATGAATGTGCCAAAGAAATTGACAAAAGCAGTAGCTGCTGCCAGCCAGATAGCCATTGACTGGTCCCTGACCCCAGCCATTGTGATGATGGAAGCACTATAATACCTACAATAGGAAAAAGAAAGTGAGCTATATCCATTTATTTTCTGTTTGCTCATTTACATGTTTTTGTCACTTCTCCAAACAGTTATTCTTTAAATATCTTTGGCACTTCATATACTGCTGCAGTGAGAGATTTAGTTTTATTTTTTGTTAAATTTAAAACTTTAGATTTTTTTTTATTAGTTCACACCATTCTTTTAAAAACTTATTCTAGATTTAACTAATTTTCTCAAGGCATTGAAAGATCAAGGGGCTGCAGTTGTCGTGGTTTTTTTAGCTGTCTTGTCATGAGTGTTTACTATGTTAAAAGTGAAAAAACAAATAATTTCCTACAAGATTTTATAAGTCATTAAGTACATCACATACTGTATATAGTTTAATCATCATAGCTTTACAAAGATCAATTACAGTTAAATAATCCTATTATTCACATGGAATTCCTGAATATCAACCTGCTTTACCATGCATGTTTTATCTGACCATCAGCAAAGAAACATATTTGTTATCATATAATGTGCAACATAAAAGGCAAACATGACACTCACATGACAGTATTGATTCCGCTGATTTGTTGGAACAGTTGAAGGAGGCATCCAACAATAAGAGCTTTCCTCACAGGACCATAACGCAGTACTCGGCTTATTCCTGTTTGCTGTCAGGTTCATCTAAATATTATTTACAAGCATTTCCTACATAAATATGATGAAAATGTTTACTTTTCTCAATGTTAAATTAAGAGATGGGTATGGCTGCCCAAATCAAATTTGATTGCAGCAGGAACAGAGGACCAATTACTAGGGAAGTTCATTCAAATCATCTTTGAGAAACCAGGTAGGGATACTGTTAAGCATATGATCCTTTTCAACTTTCATATTAATCCAAATATATACACAAAGTTTTATAGTTAAAGGATGAATGATATTTTAGCATTTAAATTTTCAAATAAGTTAAAAGTATTCCTGCAATGGAACCAGAAGGCCTCATTTCTCAAAAAAAGTCAATCCTTTTAATTATCATTGTAATAATAACAGTGATGATGGCATTATTATTCATTAGGGCAAACATTTAATTTCTTACTTGTTCCTGCGCTTCATTGACAGCCCCTGTTATGGCCTGTAATTCACCATCAATGTCAGCGCCTGGAGATCGGATTTTCACGAGAATATCCCTGGCCTCTGACACTCTAAATAAAGAAGGAATTAAATATAAATTTTTTTACATGTATATACACTTAACTATTTTGTTTATGCCTTAATGCCCAGAATTAGTGTGGTTATGCAAGAGGGTAGCCATTTACTAAACAAAATTGATCTTGACTCATTCTCTCAGAGGATGATCATTACCACTAAATTACAGTGAGATTGAATGAGCTCCAGATATGATCTCCTCTTTATACATACATCTTATAACAGACCCCTTTCTGAAGGCGAAGTTTCACATAGCTAAAAATATTTTTCATCTAGTATGTGTCTCAGAACTTGACTGATCACATCACTTGAAACACCATATTCTCATTCTCTTAGTTATCAATATTATTTTTATTACAACACCATTATGATACAGTTGGTAAAACAAATACTACAAGGAAAGACAAGAGGAAAACTTCATTTTTATGCACACGGTCTCATATATCTATATACTGTACACATACATACATACATACACATATATATGCATATAGATATATGCACATGGTCTCATATATCTATATATATGTTTTATATATATATATATATATAGATATATATATACACTCACACAGTAAAGTTCGTTTATAACGTACAGGCTTGTAACAAATTAAGACTTACAAAGAATGAAAGTGGATTCCATGGTCCCAATTCAAATAAATGAACTAAAATTGTAGGTATGTAGCGAATATTTGTTATGATATCAGGCATATAACGAACTATTTTGTACGCCCCGGTGACAGTTTTATGAGTAAAAAATACCTGTTATAACGAATTGATAATTTTATTGTTAAACAACCATCAAACGAGTGTTATCCCAGTGAAGCAGACTAATTAAAATGCTGTGTTACTTTCTCATTTAAGGGTTTTAAATAAAGAAAGAACTACGAACATAACTTTAATTTTGTTTTAAACATTAAAATACATATCCGGTTCTTAAGCTAACAATGATTTTTATTGAAATGTATTAGAAATCTTGATACACTTAGGAGGATCGATACTTTATCGTCTGGATTTCATTCTGTTTCAAAACAAGGGAGGTAATCCAATCATTTCAAGTACCTCCTTTTATAACGAATGATGCCTATAATGAATTGCAGACAGCAGTCCCCTGCAATTCACTATAAAAGAACTTTACTGTATATATAAGGCAGTGGGTGTATGCAAAAGACTGGGAAAAGACTTGAAGGGAAGTTGAGTTTGGAAGTTGAATATGTTTGAAAAACAAAATGGTTTCAGCTGTTGAGATGAATTGTATGTGTAGTACTTGCAGCTTTAGAAGAACTGATGGGGTGAGAAATGTGGAGATAAATGAAAGTGGTAAAAACATAATAGTAGATGAAAAGGTGGATCAGAGTATTTTGAGATGATTTAGTTGTGTGGAAAGAATGGACGATGATAGGTTTGTCAAAAGTGTATATAATTCAGAGTGTTAGAAGGAGTTGAGTACCTAGAGGGGACTGAGTAGATATCCAGAAAGAGACATTGGAAAGAAGGGGGAAATGGTAGTATGTATATGGGGGATTCAACACAATATTAATGAGCCTCCTATTTATGTGTAAGAAGCAGCTAAAGTTGTGGAAGTTTTTGCTGCTGAGGGGTTCATCCACGATTCTGCAGACAGAGTATGAATATGGCAGTGACTGCAGTGTAGTTTTTTTCTCTGGAGTCATCCCCTTTAAGGGGAATGACCGAATTTTAAAAATAAAATAACCAAAAACATATCTGCGTGTTTCCAAATTAATCTCAAAAGGAAAAGTAAACTCACCTCCCTTTGGACACCAGCCACCTGGGGCTCTCTGGCATAAACACAAAACCTGCTAGTTGTATCACAGATGGAATCCCTCCTAGTCCCAGCATGTACCTTGAAAGAAAAAAGAAATAATCATAACTTAAAAATTAATGTTTATATATATATATATACATATACACACTATATTATATATATATATATATATATATATATATATATATATATATATATATATATATATATATATATATATATATATATATATATATATACATATATATATATATATATATATATATATATATATATATATATATATATATATATTTGCGTGTATAAAACAATATTTGTCCCACCCATTCCTTTGGAACAATTCCTTTATCCAGAAATACCTTACACACCCAGGTTAGTCAATCAATCACTCTTTCACTAGGCCATAACATCTCACCTGTAATCCCATCAACTCCTGGTGCTTTTCCATTTTCATTATCTAAATTGCTCTCCTTATGTCCTTACCCATAACCTCCATAGACCTAACCCCTTCCACTCTTGTGTCATTCACCTCTGCCCTTGTTCCATCTTCCACAAATCCATAAAATACTCATCAACCCAGGACTATATTATCTTCAGACAGCACCTGTGTATTAGCATATTTTATTCTGAGATCCATTTTATAGTTAACTTTTCTTCCTGCATCTATTTCCTTGTAGAACATATTCTCACTGGTCCTTGCTCACTTTCTCCCTCCTTCTTGTACTACAAGCTTTACAGTCCTCCCTCCTTGTAATTGCACCTCAAATAACCCCCCCAGTGCTTTTATTCCCTCTTCCCACCATCCTAAACCTACAAACACCCCCTGCTGACTTCATAACCCCATCCTGGAATTTTATACACCCTCCTCCAACCCTTCAACTTATGAGCCCTTAACCCTAATTCATTTACATCCATTTTGACCCTTGCTCTCCTGACTGCATCCTAAACTACTGTAGTTATATTTTTACCCATTCCTTTCAAACTTGAACTTCCATCTACTGTGAGCCAATACACAATCTGGCAAACTTCATTCTTGCTCTTTTCTCTTTCCCTGTATATATATATATATATATATATATATATATATATATATATATATATATATATATATATATATATATATATATATATGTGTGTGTGTGTGTGTGTGTGTGTATGTATATATATACACACTATATATATATATATATGTATGTATATATATATATATATATATATATATATATATATATATATATATATATATATATATATATATATATATATATAACTAAATCCCTGCTCCCCATGGAGAGAGTGACTACATGATGTCAGCATTCAGGTTCTCAGAAAGTCTTGTGGAATGAGGTTGCTAGTCCCATGCCTTTCTCTATCCTGGGTGTGACTCACCACTGCTTAAAGCAGCGATGTCATAAAGGTTTTTTTTCCCCATATTTCAGATCAGTTGCCAAATAAAGAACGATTTAAATTATTATTAGAAGTTTAACCAAAATAGCTCAAGTACTCCTTCCAGATTTCAAGGACATCAAATGCCAAATAAACACTAGCATCCTGTCTGTTCGAATGAATCTTTGAAATTGTTATTAGAAGTTCAACCAAAATTCTATGAAAACTATTTTGAAAGGTAGAAACTCGGCGAGAAGTCGGAGCAAAGCTTTCAGAACACTGCACGAGAAACAGATATTCAGCAAGAAGTCAGAGCAAACTGACCTCAACTTTTCTCTCAAAATGGAAACTCGGCAAAACAGAACAATCATCATCTTGACTTGGAATTTGAAGACGACACTCGACAAGAAGCGAGAGCCAAGTCATCTTAGTATGTCGCAAAGAAAAAAAACTACGCTGTAAATATGAAAAATACTCACCTCCAGCCGTGAGGGACATAGGAAAGGGCGCCGCAGAGAACGGAAGCAACGAACTGACCTCCTGTGATGAAGACATTGTTGATGACTGTGATGCGACCCCGGAATTCGGACGGTGCCGATTCGCTGAGGTAAACTGGAACGGACATTGATGCCAGACCTGAAGAGGAAGAATTTCACGATACACCTTCAGAGCTAGGTTAATAATGTCCCGGAGGCGATGAGAAACCCCGCCAAGCAATAAGTTTTCACGTTAGTATATCAGAAATAGGTATAAGTATTTATACCATTTTTGGAAACTTAAGTAATTACATGTAGTGTTATCTTAAGCCTGCGAAAAAAAGTGCTATGGGAATAAATGTAATAGAAAACCATGTCATGTACGAAGGAGAATACAGAAAAAGACGGAAACTTGATGAAGAATCAATAGAAACAAGAAGGAAGAAGCGAAGATACATGAAAATAAATGCATCATGCAATAGCTGGCCAGTATACAAAAGAGTTACACGTTTTACATCCGCGTTTGGAACACGTGTCTTTCCCTTCCATTATCATAAAGCTTTGCGAAATACACAATGAAATAGATATATACCATTTTCTTGAAAATGGTATATGGAAAAAAAGATACAATCTGCAGAGTATTCGGACTTTGTCTGAACTTTATTCAACTATTACAAAAATATTTACACACGATAAAATTGCCATTCCGTCTACAGTAATTATTAATTATTGCCATGCAGTAGAGAGTAATATATGAAAAAAATTCCCATACGATATAACGCGTTAAAAATGCCATAAAGCATAACGTAATTGTAAAAACAAAAGAGGAGTTACCGCTCACTTACCTATTCCAACACCTACGATAATGCGTCCAACAAGAAGAGTTATCTTTTCTGGCGCTGCACCCATCATCACTGCCCCCACGCAGAAGACAATGCTGGCGAACAGGATGACAACGCGACGTCCATACAGATCTATTTATAACCAAAAAAAAAAAATAACAGTGGTAATAACGGCACACTAAGTTTCTGGGCAAGGCTACAGAGTCCACTGTAGCCTAGTATGCTGAACACGATTTTCGCAAGACCAGGGATTTCTCAAGGTAACCAGAGCCTGCGGGTCCTATGTCTCGTTGATGACCTCATCCTCACAAGAGCAAGGGAAAAGAAGGACTATGTCCCTCACAAGAGCAAGGGAAAAGAAGGACTGTGTCCCCAGGTCTTACCAGTTGCACGTCCGGCAATCAGTGATGAGAGCCACGCAGCCCCAATTGTGGCAGAGATGATGGCCTCGTGCCAAACGGTGCTTAATCTGAACTCGTCTCTGTTAAGAAAAAATGAAATTCAATTAAATCATATAAATCAGTAATAACTTCATGTAAAAAAAAATACCTCCCTAAGAAAACTTAGAATCTAACTTTAGGATTCTAATATACCAAGTTTTCTGGACTTGGGCATAACTTAAAACTTTAAATACAACTTGCAGTCTCCTTGTTTTGGACCATTTCTAATAGTTCAGTCATAATCTGTGGATAATGTGGCTGATTATACAAACAACCTTGATCTCCGGATCACCCCTCCATTGGTTTTAATAGAATCTTTGCCCCTGAATAATGAAAGTGACAGGATCTCAATGAAGAGGAAATAGTATATCCAATATATATTTTACCTTACAGCATTTAATTATCACTCATATTACAATGCCGAATGAATTTAATGCAGAACTGTTTCCTAATGCAAGATACAGGATTCCAGCAATGAGAAAAAGAACGTAGACAGAGATATGTGACTCACCTTATCAAAATCATGGCTCCCGAGACGACACCGGTGTCATAACCAAACAGGAAGCCCCCAATGGCGCCGAAGGTCGCCAGCAGGTAGACGGAGGCAGGCACTCCCTGGGCACCCCTTTGACCCATCCTGAGGTCTGCAAAGGATATTGGGAAAGTTAACTGTCGTCGTTTAAAATTTTCCTTTGTCTTTAGGGGAAAACTTTGAACAGACTCGGTGGATGATGCTCCTGAAGGGGATCAGGTTCTTTGCAAGGTCTCTTAATTCGGTCCCAGATCTGTTGCTTTTTGCCTCTGCTGTCCAACTTAGTCAGGTATAATAAGTCTAATCTTCACTTCTTCTTTCAGAACTCTTCTGGGGAGGGGGAGAGGGATTCCCTGTGAGGTCCTTTAAATGTGTCGCAGCTGTTTTAAACTAACAATAAAGATTTAATAACAATGATAATGGGTGCGTCACCCAATTACGGCTTGTATGTTGTGTAATAGTTAATTCAGAGTAATTTAACGTCAGTTGTTTAATATCGGTATCCATGGAGTGATGCTAATGGTCAGAGAATGGTAGTAGATATATATATATATATATATATATATATATATATATATATATATATACATACACACATACACACACACACACATACATATACATATACATATATATATATATATATATATATATATATATATATATATATATATTATTACTGTATATGCAAAATCATGGGCATAGATAATGGGCAAGCATGAAGTTTGACATGCAAGCAGTATATATATATATATATATATATATATATATATATATATATATATATATATATATATATATATACTGTATATATGCAAAATCATGGGTAAGAAAATGAGCATGTATGCAATGTGAAATGGCTAGTGCTGGCAAATGACCCAGTGTTGATTGGAGATGGTGAAGAGCTGCTGCAGAGAATACTGAAAAATCTGAAACAAAGAGTTTGCAAGAGGAGAAAGTTGAGTGTAGTTGAGCAAGTGTAAGCTTGTCCGAGAAAATAGTAACAAGAGAGATGAAGTAATGAATGAAAGGGTTCTTGAGTAAAGTTTTCATTATGCACTGGAAGTGAAGTAGAATGCTCTAACTTTGCTTACTATAAGTAGTTTAGGAAAAGCTGAAAGTGTCTGAAATGTGGATGGACACAGAAATGGTAAAAAGGCTAGCTTGGGTTAAAACAAGGATTAGTGCTGTGAGGTGGTTTGGTTATGAGAAAAGTGTGGACGGTGATAGGTTGGAGAAACTTGTATGGCATTAAAGTATTTGGGGAAGAGGTGAGTAATGTTGGAGAACTTTTCTGCAGAGGGTTACAAATGGGAAAAGACTTACTGCTGAGGAACGTGTACGCTGACGTAATACACACACACTCACACACATACTGTATATATATATATATATATATATATATATATATATATATATATATATATATATATATATATATATATATGTGTGTGTGTTCGTGTTACATTAAATTTTCATCAAACCTTACTAGAGCGTGCACGAGTTAACAAATAAATCCTATATTATTACGTTCACAGGGCGGATTTCGTTGGTTTTGAGATAGCAGACTAAGGTCCATGACCTCACAACCTACGAATACCTTTATAGTTGGCTATTAGTTAGGATAGTTTTGGTTCAGTTTATGCTTGGTGGAGGTTTATTTTATCCCCTGGACACCAGAATTAGAAAAGTTATTGACAACAAGTATCAGTAATCGAACGTAAAACCTGTTGAATTAATGGCGTAATCCTTTAACTCATTAAAGACTCGTGCACCACTTCGAACACCAATACAGATTACGTCATATGTAAGACTTTATTTCCTTGTTGTGTCAAGTATAAAAGTGAGGCAATAAATTAAAGCACTGAAAATATAATAAACCTTCACGAAGACATACACGAAGAAAGATAATTGTTTTCGAAAAGTACGTTGTACAACACTATCATCTCAACTCAATACGAATAAGGATAATATTGCTTTCGAAATGTAAGTTGTACAACACTATCATCTCAACTCAGTACGCTTGGCTGTCACACCCTTGCTAGCCATCCGATTCCTGTTACAACATACCTGCTGGCGATATTAATGGTTCCTGTATGTCTTCCATGACGACTTTTACTCACTAACTTCTTCATATGTATAGCGAAAGTCACAGAGTCATCAAGAAGCAGTACACCACAACACTGGCGGTAATGTAAATTGTAAACATGAATATCAAGCTGACTGAGTCATCGTATACCGATCCAGATGGACCCTGAGCCTCGTCACTTGTAAACAATAACCCGTGATAGCTGCCAGACGTACGAGGTCGAAGGCTTGGCAAACGCCAGTGTCTCACGTGAGTCACGTGACCGTAGCACATTATATCGTGCTTTCCACGTTGGACAGTAATAAGATAACACAGTTGTAGGCGTTTCTCTCGTTTCAGAAATTTTCAGATTAAAATAAAATAGCCATGGATGTAGCGAGAGGGGTGGAGGCACTCTGCCGTAACTCCCCTAGTTGACCATAGAAAATTGTATTATTTTTCCTCGGAATTATCATAGATTCGCTAATTCTGTATGGAGAATGTAATTGACAACAATGAATATTCAAATGCATGCAATTCTGTTACGGTTATGAGGCTTATTTCTAGAATAAAGGGTATTGGAATTTGTCGGTGTCTTGGATATCGTTTCATTAGGAATTACTCGCGTGGGCAGGTTCTGAAATGAAAATGATTCAGTGCTGGTTTGGATAACAGGAGTTAAACAGATTGCTTGCGTGGGGTTTTATATTTCAGCAGTCTCTTCGTTATCAACCTGTGTATACAATGCCTATTCCCTCTCTATCTATCTTTAGTGGTACGATGACGTGTGTTTGTTGGCAAGTAGAGAAATGCGCAAAACCGGAATCCAGTCGAACTTTTGACCTCCTCATGGTTAGTTATAACACAGGCGTCAAAAACAAGTTGTAATGGGAATTCGTTAACGAATTCTCTCACTAATTCGATGCAAGTATTTGAATATTTTTAAGGGTGCGTACATCTGGGTCGTGATAGCCCCTGGGATTTCATGACCATTGCGGTACATGCGTGTGCATCCATCCATTAGATATCGGGAGAAAATTAAAATTGTTCGAATGGCGATAATGTTCAATCAAAGATTTTCCTTCACCAGTCTGTGTTAAATATATATATATATATATATATATATATATATATATATATATATATATATATATATATATATAAATATATATATATATATATATATATATATATATATAAACTACACACACACACACACAAGTCAACTCCACATGATGCCCACCTGTATCAATCCTTGGAAACGCCGGCAAAATCCATGAAAAATTTTTGAGATCCATAGATCATATCAAGGTGAGTTCATTATTCACTTTACTAACAGTGTTAACAGTACCTGCTACATGCACCCACATTATTGTGATTTAAAAAATGACATATACAACGAATTTGCTCTGTGTTTTACCTTAGTGTTTATTTGTAAATTCTGTTACTCATGCATTAACTCCCACAAGGGTGGGGGCCAAGGCTGTAGGTAGGTCTCCAGCCCCTGTAGGAGCCGTAGGGCAATCCTAAGCTCCTATGTAAGGAAGCTATGAAGGAGAGGCTTTTAGCTGGATGGGCTGTCCAAGCTCTCTGGGAAAAGGTCAGACCTTAAGCACGGCCAACTGGTCAGGTAGGCCTTGGGATTAAAGGGGAACGCTGCCCCAAAGGAAGGACTTTCGTCCGATCCCGGAGGAAAGCCTCCTAGGCACATGCCTAGCTTGCAAGGTCCCGCGGCGGGGTAGTGCCATCACTGCACCTCACGCGGTGCACTGTAGGCATTACTTGAGGTTCTTCTCAGCGTCCCTTTGGCCCATAGCTGCAACCCCTTTCATTCCTGTGAATGTGCCTCGGTTCATATTCTTTGTCTTCCATGTTATTTTGCACCCTCTCCTAAAAATTGTTTCATAGCGCAACGGTTGGGAGGTTTCCTTCTCGTTACACCTTTCAAATTTTTTTTACACTGTTTCCCTTTCAGCGTTGAATTTAAGCCTTTGGCTTAAATTTTATATTCTAGTTTCAAATTCTAGCTTGCAAGGAGAAGGCTGCCGAAGAAGAGGGATTTTTAGTGCGATATATTTGGTTTCTGTGATTTCCATTTTGGTTTGTCCTATTGTATTTATGGATGTCCTTTAGATGGAAGGAGTACCTCCAATTAGCAAAGTATTTGCAGGACTAAACTTAATAAATTGACCCCCGGTTTTCGTTGCCAGTTCCAACCATGCATTGTTGACCAATGATATCACAAAGTATCCTCAAAATCTATTAATTAGTTTTCACGTAATCCATGATCCCCAAAAGATAAACGGCATAGGTTTATGTAATCATGTATTATATATATTACATACATATATACATATATATATATAATTTTTTTTGTATATACAGGTATATATAATCCAAGGCGGTTCAGGGAAAGGCACTGTCCTTATGCATTTTATAAATATGCCGACGTTTCACAACTCCTCATAGTTGCATTTCCTAGGCTGCAAACAGCGAACATGGCAATCAGTAAATTAAAATTAAAATCACAAATCAGAATTACAATTACAATAAAACGTTCACAATAAAATGACTAAAACCTATCCTAAAAGAACAAGTAAAAGGCTGTAACAACCTACCCAGAAGGAAGTTAAAAACAAACTACAGCACTCGCATTGAGTATTACAAAAGAGAGAGAGAGAAAATAAATAAATGAATAAACATACAGACAGAGAAGAAACAACTTAACAAGACCATCAGGCAATAAACAGTTGTGTAGAGGATGTGTGGGAGTTTAATGGTGGTACAGTTAATTTGATAATAATAGATTCAAGTATTGTTAAATCATTTGCTTTTTGTACTTGTCCTATTACTGAAGAACGTCGGCATATCATAATAAAATGCATAAGGACAGTGCCTTTCCCTGAACCGCCTTGGATTGTTCTTCGAGCTGTTGCTCCGGAAATTACAGGTATATATATATATGTGTGTGTGTGTGTGTGTGTGGAAGGACCTCCAGGACTACAGGAAGTGGAAATGCATGCAAGATAGAGGTGAGTGGCGCAGTATGTGTAGGTGGTTTAAAGCACTGTGGGTGAGCTCTCTGAGGCTGTGTGTAGTGGTATGGAAGTTTTCTGCACTTGAAGTTCATCCATGACACTGCAGATTAAGTGTGAACGTGTCAGTGATTATTGTTCTTTATTTTCTCATGTATATATATATAGTATATATATATATATATATATATATATATATATATATATATATATATATATATATATATATATATATATATATATATATATATATATAAATGTAAGGAGTCAGGTGTCAGTCCATAATAGTAATCACCAATAAAGGGAAGGCGACACACAGCTGTACAAGCTATCTTTATTCCAACGTTTCGTAACTGTCCATTTAATTACATCGTCAGAGCTGTTAAAATGAAGCATAAAATTCCTTGTAAAATTGTAAAAACTAAAACTGAAAATTAAGATTTGAAAAACCTACAAATTAGTCTTACAAAATTTAAGAAATATACACAACATTAAAATTAAACGAATAAACAACATTTGTAAAATCTCTACATTAAAATGAAAGGTAACAGAATATACAGTAAACTAAAAATGAAAACGGCAGTGAACAGAGTTACAGAACTAAAGTTTAAAGACCAACCTAGAGGAGTGACAGAGTTAAACTAAACGTAAACATAAACAGAAACAACTCAGGTCAAGTCAAATGCGGAGGGGAGGAGGACGTATGTGTGTTTCACTACAGAACAAGTTGTTTAGTAAAAATTGATTCCAGAACAACACGGTCTCGAGGGCTGGTGGTATGGCCTAAAATGCAGAAGTCTTTATTATCGATGTGTTCTTAGGAATTAAATTAAAGTCAATGGCTTAAAATGTTCATGAATAACTTGTGTGAACCTTTTGTGAAATTAGAGGTCATGAGTAAATGGAAAGCATGAGTAAAACTTCATTTGTAGTTCAGGTAGTTTTGCAATGAAATGTTTGTTGAGTAGTTGATATAATTCCTTATATACCAGTGTTGCAGAAAAAAGTTATTAAAAAAGTCTATTAAAATGTAATTTCATTATAGAAAAGGCTCCAGTTTGACGTAAGTTCGAGTGCTCTGTGGAGAAGGGTCGAAACGGAGTTGGATTCAAAATTACGAAAACAAGAGTTATAAAAGTTGGCACCAAGCCCAGTAAAAGTTTTCCTAAAAATCGTGGTAATAAAACTGCCGTGTTGTCTGAAAACTAGAACGTCCAGGAATGTTAGACGGTCGTTCGCCTCGTTCTCTATAGTAAAACTTTATGCTCGGGTGTATTGTATTAGCATATTCTACGAAGAGGTCAGCTTCATATTCACTTTTAAAGAGGCCGAACATATCGTCAACATACCTGGAATAAAAAAGGGTAGAATCTTCATGGGCAATTATCGAGTATGTGCTCCTCCAGGGACCACATGAAAATGTTAGCAAATGTGGGGCCATGCCCTCTACTTGCTTGAATACTTGACCATTAAAAATAAAAGCCGTGTCCAGCAATGCGAGTTCAAGTAAAGTTTTAAAATGCGTGCGATTAAAATTATTAAACGTAGAATCAGGAACAGGAAACAACTGGTTATGTTCAGTTCAGTAGTTTCTCCAACAGGGATATTCGTAAATAATGACTACGTCGAGACTGGCCATCAATAAATCAGAATCTTGTCGAAGAATGGCTTCTTTAAATTGCAAGGAGTTAACTAATGCATACTTATTCTTGGTTAGATTCTCCAGCATGGGTACAAGACATTTTGCTAATTTGTAAACGAAGCAGGGTTAGGTCTAAGGGGAACGTCCGGTTTGTGAATTTTCGGTGGGCTGCAAGGGACACCATACGGAGAGCCTGTGGAAAAAAGGTCTTGGTAAATAGTCTCATTAATAACCTTATCCTTCTTCAGAGAAAACGGTTGATTTTATCTTCAGTTTTAAAAATATTATAGTAGTCAGGCGTCCCAATAAGTTCAAATTTTGTTCAGTCGTTTAAAATACTTTCCATTTTCGAGAGGTACTCACATTTGTTGAGAATCACAGTACCATTACCTTTATCAGGTCGGGTAAGAATGATGTCTTCGTTTTTTTGCCAGTTGTTTCAAGATGTCAAAATCTTCTTTTCGGAAAAAAGAGGTCCATCTGGTCTTGAGATTTCTAAACGTGCTGTAAGACAGTTCGTATAATTGTCTTTGCAGACTTACCAGATCAGCTTGGAAGGGGAGCGCTTTGAGGCGGTGATCTTTCTCAGCACGTTTAGAAATCTCAAAACCAGACGGACCTCTTTTTTCCGAAAAGAACCTCTCGAAAATGGAAAGTGTTTTAAACGACAGGACAAAATTTGAACTAATTGGGACGCCTGACTACTATTTTCAAAATATATTTTTAAATATTTTAATATTCTTAAAATTGAAGATAAAATCAACCGTTCTCTGAGGTCTCTGAAGAAGGATAATGTCACTTAATGAGACTATTTACCAAGACCTTTTTTCCCCTTATATCTATCCTTGCTTCGTTTAAAACACCAAATTGCAAATTAGCCAGACTTCTTGTACCCATGCTGGAGCATCTAACTAAGAATAAGTATTCATTAAATAACTCCTTGCAATTTAAAGAAACCATTCTTCGACAAGATTCTGATCTACATTATTCATGGCCAGTCTCGACGTAGAGTCATTATTTACGAATACCCTGTAGGAGAAACTATTGAACTGATTCTTAACAAGCTGTTTCCTGTTCCTGATTCTACTTTCAGTCATTTTAATCGACGAATTTTAAAACTACTTGAACTCGCATTGCTGGACACGGCTTTTATTTCTAATGGTCAATTATTCAAACAAGGAGAGAGC
>NC_089754.1:41437270-41469770 GCF_040412425.1 Macrobrachium rosenbergii | reverse complement strand
CTACTCATCAGAAATGCCCCTTTTCAGTCTGTAATACATTGTAGCGTAATATCTGACATGACTTCTTCCTTCTTTATCAACAGATATCCCTGTTCTTTCGGCCTTTATGACCATAGTCTTTGCAACGCCACTTCTCTTCTTTAACACCAAAATCCTCTCCTACCCTGTCTCCAGCGACTTCGGGCTTTGATACTTTCCTTCCTCCCAATTCAGTTTTTTGCAAATATATAAACATGAATATATATATATATATATATATATATATATATATATATATATATATATATATATATATATATATATATATATATATATATATAGTGGCTTGATGGGACCTGGGCAACAAGTTTAAGAATCTACAGTTTTTTTGCAAAGATATATATATATATATATATATATATATATATATATATATATATATATATATATATATATATATATATATATATATATATATATATATATATATATATATATATATATATATATATATATATATATATATATATGTGTGTGTGTGTGTGTGTATATATGTATATATATATATATTTATATATATATATATATATATATATATATATATATATTTATTTATATATATATATATATATATTATATATATATATATATATATATATATATATATATATATATATATATATATATATATTTTTTTATTAAAAGGACAAACTGGATGGTATCTAATGGAGTGTTTATTCAGAAAAAGTTACAAGCTTTCTCGGACAAACAGTCCACATTATCAAGTAATCGTACGGATACTTGATAATGTGGACTGTTTGTCCAAGAAAGCTTGTAACTTTTTCTGAATAAACACAACATTAGATACCATCCAGTTTGAATGAGGTCCTTTTAGTAATTCTACTAATACACAGAACAATTGTGTATGTAATAAAGTTAATATATATATATATATATATATATATATATATATATATATATATATATATATATATATAGTGGCTTAATGGGAACTGGGCAACAAGTTTAAGAATCTAGATTTAGATGAGCTCAACAGGCATATACCCAGGTAATGGTAAGCGTTCAAGGAAAATTTAATTTACTTGTTCCTAAATTATCTTTGTATTAATAGTGGAGTCTGTATTAATTTTGTTGTGGTTGATAATAATGGAATGAAACAGTCCCTTTATGATACGAAAGAACCAGCGCTTGAGTCAAGACTTCATTTGAAGTTTGTTACCGAACAGGCTCTTCGCCGCTGCTTTTAGGTGACCAAGAATTGATTGATTGGGACCCCTCTCTCTTTTTTGGGAACTGGGTGCCGATAAAAGGAATTTGACCATACACTTACTCCAGGTGATGACTCATATTTCAAGAGCATTCCTTAATTGAACTGCTAATTTTTATTAGGTATTCTAGAACTGCAGAATAATTTACTCTTGCTAGTGCCGTCAGTCCACCTCACTCAGTGCACTGTAGGCATTACTAAGGCTCTTTGCAGCGTCCCTTTGCCCCCTAGCTGCAGCCCCTTTCATTCCTTTTACTGCACCTCAGTTCATATTCTCTTTCTTCCACCGTGCTATCCATCCTCTCCTAACAATTTTTCATAGCGCAACTGCGAAGTTTTCCTCCTGTTGCACCTTTCAAACCTTTTTTGCTCTCAATGTCCTTTCCAGCGCTGAATGACTTCATAGATCCCAGTGCTTGGCCTCTAGCCTGAACTCTATATTCCATTCCATTCTATTATCTTAGCAGTGATGTAGGGCCACTATCGTAAATTTACATTCGAAATCAATTCACTCTCGTTTTATCCGAAACTCATATTGGCTCTATTCATCAGGCGCATCAGGACAGGTTAGTGGTAGCCATGGAAACCTTAATGACGTCATCTGGACCTCGATTACATTACTGCTGTGTCCCCCATCTCGAGAGGGTGAGTGTGCAACCACTTTATTAATTATTTTGTTCTTATTAATCCTGGATTTCAACAAAATGTTATTTTTAGTCACGTAACTAATCCATAGCCGTTATTATTACTGGAAGGTAACGGAGCTTAATGTATGGGATTAGAAAATTAAAGATTGTTCCAAGTTAATGCCTTCTTGTTATAATTTGAATTCATGTTGACTTTTTGTTCAACAGGCTCCTCCTCACCGGTTATGGGCAACCAAGAGACACGGGGCTTTGGACTCCCAACATTGGATAGCCAGATCTTCAGGAGATGGTGAGTGTTACTAAAGTCTTCTTTGATATGACAGCCTCTTTCCTATTTGTAGATTGATCTCTTTTGTTCAATCATTTATTTGTTACGTTCAGACGTTTTATTTATGAAGTGTTGTTCCGGATGGAATGAAATGGTGTCTCATGTTTGGGGTAAAAACAAAAAATATTGACCCAGTGCTTTCATTTTACACGTTTTCCTCATCTTGACTCATTATCATGCAGTGCGTTATATGTTTTATAGTACTCATGCGTTATTGTATGTTTTATTCATATTTACTGATCGTCAGTGCGTCAGCGTTGAGACTGTTGGTATCAATACCATGGTGAAAATCTGCATAATTTTTAATGCAAAGGAAAAATTCCAGGTCTGTGCATTGTTCGTGTACTGTTTAATCATCTTGGATAATTATTCCTCATTCCTCATGCAGTTCTCATTGATTACTCATGAGTAGGAGTTAGTAATATTGGAATGGAATAGCGCTTGATGTGTAGGATGAATAACAAAAAATTGTAAGTGTTTGCATTCATTTTTTTTTACTCATGTTGGCATGTTACTTATTATTCATGCCGTATTCATTCATTATTATGCATGAATTTTATGTCATTGCTTGAAAATACCATAACATAGTCATAATGATGTATGTGTCTGAAAAGTGAGAGAAAACAGTTAATTGACACCACTTTATTCACCTATATACATATTAATCATTGCTCATTAATTTTCATATTTCAGAACAGGCTATTGTTATACTAATACCAGTGGTTACATTATGCGTTCATATCGCAAAGTTAATTCACAACAGAGAGGTACCTCAAAGATCTGAAGAGTCCATAAAGCACTATAATGTTTTCAAGACCTACTTTTCCCATTTGTCGGCAAATTTTTAATGTTACGATTCATAGCCTATTTTTATGCAGCGTTTTAATTTTTCGAAAATTAAATACGTCTCCAGTAGTTTTTGCCGTGGCGAAGGTCCTTCCAAAGCCAAAGGGTGACCTCTAGAATCGTGGTTGAATATTAAGCAGATACCTCACATACTTCTTGATTTGATAACCCTCAGCAACGTAGATTTTACCTTCGAACGATAGATGAAAAATGCCGTAGGAGGTAATGGATTATTTTTGCTATTTTTCCTACACGGCATCAGTGCTGGACGGACGTAAAAATTGATAAAAACATTGTTGGCAAATTTACTTGAATTTTCCCTACCCATGCAAGTTCTTGTATTTTTGTATCACGCTTACCAGCTGATGTGGCAATATAATTAAAAACTGGAAAGCGGATTTTTTTTTTATTTCGGAATATATAAGTGACTTCAGTACAATGATGTCCCATTTTTGGGGGGTGCCTTTACCTTGCTTCCAGTTGCTGTCAGTCACCCTCTGAATCATTTGGCGATTTCAGTATAAATGACAATTCAGGATAAGGCCTCAGTTACCGGCCAGTCACGATTTGCCTTGACATGAACACGGATAATGTCGATGCCTTTTATCTAAGCTGGGATTTTAGGGAACTCCAACTCTATATATATATACTATATATATATATATATATTATATATATATATATATATATATATATAATATATATATTATATATATGTATATATAAATAATATATATATATATATATATATATATATATATATATATATATATATATGTGTATATGTGTGTGTGTGTGTGTGTAAAAAAGGATGGATGATGGCAATCAACAGCCCAGATATAGCCAGAAAGCAACTTGAGGAAGGCATCTCGGGCATGTGAATGATTTTATTGCTTGCGCTTCAAGGCCTGTCCGCATTATCAAAGCTGTAAAAACATACGCATACATTAAAATATTATACGAGACTCGGACTAAACGAAGTATACTATAAGCAATTACAAACAGAATATTATGTACTTGTTTTTAGTATACTATTTTAAGTCCGAGTCTTCTATAATGTTTTAAAATGTATTTGTATATTTTTACAGCTTTGATAATGAGGCCAGGCCTTGAAGCGCAAGCAGTAAAATCATGCACATGCCTGAGATGCCTTGCTCAAGTTCCTTTTGGTTATATATATATATATATATATATATATATATATATATATATATATATATATATATATATATATATATATATATATATACATACATATATATACATATATATATATATATATATATATATATATATATATATATATATATATATATATATATATATATATATATATATTGTAGAATCTGCTGGTCATTTTTTACCAGATACATATGTAATTGTAGTAGCCACAATGCCCTCTTAACTTCTCGAATTCTTCGCGCTTTTTGGGAAACGCTTATCACTACCGGACATCATAATTTCTTCGTTTTTCTTGCACTTCGATCTTAAGGCTATGTAGTGACAAGCGTATCCAAAAAAGCGCGACGAATTCGAGAAGTTAAGAGGGCACTGTGGCTATTAGGCTACGATTGCATATATATATATATGTGTGTGTGTGTGTGTGTGTGTATAATTGTAATAGCCACAGTGCCCTCTTAACTTCTCGAATTCTTCATATTTTTTGTATATATATATATATATATATATATATATATGTATTTGTATTATATATTATATATATGTATGTATATATATATATATATATATATATATATATATATATATATATATATATATATATATATATATATATATATATATATATAAAATAGGGTCGCATACAGGATGTAATTTATGATACAGGGAACAGAGTAACGTTTACAGTGACCAAGAGAAGTTGATTTTGTCTACTGAAAGCTACAGGCTCGTAGCAACGAGCTAGTGAAATATAAAATCTTTGATTAGTAATCTGCTTTTATTGTTAAGAAAATATGTCCCAAAGCTGGTGGAAGTTCCTTGCGTTCATGCAAGCTGCTGTGCAACTGCGCTCCTCAAAGACAAATGCCGACGATTTAGTATGCACAGAACAAAGTAACTGAGATGGAGTGTGTTGTTTAATTTTGTGATAGGGTGAAGATACAACGAGAGATACTGAAAATTATAGTTTTGAGCACAAAAACCCAGATTTTTCAGTTAGTGGCTCCAAGAATTTAAGACGACCTTAAAAATCTTTAGAACCTGATCAAAATAAGGAAAACAAGAGACTCTATAACATTTTTTCGTTCGCTTCATTACACTTCAAGCATTCTCCTTTGATTCTGTTCATACCAGATCCCAAAGGCCGATTACCAACGCTGAGGAACTACCTCAAGATTCAAACATCTTCGGAACCTGAATTTTTTAAGAAGTTTAAAGCCTTGTTGAATAATGGATAGTCACCTGAGAGTTGCTTTCACCTCAGGTCTCATGAGATGTAGCTGATGCCCACCATACCAAAGAACATTGGCTTGAAAGAACAATGTGCCCTTGATATTAAGTCCAATTCCGACAATGATAATAATTTTAACCATCTGCTTTCATGTTATTTAAAATGGCATTACGACGCAGAAGTTCGCAGTCAGTCTATTCTGAAAGTTGGTAGTCCAGAGAAAGATTATGAAAAAACTACTCTGATAGCTTCAACAACAAAACGCGAAAATAGTATGCATACGTGGGATACTAAATTTAATAAGATTCTCATGTTATGATTTTTCCATTAATGCTCTGTGATTGCATGAAACAACGGAGCCTTTTACGAAAAGAAGAATTGGGTAAAAAACTGTGATGTACATAGTGTCTCCCGGTAGATGATGAGTCCTTTGCTAGAACAAGTACTGTATTGATCACGACGCCTTTGTTAGATAAACAAACCAATCAGGTGAAGTATTAAACCTGAAAGATCAGTGGTTTGAGAAGTAATGACAGTAATCCGGCATTAGCGAAAGAATTCAGGTCATTTGGAATGTAGAATTAAGGACGATTCGTTTGCCATCACTAAAATCTTTCCACTTAACTACCAGGCCATCTTGTATCAAGTCAGAAAATAAGTGGCAACGTCGTGAGGTAGAAAGTAGAGAGCAAGTTGAAGAACAGGTCTATAATGTTTACTTTTGGGACAAAATATAAACAGGAGAATTACCCAAGCGATGCGTTCACAAAACAATGATTTTAAAAAAGGAATCCAGTAAATTTCCCGAAAAAAGTTGGAGTTTTATGGATCCCGGGTTTTCCTATTTCTTGTGGTCGCCGTTTACGACCCAAACCAGCTGGATCTGGCTCAGTCCACAATCTCGCCTGACTTGCCTGCCTCTCTCTCTCTCTCTCTCTCTCTCTCTCTCTCTCTCTGATGCAGTGTTTCAGGTTTTTCTTTGAATTTTTTTCCTCCCGCTTTTCTCTGCGTCTAAATCGTCATCATCATCATCACTCCTTGCTTCCCACCTATTCCTCCTCAGTTCTCTCAACATGGTCACGAGACTTCATGTTGGGAAAGATCAGGGTGTAAGAGTTTGTTGCGTCGCAGAACAAACTAAACAAAGGAAATTTCTAACAGCTTCTTTCCTCTTCCAGTGTTTATTCTTGACTTCGTTGCTCTTTAAGCGGAAAGGAAACAAGGAGGGAGAAGGGTTTATAATGACTAAGGGCTTAGTGAATATGCACACTGAGCACAGAATTCCTGTTTTGACCAGCGTAGCAAAGGTGACGGGAAAAGATTGGGTGATAGTTATCAGTTATGATCCGCTACAGAGCGAAGAAAAAGAAGGGGAAAAACCACGCTGATTACGCAGTTCCTGAGCCAACTACTATCAACAAGGAATTACATATATATATATATATATATATATATATATATATATATATATATATATATATATATATATATATATATATATATATATATATATATATATATATATATATATATATATATATATATATATGTGACAAAGTCCATGAAGGAAAGGGAAACAGTGGAGTACTGCCAGGCCTTTCGACTTCTTGTCCTTTATTAGCAGACTAAAAAAATATAAAAATAAGTTTACAAAGAAAGCTCGTATAAATGACAGATGGGGATTACAAAGGAAAAAAATATGTACCTGGAATCCAACACAGTTGAAGAATTAGTAGACATACCAAAACAGGGTTAAAGATTTAAGAGGTTTTACAGAGGATTAGGCTCAGCGGCTCAGGAGCAGGGACAGGACAATTAAAAGTTTATGCAAGGATGGTGACTGCCCACCAAAAAATTGTATAAAAGTACAACTCAGTAATCCTCCTTCAGTCTGCTAAGTAAAGGACAAGAAGTCGAAAGGCTTTGCAGTTCTCCATTGTTTCTCTTTCCTTCGTGGGTTTTGTCTTTATTTATATATCCATCACGTTCCATATTTTCGTGATTCAGTTATACATTATTTATATATATATATATATATATATATATATATATATATATATATATATATATATATATATATATATATATATATATATATATATATATATATATATATATAAAATTACAGCAGCAAATGACTGTCTACCTTAATTAAGAGCAGCCCAGAATTCTTAATTAAACAGGGGCTCTTTTTCCATCCAGGGCCTTAATGTCTCCTCTATCCTTCCAGGACCAATTTGTCAATAAACTTTATAAGGGAATGAGATGTTTAATCCAATAGTTGAGCTTTTTGAATGATTCAGAATGAAAATACTCTTTATCGTGAAATTAGGACCCAGATGAAAGAAAACTAAAGATTAGGTCAAACTTTACTTTAGTTGCGCGGCCAGATTCCCGACCTAACCAGATCTTACCTACCTAACCTAACTTGGGGCGACGTGCTCTGACCTGGCCGGGGGCGGGGACGCCCCCTAAAAAGACCGTAACCTGTCCCGGTCGTTGGCTAACGGGAATAAAAACCGCAAGTAAAGTTTAACCATAGATTATGTATCCTATGTATCCAGCGCAGTTTGAAATTGAATCCGGAGATATCATAAAATATACCTAAATACAAATGCTTCACAATCTCTCCACCCCATTGGTAGTGGGTTTACCGTCTATATAGTGTCTTGTGTGTCACTGTAGCCCCAGCTGTATTGCCTTTTTTTTTTGCTTTTTTAACTTATTTCCATCCGCTCCTGTCTGTCTCATTCTAACTTAGCTGTCCAGCTTCTTTAATTTGCTCTACTCTCTTACTTTATAATTTAATTCGAGGACTGATCTTTCAGGCCAGCCGTATGAGAGAGTCTGGAAATGCGGATCACTGGACTTGTTGAACTTAATAATGATTTATAAGAAGAAAGTTATTAATAACTTCGGCTATTTGTACAAAAATATATTGGCATTTATTCACGATAATCGACATATGACGGCCATCTTGGAAAATGGCCACCTAAGGGAATTAGGTGGCCAGCACTTTTTTCTTAAATTCTACCCACCAGTGAGTATTTCTGCCAAACTTCATGCTTGTACGCTTTAACATCGAAACCTGTTCTTCATCCGTAACTCTCCGAAAGGTGTCCTTGGACAGCGACGCTCCTCTGCAACGCACTGAGCAGGCAGCATTTTATTTCAATCTGTTCAAGCGTAAATGCCACAGGGGTAGGAATTCAGCGCCCTCAGTCATGCTGCAGGCTTTGACCACCTGGTGCAGAGTGCGTCCGTGATTTGCATGCGAATGCGTTACGCTCCCTTACGAGTATTCGAAGCTCCTAATTTCCCCGACATTCCTTTTAATCTCTTATCTTTATTCTTCGTTCCTGCAAGAAAGTGCCGTTTACTGTGCTTGACTAAACAATGTAGACACTCTTAAATAGCAAATGAGGTATGGAAACAGAGTTCAGCTAGGAAATGAATTATGGAAATGAAGTTCAGCTAGGAAATGAGTTATGGAAATAGAGTTCAGCTAGGAAATGAGCTATGGAAATAGATTTCAGCTAGGAAATGAGTTATGAAAACAGAGTTCAGCTAGGAAATGAGTTATGGAAACAGAGTTCAGCTAGGAAATGAGGTATGGAAACAGAGTTCAGCCTGTGAAATATTATGCGATTTAGAAAATTATAACTTCTCATTGTCCTTTAGCAGACAATCGATAAACTCACCTGCCTTGGCCTAGCAATTTGTAAGGGGTCTCATAACATCATGAACAGTGAATACTGATATAAGCGCCACAGAAACCTTCCACTAATGTTGTATAAAAATCATTATTTGACAATGTTGCAGGTATCCTTTGAGGGCCTGCTCGACCCATATTCGACCAGAATTATATTGGCTGAATTTTATAATAATACCTCTTTCCTTTTCTGGTCGTGCTTGTCCAGTTTGAGATGTTATCGGCCTGGAAATCCTTCTTCCAGCTCATTTTCCTCCTGTTTTTACTTTTTTTGCACCAAATCGAGATCTCTCCTCTTGATCGACCTTATTTTTTTGCTAAGAGTTCTTGCAATTTCTTCTTTCATGGGTTACAGTAAAATTCTGCCTTCAGGGAGACCTCAGTAGCGCATATAGAGTGGCTAGTATTTCACCTAAGCAGGTTCGTAATCGTCACAACATTGCAGCTGAAATTCCTACTTTTTTCCTAACCTAAAATTCTATGTATTACTTCCATTGAAAATTTCCCTCCCCTTCCATAGGTTTACAGTATAGGCCTTCCGCCCACACTCTCAGTTGTTATTTTTTTCTTTCGCCTCTCCCTCAACAGTGACTTCAGTGCTAAGAGAGAGAATGTAGAATCCATATCCCGGGACTCAGGTACTTTAATGTTTGTGAAGTGATTGCCTTTGTTACTGAGGCTTATATTTTCTCTTTTGTGAGAACCATCGCCGTTTCTAAAACCGTTGTTGACTGCTCAAACTCTTTAGCTGTACTTTCAGAGTTAGTATTGTTTTTTAATATACTGGAAATCACTGTACCATTACTTCTAAGGACTATAATTAGCAGGGCATCTGCCGGTATTCTAAATGGATTTTCCGACGAAATGGAAACTGTTTTTTATTGTTATATACATGTAAATTTATATTACATGTATATATATATGCATATATATGTATGTATGTATAATCACCGCCTCCAATGCTGCCTCCATCTTGCATGTATATTCATCTAGCCAACAATCTAGCCAGCAATTTCACATATATTATACCTTTCTAAATAGCAGTATTACCCATCCTTCACTCCATCTAGACAGCAGTTTCTCTCTTTTTTTAATTGTAGTTAGTTACAGTTACCCAAGTCCTCTTCTTTTCCTTCTTTCCTTCGAAATCTCCGATAATTTTGAACCCCCTTCCACAGACTTCCCATTTACACGCTCTCAACGTTACCAGATATTCTCAAAACCGTGGTATGTGGTTTCATCTCTGCCAGCCTTAGTTTTTCACAGCTTATTCAAATCTGCTCTTTTATGTACTTCTCCACCCGTTCTTACCTAAGAATAACTTAGAACTTCTTTTAGCATCCCAGTTCCCTCCCCTATGGGAAAGTTAACCCAAAATACCCTTTTTTAAGTTTTTGCCTATTTCTGTACACTTGCTGCCTTTGTTGCTTCACCAGCTCCTAGTTTCAGCCGTTCTGTCATCCTTCCATTATCTGCTATATTCTGTACCTACTATTCACTTTATCTTTAAGTTTCCACCCTCTCCTAACGAGTGTTTCTTAGTGCAACAGCGAGGTTTTCCTGCTGTTACACCTTTCAAACCTTCTTTACTCTCAATTTCCCTTTCAGCGCTGAATGACCTCATAGGTCGCTTAGGCCTTTGAATTAAATTTTATAATCCCATTCCCATTCCATATTCTTTAAATATATTTACTAACAGATAGAATGAATTTGTTGCTGCTTTATTTTTTCCACCGTACGCCTTCAGATTCCCCCGCGCTCCCTTCAAACTCCGTCCAGAGAGGCGTCTTAGCCATACTAGGAAAAGTCGTACACTGCTCACGAACAGCGCGTACATAACGTCAGGAGTCGAAATCTTTTGGTATTACAGTGTTTCTTCTCCCGTTTTATGGGCGAAGAACTTGTAACCCCAAATCACAGCGTTGCTCTGCCAAGTCAGTAATTATGTCACAGAAGGAGAAACTCGGATGTTTTATGCTTATGTTTGTGCGTTGAAGATTGGTAGGGTTAAGAGAAAATCGTTGTCGCAAAAAAAAAAAAAAAAAAAAGCTGACAAAAAATTGGTCAAGCAAGACCGGCAACATATTTTCGTTCTCCTCGAAGCACGACTCAAACCACGAGACTTTGGTATTCACGTGAGTGATGTCACGTTCTCCGCTGTTGTGGGCTTGCAGCTAAAGGACGCCGCAACCTTGGAGCAATAATTGCGTTTTTCTAACTTTTTTATTTTTTAAGTTTTCGCTCAGTTTTCCTCGTCCCCGGGGGAGGCGTTGTATTGGCCTGGGATTTAATCAGGAAATGGTGAGGGAATCCTCGCTATGGCTGAGGCGAGAATAAAAAGAAAAAAATTGATTACAAATTCTTGTTCTTTAAAGGTGAAATCTTATGACGTTTTGTAAGCTTCTGGTTCCATTCCCCCCTCCCCCCCACAACTTCCCCCTTCCCCCATTTGCTGTTATAAGGTGGAATGGGATGGGGGGGAGGGTGGGGGTGTTTAACCAGTTCTGTTGCTATGGGCTATGCGAGCCGGAGATAATTCGTTTTGTAACTTGAAAAATCTTATACGATTTCTTTTCGCCCGTAAATCAACTTGTTTTTGTGGTCATTTGCATGCGGAAAGTTACTCAGTATGCATAGTAGAAGATACGTAGACTTTGCAAATATTTTCCTTAAAGCACAAACATTCATGTATATATATAAATATATATGCAGTATATATATATATATATATATATATATATATATCTATATCTATAATGTATATATATATATATATATATGTTTATGTATATGAATACATATATACACATATATTTATATATATACGTGTATATATGAGTTTATATATATGATATATATATATATATATATATTACATGCATATATATATATATATATATATATATATATATATATATATATATATATATATATATATATATATATATATATATTATATATATATGTGCTCTAAGGAATATATATATATATATATATATATATATATATATATATATATATATATATATATATATATATATATATATATATTCCTTAGAGCACAAACATTCATGTATATATATAAATATATATAATCAAAGCCCTTCAAAGAAGGCATCGTGCTTACCCCATATGAAAATGGGAAAAAGCACGTTAAACGAAGAAGAAGAAGACTGTATATTTATCTATATCTAAAACGTATATATATATATATATATATATATATATATATATATATATATATATATATATATATATATATATATATATATATTAAGGTATATATATATATATTTATATATATGAGTTTATGTGAATATGTTATTATTATTATTAAGGTAGTTTTATATATATATATATATATATATATATATATATATATATATATATATATATATATATTATATTTTGCTTGTGTGGTGTGCATGCATGTGCTTTAGATCTGTTCAGCCAGTCTAGTGTCCTTTGACTAAAGAAGAAATCTTGTTCTGCTAGGGGGTCATAGAGTTAGATGATGAAATTTCTGTATCGTCAGCATGTCTCAGCTAATAGCTGTTCTCCGCGAGTGTCAAATAGAAAAGAAATAAATTCATACGCAAAAAGAAGTTCCTCGAAAAGCAGTTCAGCAGTCCTTGAGGAGACATTAAAATTGAACGCTGTCAAACTGGCCATCGACTTGAGTGCGTATGTGTAAGTCGCGGTGAGTCACAACTAGACCCTAGAGGACGACACACACACACACACACACACACACACACACACACGCAAAACACGCACGCACGCACGCACGCCACCCACGCACGCACGCACGCACACACATATATATATATATATATATATATATAGATATATATACACATAAATATGCATACATATACATATATATATATATAAATTATATACAATTGTATATGCATATACTGTATATATAAGTATACACACCCTTATATATATATATATATATATATATATATATATATATATATATATGTATATATATATATATATATATATTTGATATATGTACACATATGTATACATACATTTATATATATATGTATATATATATTATATATATGCATATATATACATAAATATACACACACCCATATATATACATATATATACTATATAAATTTATGTATATATACATTTATTTTATTGATTTATATGCATTATATGTGTATATATATATGCATATAAATAAAAAATAAATGTATAATATACACATAATGCGTATGAATATGTATGTATGTATGTACTGTATGTATATACACATTATATTCTAAGAGTTAATACACTAAGGTAGCAGTGGACGCGTGGTGTGTGGGTTCTCTTCTAAGTCTGATTTGGAATTAACTTCGGTAGGAAATCGACGGTCGCTAACTAAACGTCACCCAGAAGGTGGCATCTATATTATCACTTATGTTTTACAATTTTCCACCCAAGATGGCTGCTGTCGGAGTCTCGGTTTTGCTGAAGCCTTGGGAATTCTTTCTTAAAACTTGGTGGAAAACTCCTTAGACTTCAGTGCATCCTAGTAACCACTAGACTTGAGCAAAACCAGATTACAAAAAGAGCTATCGTTGGTGGAAAAGTTAAATCCATTCAAGTCTTAGAAGAAAACCCATGATCCATTAGTCCATTGCTACCTTGGTGTGTTAGACTGTTACAGGACTAGCATAAATTTTGGTGTTGGGTGTGAGATGCTTTCCATTACAAGATACAGTCTACTAAAGAACTGAGTTTACTTAGGGGTGGCATGCTGGTGAAACCTCCTACTTCAAGACGTGAAAGAAGAATGAACGTGTTTGGCTTCAAGTTATTACGATCAAGAAGAGACTCCTGGTGATGAACTTCGAAATCTCGCCAATACGAGAGAGAGAGAGAGAGAGAGAGAGAGAGAGAGAGAGAGAGAGAGAGAGAGAGAGAAACTGTCTATATTGTGAGGACATTTTTCCAAGTTAGAGGAGGGCTCTACAAACAAGAAAGAAAGACAACGACGCCATCCTACGTAAGAATTTAAGAAGCGTTTATAAAAGGAACAAAAAAGTCCTTTGAAGAATTAAGTAAGTATATCTTAGTTTAACCAGACCACTGAGCTGATTAACAGCTCTCCTAGGGCTGGCCCGAAGGATCAGATTTATTTTTACGTGGCTAAGAACCAATTGGTTACCTAGCAACGGGACCTACAGCTTATTGTGGAATCCGAACCACATTACAGCGAGAAATGAATTTCTATCACCAGAGACAAATTCCTCTTGTTCTTCACTGGCCGATCGAAGCTAGATTCGAACTCGTGTATATATATATAATATATATATATATATATATATATATATATATATATATATATATATAATGTATATAATCATATATGTAATACGTATATACTATACATACACATATAATCATATATGTAAATACATATATACTATACATAAACATATATGCTATGTATACATACAGTGAATCTGATTAACGAATATGCCGGAATTAAGATGGATTACAAGGAATTTCAAGACCTCAGCAATCAAACAGGACATCTGCACAAGGAACTGAAGAACATTGAATCGACACTAGATCAAAAAACCAAAGATATGTGATGGAGAAACAGACTATGCAGTACATAAGGAATATGATCAGAGAGACTGTCGGGATCTAGAAGAAATCTACGTAGCGGAACAACCACGTTTGAAAAGAGGGCTCCCGCTGTCTATAATACCAGTTATCATTTCAGGGGATCAGTCAGTGATTTTTGGGATCTCGCCCCAAGTCCAATTGTTATCCCTGCAAGGGAAAAATCACTACCTTAGGAGGATAAAATGAAAAAGAGTGAATTTGGAAGTATCAGATGTAAAAACCAACCTAAGAGATACCAAGCAAGTTTTAATTGAGCTAAAAGCAAAAGAAGATTCGCTGAGACAGACGTTTGAGAAATTTGATAAGGAAACCCAAACCTGTATCCAAACAGCCAATTTAATTTTTACTATAATGAGTATTAAATTAGAGGTGAAGAAAGCAGGAGATGAACTGAAGGCCTTGTCAGCAGCCTCCAGTTCCCGCTTCTCAAGGAAAAGTCTCCGCAAACCTGTTGCCACTGAAAAAATTTAAAGGGAAAAATAAGGTTGGAAGCTAAACTTAAGTTTAACAAGTTACCTGTTTTTCCAATCGAGCTAACCCACTTTGTCCTTTCCTTAAAGCTATCCTTACTAATGGAGGCTAGCTTACCACAATTCCTATTTTAATACTAAAGTCTTTAAATATTAACCTTTATATTCCCCTCTCTAAGTGTGTTGCTACTATATTCCCTTCCCTAAGTGTGTTGCTACTTTATTCCTTTCTCTAAATGTGTTGCTACTTTATTCCGTTCCCTAAGTGTGTTGCTACTTTATTCCTTTCCCTAAGTGTGTTGCTACTTTATTCCCTTCCCTAAGCGTGTTGCTACTTTATTCCCTTCCTTAAGTGTGTTGCTACTTTATTCCCTTCCCTAAGTGCGTTGCTAATCATACCCTAGTAATAGACACTAAACACACAGAACTTTCACTTCAAGAAGACACGCACTCACATTGAGGAATAACAGGAATACTTGCAGAAATATCTTACACATTTTGTGATACTTTTGCGCTGGCAACAGCTTAAACACAATACACCGACCAAAAAAATCCCGCCTTGACACATAACTGCATGATTAGGATTTTCGGTCGTGCAGCTCTAAAGAAGTCGACCCACCACAAAACAATAATCATCGGTATGGAGGACAATATTTACATAATTCTTAACATACCCAAATTCGTGATGCGGAAAATACAAAGACGTAAGCAAAAGAAGGACTTCACCAAAAACAGCAGTGAAGGTTAGATGAAGGGGATTCCAACTTTAGCCAAGACTGAGGACAAAGTCAGAATCCTGTAACTTTCATAGTTTGCATAGTTTCCTGTCATTTATCTTTGTTAGTTTATTCATTTGTCATTTGCTTTTGATAAAAGTACTTTTGTAAGTTGAAGTATTGTTATTGTCATTATTCAGTAGATGAAACCTATTCATATGGAACAAGCCCATAGGAACCATTGACTTGAAATTCAAGCTTCCAAAGAATATGAAGGTGTTCATTAGGAAGAAGTAAGACGAAGCAAAGGGAAATACAGAAAGAAGAGATACCACTTATTAAAAGTGAAAAAAAATTAATTAATAGATAGATAAAAATGTATCAAAATGCAAGAAGAATAGTATTAGGGTAGTAAATGGTTTGCATTTTCACTTGAACTTCTTCAGTTCCAATTGCACGACACCCTCTGGGAGGCTGTTCCACAGTCCAACGGTGTGGGGAATAAAGGACCTCTGGAACTGAGAAGTTCGACAGCGAGGCACATTTACTGCATATTGGTGCTGCTTTTTAGCCAGCCTGGTTGCTCTCGGCAGATAAAGGGGATCAGGGATCAGTTGTGGTTGTGAAAGATCTCTGTTGAATTACAACTTATGAAAAGTGACAACAAGGGACCACACGTCGATGGTCCAAGTCATAACTGCTACTGTTAGGAAACAAGAGACGTACCACCACGAACCACTCTATCTAAAAGAAATAAATCTCTGGCAAAAATAGACATCCACATTGGAGAACAGTATCCAGTAAAGGAGGTGCTAATGAGGTACAAATGACCTAAAACAGGTTGCATTGATTTTATCACTGTAATAAATACATGAGGCCTCACGAGCAATACCTAACTTACGTGCGGCATTTGCTGAAACTTTCATTAGATGTTTCTCAAAGGTTAGATGTGAGTCAAAAGTTACACCTAGAATGGTTGAAGCTTCAGACTCATTCAGCAAAGTTCCATCCACCTGGAGGGGAGGATGGGGTGGGAAATTTATGTGTTCATTTGTCATTTGCTTTCGGTACAAGTACTTTTATAAGTTGAAGTCTGTGGTCATTTATCATTTGCTGTTGATACAAGTACTTTTATAAGCTGAAATGTGTGGTCATTAATAATTTGCTTTTGATACAAGTACTTTTATAAGTTGAAATGTGAGGTCATTTATCATTTGTTTTTGATACAAGTACTTTTATAAATTGAAGTGTGTGGTCATCTATCATTTGCTTTCGATACAAGTACTTTTATAAATTGAAGTCTGTGGTCATCTATCATTTGCTTTCGATACAAGTACTTTTACAAGTTGAAGTCTGTGGTCATCTATCATTTGCTTTCGGTATTAGTACTTTTATAAGTTGAAGTCTGTGGTCATTTATCATTTGCTGTTGATACAAGTACTTTTATAAGTTGAAGTCTGTGGTCATCTATCATTTGCTTTCGATACAAGTACTTTTATAAGTTGAAGTTTGTGGTCATTTATCATTTGCTGTTGATACAAGTACTTTTATAAGTTGAAGTATGTGGTCATCTATCATTTGCTTTCGGTACAAGTTGAAGTCTGTGGTCATCTATCATTTGCTTTCGATACAAGTACTTTTATAAGTTGAAGTTTGTGGTCATTTATCATTTGCTGTTGATACAAGTACTTTTATAAGTTGAAGTCTGTGGTCATCTATCATTTGCTTTCGGTACAAGTTGAAGTCTGTTGTCATCTATCATTTGCTTTCGATACAAGTACTTTTATAAGTTGAAGTCTGTGGTCATCTATCATTTGCTTTCGATACAAGTACTTTTACAAGTTGAAGTCTGTGGTTATCTATCATTTGCTTTCGGTACAATTACTTTTACAAGTTGAAGTCTGTTGTCATCTATCATTTGCTTTCGATACAAGTACTTTTACAAGTTGAAGTCTGTGGTTATCTATCATTTGCTTTCGGTACAAGTACTTTTACAAGTTGAAGTCTGTTGTCATCTATCATTTGCTTTCGATACAAGTACTTTCTCAAGTTGAAGTCTGTGGTTATCTATCATTTGCTTTCGATACAAGTACTTTTATAAGTTGAAGTGTGTGGTCATTTATCATTTGCTTTCGGTACAATTACTTTTACAAGTTGAAGTCTGTTGTCATCTATCATTTGCTTTCGTTACAAGCACTTTTACAAGTTGAAGTCTGTGGTTATCTATCATTTGCTTTCGGTACAATTACTTTTACAAGTTGAAGTCTGTTGTCATCTATCATTTGCTTTCGATACAAGTACTTTTACAAGTTGAAGTGTGTGGTCATCTATCATTTGCTTTCGATACAAGTACTTTTATAAGTTGAAGTGTGTGGTCATCTATCATTTGCTTTCGATACAAGTACTTTTATAAGTTGAAGTGTGTGGTCATCTATAATTTGCTTTCGATACAAGTACTTTTACAAGTTGAAGTCTGTGGTTATCTATCATTTGCTTTCGGTACAAGTACTTTTACAAGTTGAAGTGTGTGGTCATCTATCATTTTCTTTCGATACAAGTACTTTCATAAGCTGAAGTATGTGGTCATTTATCATTTGCTTTTGACAAGTACTTTTATAAGTTGAAATCAAAGTATGTCACTATCAACATCCATGTTTCACCATTTCAGTAATTTAAAATTAATCATTTGCTTTTGACAACCACTTTTTAAAGTTGAAATCAAAGTTTGTCACTATTAACATTATGTTTCAACATTTCAGTAATTTAAAATTAATTAATGTATTACTTGTAAGTTTAGCTTAGTAAGCTCTGCCGGAGTCATCTGGGTAGCCTGGCCGAGACTTAGAACAGGAATCCATGTTCTTCGGCGACGCTTAGCAGTCAGTAGAAAGTCATTTGAACATTTCCATGAATTAGAGAGAAAAATGTCGTTCAAATGACCTCGTAGGGGGTAGTCTCGTCAGTCCACCTTGTGTGGTGGACTGTAGGCCTTACTTAAGGGTGTTTTCAGTGTCCCCTCGGCCCCTAGTTGCAACCTTTTTCACTCCTTTTACTCTACCTCCGTTCATATTCTCTTCCTGCCACTTTACTTTCCACCCTCTCCAACCATTGTTTCAAAGTGCAACTGCGAGGTTCTCCTCCTGTTACGCCTTTCAAACCTTCTTACTGTAAATTTCCCTTTCAGTGCTGAATGACCTCATAGGTTCCGGCGCTTGGTCTCTGGCCTAAATTCCATATTCCATTCTATTAATTAGAGATATGCTGACGATTGCTGGCATTTAAAAGGGTTCTAGAATTGGATGATGGAAAATAATGTGACGAAATTCTATCTCCCTTTTTATTTTTTTTTATCGTAAGCCTGTCTTAACGATCAGCTGATTTGCGCAAGTGTCAAAAAGAAAAAAAAATCCATCCTCAGAAAGCAGTTTCGGGGAAAAGCAGTTTTTAAGTCCTTGAGGAGACATTAAATTCACTGTTAGCAAGCTGCCAGTCGACATCTGTACTTATGTGCAAATTGCGGTGAGTCAGAACGAGACCAAAGAGGTCAGCATACGTACATACATACATACATACATACATACATATCTATATGTGTGTGTGTGTATAATATATATAATGTGTGTATGAATGTATACTTGCGTACGTTCATATAGTTATATACAAGTACAAATGTGTATATATAATTTTATATTGTAATGGACCAGCCACGGTTCCACAGGTTCCAAAAACCAAAACAAAAGAATAGGAGTGGATAGACTAGCAAAACCATCAAGACGGCCTTAATACTAATTAATTACAATACGTTATATGCATATTTACAAGTGAGTCAGGTTTGGTAAAAATAATTAAATCACATTAATCACAGTCATAATAAATGAGTCAGCTAATTAAATAAAGTAGATGTAGTAAAGCGAAAGTTACTTTGTGAAAGACCATCGCATTAAATTACCAAAACAGTGAGCATTATTTAAACTGGAGTGAACAGCACTTTGGCTACATCACAAATAAACAAAATAGACAGCGTAAACAATAATATGATCAACCAGCATCAAACATAATACAAAAGTAATAGTATAAATAACTACGTAACACACAACATGATCATGAAGAATAATAAAGCAGCATAAATGATACCAATACAGTAGCATAAATGATACCAATACAACAGCATAAATAATACCAGTACAACCTCTTGCAGAACGAAAACACAACAGACAATCTTCTTAGAGATGTCGAGACCAAAAGACAAAGGTCAGAGAGGATGAACGCCATTAGACTACCTCCGTGCAGTCATCGAAACAGTCCGTGACTCTTAACAGGAACAGATCCGAAAACACAGATGATCACGACACAGTCAATATGTCAGCAGATCTGCTGCCAAACAGGAACGACTCCACTCCATGGTTTAGCCATCAAACCATCCTTAAGCTGCAGAGGACAGCAGGTAACTAATCTAAAACTCCCAGCTGCTATGCTGTCAAGAACCTGACTCGCTGCTATTCCAAACCTGACTGACGCTATGAAAATAAAAGCGACGGACGCCAACTGCAGTGCTACAGAAAAACAAGCACCACCGGGTAAGGAGACAACATTCACGACAAGGGAACAATCTGCGAGTGATTGTTCTAAAAAAAAACCCATAAACCTTACAATATATATAAATGTGTGTGTTTACTTCCATACGTACATATAAGTATGTAATATATGTATATATATATATAGATATATGTATTATATATATAAATGATATATATATATATATATATATATATATATATATATATATATATATATATAAAATGATATGTATATAGAGTATATATATGTAAATTTATACACACACACACACACACACACACACATATATATATATATATATATATATATATATATATATATATATATATATATATATATATGTGTGTTTTATATCTATTTACAAATATGTATGTATATATAAATGTATACACATACACTCCCACACATATATATATAATATATATATATATATATATATATATATATATATATATATATATATATATATATATATATATATATATATATATATATATATATATATATATATATATATATATATATATATATATATATATATATTTGTAAGTTGCTTGTGTGTGCGCATGCAGACCTGTTGAGCCAACCAGTCTGCTGTGACTAAAAAGAAATCCTGTTCTGGTGTGGTTTATAGAACTGGATGCCCTTTGACGAAATCCCATTTTTTATGCATACATGTATATATTCGTCATTTTTCCCAACGATCAGCTGTTCTGCGCAAGCGTCAAAAAAAAAAAAAAAAATCCACGCATAGAAGTTCCAGGAAAATCATTTTAGCAGTCCTGGAGTAGACATCAAAATATAATACCAGGAATCTGGCCACCGATTTAAAAACTTACGCGCAAGTTGCAGTGAGTGTGTATAAGTAAGATCTCTTATGATTTCGCACGAAAACGAATGAGCACGGAAGGGGTTAAATGGCTGGACTCCAGCGTGGAGTCGGGAAACTGGTGATATCGCGGCTATCGCGGCGTGGCAGGGCTCATGTCAACAGATGGGTTTTTCCTACCCAGTAGCCGGAATTGATCGGGGTAACTCAGCAATGATAATGATAATCATTGAAAAATACTCACAGTAGCACGATTCTTGATGTGGAGAAACAAATCCCCAGTTATGAATGGGTAAATATATTTAAAAATAAATTCCTTCAGAGAGCTTTCGGGAATCTGTTCGATCATATATATTTAAAAATAAATTTCTACTGAGAGCTTTCGGAAATGTGGATATTTATTTTTAAACGATAGGGAAGGGGAATCTATGCAATGATAGAAAAGGGGGATCGCACAGATTCCCCTAGAGTTCTCTGTAGAGATTTATTTCAATAATAATAATGATGATATTAATAATAATAATAATTATATCCTTTATTTCAATCCAGGGCCACAAACATAGAATATACAAAGTAGAGAAATACAATACGCACAATTTAGGTACACGAGATGAAAGGATAAAAATATTTATCGCCCATATCCAAACAGTTGCTGAAGTATTAGTAATAATAGTTTTCATAATGGTAATGACATTAATAATATTGAAATAATAGCGAAAATAAGAAAGATAATAACAATTGAAAAGAAGATACAAAATTTTTTTTAGGTCTCTTACTGCCGAGTAGACCAGTTTTCTTAGGAAAAAACAGAGATAGAACGGTCACGAAATTTACAGTTAAACCAAAGCGGAAACATCGTATTATGAAACAATAGTTCAGATGGGAGGCAGATAACTGCAAAATCCCAAAACAAAATTGACAAAAAATGTTTAAACTTATTTAAAGAAAAAAAGAAGAGGAATTTTTTAATAAGAAAAGAGGATGTGCACTGAAGGAAAAAAAACATAAATATGCAAAATACCTTTTTTGTAAATTGTGTTCACTTTTTAGTGAAGAAATTTACGATTTAACCAAAAGCGAAAACCACGTATTATCAAACATTAGTTCAAACATTAGCTCAGATGGGAGGCAGATAACCGCAAAATCCCAAAGCAAAATTAACAGACTTTTGTAGCAATTTATTTAAAGAAAAAAAAAAAGAGGAATTCTTTTTAATAAGAAAAGAGGAGTGTGCATTGGAGGTGCCCTCCCGTCGTTATGTTTTTGTGGCCAAAGAGTAAAGACTTAAATTATTACCTCCATTGTTCTTACTGATTGTAAGTACTAAGGAGCAAATTAGGTTGCATTATAATGAAGATACTCCCCTGTTTGTGCACATGTCGCTTTCTGAACTGGAAGCAAATTATGGTCGTTATCAGCTATTAGTGCGTGCGTTCATCATTCAGAGATGGCGGTAAATCAAAGGCTTACAGCCGCTGACTTATATGATAGATGACCAGTGGAGAGGAAAAATATGAGCGGTGTAAGAGGGGAAGAAAATGTCGGATCTTGAAGGAAATAAAAAAAAAGATTGGCGAAAGAAAGTGACAGAAAAAAATTGGCACCTGAAGAAAGTGGAAGAAAGATATCGAAGCTTGAAGGAAATAAAAAAATGAATGGCGAAAGAAAGTGGAAGAAAAGTCGGAGGCTGAAAGTAGTAAAAAAAGAATGAAAGACGAAAGAAAGTGCAAGAAAAATCGGAGGTTGAAGGAAATAAAAAAAAATGAGCTGCGAAAGAAAGTTGAAAAAATAAGCGCCTGAAGAAATAAAAAAAAGAATGACGAAAGAAAGTGGAAGAAAAATCGGAGCCTGAAAGAAATTAAAAAAAAGGATGAATGACGAAAGACAACGCAAGAAAAATCGGAGCTTGAAGGAAATAAAAAAAAATGAGATGCGAAAGAAAAGTGAAAGAAAGTTGAAGAAAAAATCAGAGCCTGAAGAAATGAAAAAAAAATTGAGCGGCGAAAAAAAGTGCAAGAAACAATCAGAGCTTGAAGAAATAAAAAAAAAAAAAGAATGGTGAAAAAGGTGAAAGTGCAAGAAAAAAATTGACGCCTGAAGAACATAAAAAAAAATGAGCGGCAAAACAAAGTGGAAGAAAAAATTCAGCTCCTAAAAAAAAAAGAGCAGCGAAAGAAATTGGAAGCAAAAATTCAACTCCTGAAGAAATAAAAAAAAAAAATGAGCTGCAAAAGAAAGTGAAAGAAAAAATTCAGCTCCTGAAGAAATAAAAAAAAAAAAAATGAGCGGCGAGAGAAAGTGGAAATAAAAATTCAACTCCTGAAGAAATAAAAAAAAATGAGCAGCGACAGAAAAGTGGAAGCAAAAATTCAGCTCCTGAAGAAATAAAAAAAAAAAGAACAGGGAAAGAAAGTGGAAGCAAAAATTCAACTCCTGAGGAAATAAAAAAAAAAATGAGCGGCGAAAGAAAGTGGAAGAAAAAATTCAGCACCTGAAGAAATAAGAAATAAGCGGCGAGAGAAAGTAGAAGCAAAAAATCGACTCCTGAAGAAAAAAAAATGAGGGCGAAAGAAAGTGGAGGAAAAAATTCAGCTCCTGAAGAAATAAAAAAAAATGAGCGGCGAAAGAAAGTGGAAGAAAAAATTCAGCTCCTGAAGAAATAAAAAAATGAGCGGCGAAAGAAAGTGGAAGAAAAAATTCAGCTCCTGAAGAAATAAAAAAAAAAAAATGAGCGGCGAAAGAAAGTGGAAGAAAAATTCAGCTCCCGAAGAAATAAAAAAATGAGAGGCGAAAGAAAGTGGAAGAAAAATTCAGCACCTGAAGAAATTAAAATATGAGCGGCGAAAGAAAGTGGAAGAAAAAATTCAGCTCCTGAAGAAAAAAAAAATGAGCGGCGAAAGAAAGTGGAAGAAAAAATTCAGCTCCCGAAGAAATAAAAAAAAATGAGAGGCGAAAGAAAGTGGAAGAAAAAATTCAGCTCCCGAAGAAATAAAAAAAATGAGAGGCGAAAGAAAGTGGAAGAAAAAATTCAGCTCCCGAAGAAATAAAAAAAAATGAGGGCGAAAGAAAGTGGAAGAAAAAATTCAGCTCCCGAAGAAATAAAAAAAATGAGGGCGAAAGAAAGTGGAAGAAAAAATTCAGCTCCCGAAGAAACAAAAAAAAAATGAGGGCGAAAGAAAGTGGAGGAAAAAATTCAGCTCCTGAGGAAATAAAAAAAAAAATAATGACGAAAGAAAGTGGAAGAAAAAATCGGAGCTTGAAGAAATAAAAAAAAATGAAGCAAGAAAGTGGAAGAAAAAAATTGGCGCCTGAAGAGATAAAAAAAAAAAAAAAATGGGCGGCGAAAGAAAGTGGAAGAAAAATCGGAGCTTCAAGGAAATAAAAAAAAAAGATGAGGCGGAAGTTTAAAAAATCGGATTAATCGAACTTACCGATCCACCTTCTCCGTTTCTCCAGAGTCATGGAACCTGATGAACTCTCTTCCGTCTCAGCTGTAGCCTTCTGCAGTCTGTACTTTTAATTTCTAAAGGTACTGGACGACCTCCGCCCGTGCCCTTGGAGAGTTATTACTGAAACTGTCGACCATTTTTGTCTGTCTCTGTTATAAGAGTAGGTTTCGCCGAAATCAGATTTTCCACTGCTTGTTTTACCATCCACACACAGACACCATCTTGCTTTAGATTTGTTCAGTTATGTCTTTACTACTGTTAGTCTTGATTGATCTTGTTATTTTTATGTTTGGTTTAGAATTCTTTCCGCTGTGGGTGTCCCCTTTCCTCTTATGGGAGATTCTGTTCCGTGGAAATTTTATGGGAAGTTGTTAGCCTATTTTAGTTTGTTCTGTTTTGAATAAACAATGTTATCAACACTGAAAATAATAATTATGCAAAAATCGGCAATTTCTGAAGTAATTCTTAGAGCTCTACATCTCATCAGCTTCACACACTCATCAATAGTTTCCTTCAAATGAGCGAGGAGAAAAGAGTGAAACCTGTAGGGATAAGCGTCTTTCCCTTTTGCCTAATAATAATAATAATAATAATAATAATAATAATAATAATAATAATAATAATAATAATAATAATAATAATAATAATAAATACAAAATCCACATTTATGTAAATTACTGTATTTACAAATAAAATAAATTCCAGGAGCTTTCGAGAGCCTGCTCAGCTCCCTTCTTCAGCTAGAAATGACAGTCTTGGTTATGAGAACTTAAAAACAAACTTTAAAAGCAAGGGTAAACAAGACGCATTCTTTACAAAAATAATAATAATAATAATAATAATAATAATAATAATAATAACTAAAAAAATGAGCGGCGAAAGAAAGTGGAAGAAAAATATCGGAGCTTGAAGGATATAAAAAAAAAAAAGACGAACGACTAAAGTTGAAAAAATCGAACTTGCCGGTTCACCTTTCCATTTCTCTCGAATCATGGAACCTGATGAACTCTCCTCTGTCTCAGGTGTAGCCTTCTGCAGTCCCTTCTGTAGTCAGTGCGTTTCCTTCAAATGAGCGAGGAAAAAAAGAGTGAAAAAAATGAGCTGCGAGAGAAAGTGGAAGCCAAAATTCAGCCCCTGACGAAATAGAAAAAAATAAAAAATGAGCGGCGAAAGAAAGTGGAAGAAAAAATTCGGCTCCTCAAGAAATAAAAAAAAAAAAAAATGAGCGGCGAAAGAAAGTGGAAGCAAAAATTCAGCTCCCGAAGAAAAAAAAAATTGAGCGGCGAAAGAAAGTAGAAGCAAAAATTCAGCACCTGAAGAAATGAAAAAAGTGAGCGGCGAAAGAAAGTGGAAGAAAAAATTCAGCTCCCGAAGAAATAAAAAAAAAAAGAGCGGCGAAAGAAAGTGGAAGAAAAAAATTCAGCCCTGAAGAAATAGAAAAAAATGAGGGCGAAAGAAAGTGGAAGAAAAAATTCAGCTTCCGAAGAAATAAAAAAAAATGAGGGCGAAAGAAAGTGGAAGAAAAATTCAGCTCCTGAAGAAATAAAAAAATGAGGGCGAAAGAAAGTGGAAGAAAAATTCAGCTCCCAAGAAATAAAAAAATGAATGGGGCGAAAGAAAGTGGAAGAAAAATTCAGCTCCCGAAGAAATAAAAAAAAAAGGGCGAAAGAAAGTGGAAGAAAAATTCAGCTCCCGAAGAAATAAAAAAATGAGGGCGAAAGAAAGTGGAAGAAAAATTCAGCTCCTGAAGAAATAAAAAAATGAGGGCGAAAGAAAGTGGAAGAAAAAATTCAGCTCCCGAAGAAATAAAAAAAAAAAAAGAGCGGCGAAAGAAAGTGGAAGAAAAAAATTCAGCTCCTGAAGAAATAAAAAAAATGAGGGCGAAAGAAAGTGGAAGAAAAAATTCAGCTCCCGAAGAAATAAAAAAAAATGAGGGCGAAAGAAAGTGGAAGAAAAAATTCAGCTCCCGAAGAAATAAAAAAAATGAGGGCGAAAGAAAGTGGAAGAAAAAATTCAGCTCCCGAAGAAATAAAAAAATGAGGGCGAAAGAAAGTGGAAGAAAAAATTCAGCTCCCGAAGAAATAAAAAAAAATGAGGGCGAAAGAAAGTGGAAGAAAAAATTCAGCGCCCGAAGAAATAAAAAAAAAATGAGGGCGAAAGAAAGTGGAAGAAAAAATTCAGCTCCTGAAGAAATAAAAAAAAAAATGAGCGGCGAAAGAAAGTGGAAGAAAAAATCGGAGCTTGAAGAAATAAAAAAAATGAATGACGAAAGAAAGTGGAAGAAAAAACTGGAGCCTGAAGATATAAAAAAAATGAGCAGCGAAAGAAAGTGGAAGAAAAATTCAGGTCCCGAAGAAATAAAAAAAAAATGAGGGCGAAGGAAAGAGAAAGAAAGAATTCAGTTCCTGAAGAAATAAAAGAAAATGAGGGCGAAAGAAAGTGGAAGAAAAAATTCAGCTCCCGAAGAAATAAAAAAAAATGAGGGCGAAAGAAAGTGGAAGAAAAATTCAGCTCCCGAAGAAATAAAAAAATGAGGGCGAAAAGAAAGTGGAAGAAAAATTCAGCTCCCCGAAGAAATAAAAAAATGAGGGCGAAAGAAAGTGGAAGAAAAATTCAGCTCCTGAAGAAATAAAAAAATGAGGGCGAAAGAAAGTGGAAGAAAAATTCAGCTCCCGAAGAAATAAAAAATGAGGGCGAAAGAAAGTGGAAGAAAAAATTCAGCTCCCGAAGAAATAAAAAAAAAATGAGCGGCGAAAGAAAGTGGAAGAAAAAATTTGGCGCCTGAAGAGATAAAAAACAAATGAGCGGCGAAAGAAAGGAAGAAAAATCGAAGCTTCAAGGAAATAATAATAATAATAAAAAAAAAATGAGGCTTAAGTTGAAAAAATCGAATTACCGATCCACCTTCTCCATTTCTCTAGAGTCATGGAACCTGGTGAACTCTTCCGTCTAAGGTATAGCCTTCTACAGCTCCTTCTGCGGTCTGTGCTTGTAATTCTAAAGGTACTGGACGACCTCCGCCCGTGCCCTTGGATAATCATTACTGAAACTGTCGACCATTTTTGTCTGTCTCTGTTATAAGAGTAGGTTTCACCGAAATCAGATTTTCCACTGCTTGTTTTACCATCCACACACAGACACCATGTTGTTTTAGATTGGTTCAGTTATATCTTTACTACTGTTAGTCTTGATTGATCTTGTTATTTTTATGTTTGGTTTAGAATTCTTTCCGCTGTGGGTGTCCCCTTTCCTCTTATGGGAGATTCTGTTCCGTGGAAATTTTATGGGAAGTTGGTAGCCTATTTTAGTTTGTTCTGTTTTGAATAAACAATATTAGCAATATAATGAAAATAATAATTATACAAAAATCGGCAATTTCTGAAGTAATTCTTAGAGCTCTACATCTCATCAGCTTCACACACTCATCAATAGTTTCCTTCAAATGAGCAAGGAAAAAAAGAGTGAAACCTGTAGGGATAAGCGTCTTTCCCTTTTGCCTAATAATAATAATAATAATAATAATAATAATAATAAAAACTAAAAAAATGAGCGGCGAAAGAAAGTGGAAGAAAAATATCGGAGCTTGAAGGATATAAAAAAAAAAAGACGAACGAATAAAGTTGAAAAAATCGAACTTGCCGGTTCACCTTTCCATTTCTCTCGAATCATGGAACCTGATGAACTCTCCTCTGTCTCAGGTGTAGCCTTCTGCAGTCCCTTCTGTATTCAGTGTGTTTGATTTGTAGTGTGTTTGATTTGTGAAGGGACTGGACGACCTCCGCTGGTGGCCTTGGATACGGGTTACTGAAACTGTCGACCTTTTTTGCCTATCTTTATTATATACACATAGGCTTCACTTAGATGAAACTTTCCCTTGCTTGTTTTACCATCCACACACACACACACACCACATTGCTGTAGATTTGCTTAATTATGTCTTTACTCTTGTTTCTTATTCTTTATCTTGTTATTTTTATGTTTGGTTTACACTTCCTTTCGCTTTGGGAGCCCCCTTTCCTTGTATGGGGATTCTGTTCCGTGGAAGTTGTATGGGAAGTTAATAGCCTAATTTAGTTTGTTCTATTTTAACTAAAGTCAGTAATAGCAATAATGAGAATAATAAATATAGAACATTCGACAGTTTCTGAAGCAATTCTTATAGCTCCACATATCATCAACAGTATCCTTCGAATTTCTTCAAATTTGCCAGAAAAAAAAGAAGGATAAGAGTCCTTCCCTTATACCTAATAATAATAATAATAATAATAATAATAATAATAATAATAATAATAATAATAATAATAATAATAATAATAGGAGTAATTAGAACCCAGCTCGAGATAATATGGCCTGAAAATTTAAAAACAATTCTTTTGCTCTTGTGGTCAGGGAGGTACATTCTCTCTCTCTCTCTCTCTCTCTCTCTCTCTCTCTCTCTCTCTCTCTCTCTCTCTCTCTCTTGCAGGACAGATGCAATGACATAGGTGTCTTTTTGGGTAATTGTTAAACCAAAGGTCTATCTGCGAAAATGTCAAGGTCATCCCGGTGGAAAAATTACGTCGCAGAATCCAGATTCCACATGGGGTCATTGAGTAAAATGAGTTGCTAGCATTTACAGTAGATACCACAGATTCCCGAGGGGAAAAGACAAAGCCAAACGCCCATTTGCATAATTCTATTCAGGAAAAAGGATAATTTATTTAGAGAGAATGGTCGTCCTGTTTTGTTTTTTCGTGAATAAAGCCTATATTGATTTTCCCTCGACAGTTCCTCGTTTCGCAATCAAAACAGTTACCTGGGATCGAGTCGCCTTGAATATGTGCAACTTTATTCCTGTATTACTTTCAGAGTTGAAGGCGAGTGACGGTCATTATCGACAGCAAGCAAAGAAGCCATTCCGGGGCAAATGTCAGTTGGTCACTTCGAAAACTGGATGCCATTGAGGCACCGTAAGCAGGAATGACGTAAATGCGTAGAGCTGGAGAAAATAAGAAAAATGAAACGAAGTGAGGAGAACTTGTTTGACTTGGTAACTTTCCGCTTCCTCGCAAGGCCGGGATGCCATCGATGTAAAGTCAACTGGATGGCTGGCATCCGTCAATTCTGGTCTTTTGCTTGTAATGTTCCCTGGCGACCCGCGAGTTCCTTGCGCATCGGGGTATTTCCAGAACGATTTTTTTGGGGGGGTGTTTCCAGAACGAATTTTTTTTTCGGTTTCCAGAACGATTTTTTTTCAGTTTCCGGAACGAATTTTTTTCCGGTTTCCGGAACGAATGTTTTTCCCGGGTTCCAGAACGAATGTTTTTCCCGGGTTCCAGAACGAATTTTTTTCGGTTGCCAGAACGATTTTTTTTTTTTTTTAGGTTTCCAGAGCGAATTTTTTTTTTGTTTCCAGAACGAATTGTTTTTCGGTTTCCAGAACGATTTTTTTTTTTGGTTTCAGAGCGAGTTTTTTTTTCGGTTGCGTTTCGTAAGTTTAATGAGGGTTGGATGGGTCCGTTGCTGTCTGGTCACTTTTCTCCACAGGCCTTCAGTTTTTTGTGTGCATGTATTTCTTCTTTCTAGATTGTTGAAGTAAATATTTGTCTATTGTTATTCTGTGGAAGCTTGGAATTTCATCATCATCAGCATCAACAACAACAAGACTGTGTATATATATATATATATATATATATATATATATATATATATATATATATATATATATATATATATATATATATACATATATATATATATATACATATATATATACATATATATATATATATATATATATATATATATATATATATATATATATATATATATATACTGTATTATAGTATATATAGATAGATATGTATAATATATGTAATTCTAATAGCCACAATGCCCTCTTAACTTCTCCGAATTCTTCGCGCTTTTTGGATATGCTTGTAACTACGAAGCCGAAAATATCCAGACGGAAGAAATTGAAGAAGAGCCTGTGAGTGGCGGTCGCGAGAATCGAACCCGCATTACCTTATTCACAAGGAGGTCACGTTGCCGACCTGGCCACGAGAAGTTAAGGCAACGTGACCTCCTTGTGAATATGGTAATGCGGGTTCGATTCTCGCGACCGCCATTCACAGGCTCTTCAATTTCTTCCGTCTGGATATTTTCGGCTTCGTAGTTACAAGTATATCCAAAAAAGCGCGAAGAATTCGAGAAGTTAAGAGGGCTTTGTGGCTATTAGAATTACATATGTGTCTGGTAAAAGTGACCAGTAGAGTCTACATGTATAATATATATGTGTGTGTATATATATATATATAGGAATGTCTTTTCCTGTAATACTACAGTGTAATATGAAAATAAGAAGGCCCATAAAACACTATTTAAACGTTGAAACCATATATTTCGGGCACTTGTTTCTGTGCCCCTGTTCACTGGTAGAATATGGACAGGTGGAAAGTTACAATGGTATATATACAAAAACATGAAGGTGTGGCCTTGGGCCTCCGATGTTAAGGAGGTGGCGTTTCTTAAGAAGGAGGAGATTGACCAATTCCTAGTGGTTTTTGGCCTCATTAGCTCCCGTTTGGCGATGGATCTGGCGGTCGCGTTTCTTGGGTCATCTTCTTCAAAAAGGGTGCGAGGATTAAGGTGTCAATGGCGTCCGATTTCCAATGTCCTCCTGACAGGTTCATATTGTTGGTTTGATTGATGATAGCAGATTCCAGCATCTTTCTTTTGTACGGACAGCTACTCTTGAAAACCAACTCCGCCCCACTCCAGTTAATGACATGCCCTGTATTTCTAATATGTAGGAAAATTCCCGAACTCTCGAAGCGTAACGTACTGATCTTTTGTGCTCTGTTATTCTTTGCGAGAGCGATCTACCTGTCTCGCCTACATAAATGTCATGACAATTACTACACGGTATCTTGTAAACTCCGGCTTCTTCCCTTTTTTTGTTTAAGTATACGTTAACGAGCGAACTCCCGATGGATTTGGGATAATGGAAAATGAAAGGATTATTAGAACTGAGTTGCTCGGTGGCCTTTTGTATGTTTTCATCGTATGGAAGCTTTATTTTGTTGTTGAAATCTATTTGTCTGTTGTGAGTGGGACCTCTGTAGTATATTTTATTTGCTTTATTAATAGCCCTCTCGATAATGTGTGGTGGATAGAGCAGTTGCGTTAGGTGTTGGCGGATCGTGTTAAATTCTTGATCCAGGTACTCATTTGAACATATCCTAAGTCCTCTGAGGAATAGGTTGCACCTACCATGATTTTTACGGAGACGTCGTGGTAACAGAAATGAATGTAGGAGACAGCGAAGGTGGGTTTTCTATATACTGTAAATGCATACCTGTTCTGTTTTCTTATGATCAGTACATCTAGGAACGGCAGTTTTCCGTCCTTTTCCCATTCTGTTTTAAATTTTATGGTCGGAACTAGCGAATTTAGCCTATTAAAAAATTTCTTAAAGTCCCCCCAGCTATTGTCCCAGAAAGTAAAGATATCATCTACGTATCTAAGCCAGATCATGTTATGGGGTTTGATAGACGACAAAAGTTCTGTTTCGAAATATTCCATGTACAAGTTTGCTAGAAGGGTGATAGGGGACTTCCCATGCTA
>NC_089754.1:41394770-41432270 GCF_040412425.1 Macrobrachium rosenbergii | reverse complement strand
CAGACGCCATTTTGGTCTTCCGAAGTAGCAGGAAAAACCTGATGTAAAATAATAGATAAGTAAATGAATAAAGAGAGATCCTTTTGATTGGTGACTGGGCCAGAAAAAGTATTTTTGGTCAATAAATGAACTAGAAAAGAACCCTTTAATCAACACGGCCTGCTATAATCCAACTTAAACGCCTTTGAGGTTTGTATATCAATATATATATATATATATATATATATATATATATATATATATATATATATATATATATATATATATATATATATATATATTATTTAATGTAATAAAACCCTAATAACGATTATTTGTCTAGGATTCAAGAACATTTCCAGTCCACCACTGTACATATCGCGCGCACAACCTGATTGCTTAAAGCAAAACCGAACATTAGTATTAGGCGCCGTCCAAACCAGACGAAACTTGACTAAACCCGACAAATGAAGAATCAAAGAATCTGGTTCGTATCAGCAGTGCCGAGTGGTTCTCCTGATTTATCATAACAAATAATACGTCGTCTGTAATGCGAACTCATCGTATTTACTAGAAAATAAATCATTAAAATTAAACTGGACTGCGCTCACCGTATTATCTCTATATTTTTTTTTCTTCGGCCCCTAGCTGCAACGCCTTTCGTTCCTTTACTGTACCTCCTTTCATATTCTTTCTTCCGCCTTACTTTCCACCCCTCTTCTAACAATTGATTCACAGTGCAAGTGCGAGGTTTTCCTCTTGTTACACCTTTTAAACTTTTACTGTCAGTTTCCGTTTCAGCGCTGAATGACCAAAGTGTCCCAGTGCTTGGCCTTTGACCTAAATTCTGTATTCAGCTCGGCTCTATGTCTTTTTATTTATTTTATTTGAGCGTTGTTCTCTCCCTTGACCATTTTTTCCCACTGGTGCAACGTGATCAGATCTGCTTTCATGCAACGCGTTATGTTGGTCTAGGTCTTGGTTAGGTAACAAGGCTACTGCAGGTGCATGGCAAGTGCTTTATTCTCGTCATGCAAATAGGTTACTTGCTGCCATTATGCAAGTACCGTCAGGATGCACATTTTAAGAGCTTTTCTCCGCGTTCTCGTGAGAAGGCAGAATTAAGCTAAAGCCAAAACGCAAAATTTGATATCTGTCACTTCCAAGTTCGAAGAAAAATATTGGCCTTTTAGGACGTTCCTTCCTTCCTGAGGTTAATAATGATAATAATTATATATATATATATATATATATATATATATATATATATATATATATATATATATATATATATATATATATATATATATATATATATGTATGTATGTATTTTATTTTACGTTCATTTGTTGGTCATGAGATACATTGTGATATTCGTTATCTGTTACATGAATTCACTTTAATTTAGAGTAACTTGTTATTTCTACATATTCTGATTTAGTTATTGCGGTTTAGTACATATGCATATATACTCTTGTTCTCTTCTCCGTCTTCTGTTATTGCAGGTGACCTTACGATGCAAGGTCATGCCTTTTGGTTTGTTCCACAAGAGTGAGTGCCCGCTTTGGACAGGGGTAATAAAAGCAGTCATATAGATTAGCAAAACATTTTTCGCGGCCAAGTTTTAGGCTATTCAGATAAGGCGCAGAGGGGCATGGTTCTCATTTTGTGCGCCTGCCGACTTACCGTTCCTCAATTGGAAAACACAACAAATACGACTTGCTAAGCTTCTGGTGCTGTTCTGCGTAGCGTCTCCTGCTGTTCTACGAGCTGGTTAAAGGCTCAAAAGACGTCTTGGGAATCATGAAAGGAATCGTGAAATGATGAAGGCCGTGCGGATCGTTTTGCGGATTCATCTCCCGTCTTCTGCACTACGATTCGATAGTTGTTGGTTTCCTGTAAAAGGAAGGTACTGAGATGGCTTTTTCTGTCCGTCCGCACTTTTTTCTGTCCGCCCTCAGATCTTAAAAACTACCGAAGCTAGAGGGCTGCAAATTGTTATGTTGATCATTCACCCTCCAATCATCAAACTTAACAAATTGCAGCCCTCCAGCAAGTTTCTCGTTGGACGCATCGGCAGAGTTCTCGGCTAGCACTCTGCTAGGCCCGAGTTCGAGTCTTCGGCCGGCCAATGAAGAATTAGAGGAATTTATTTCTGGTGATAGATATTCATTTCTCGGTACAATGTGGTTCGGATTCCACAGTAAGCTGTAGGTCCCGTTACTAGGTAACCAGTTGGTTCTTAGCCACGTAAAATAAGTCTAATCCTTCGGGCCAGCCCTAGGAGAGCTGTTAATCAGCTCAGTGGTCTGGTTAAACGAAGGTGTACTTAAAAACAGCAGTCCTCTAGCCTCAGTAGTTTTTATTTTATTTAAGGTTAAAGTTAGCCATGAAAGTTTCATGGGCCTTGGCTCATACAGCATTATACGCTGTACAGAAAGCTCGATTGCACATGTTTTACTCGTTTGTTTTAGCGTTGGAGTGGATGAGAACAGAAGGAAGTCCGGAGAGAAACTGGAAATATTTGTCAGGTGCTGAAGTTTTGCACGAGAGGGAAAGAAGCCGCCATCACACCAGATATTCCCGGATGCTGTCACCCACAGAGTAGATATGAGAAGAGATGGCCTGGTTGCTGTTAAGTCTTCATGATAGCAGGACAGACTCTCCTTAGGCTCAACGGAGCAAACTTCAATAGATATATAATATATATATATATATATATATATATATATATATATATATATATATATATATACTGTATATATATATATATATATATATATATATATATATATATATATATATACATACATATATATATATACATATATATATATATAAATATATATATATATATATATATATATATATATATATATATATATATATATATATATATATATATATATATATATATATATATTAATATCAAATTCACGCTACTTCGGGAATATCCCGATAGGGAATGATCACCGAAGGGGAATTTGTAAGTGATAAATGGACTGGTACTGCCGGGTCGTGATCCCACGACACAGAACTTATCCAGCAACTATAATTCCCTATCGGGATATTCCCGAGGTAGCGTGAATTTGATATTAAGCGACATTTGCAGCTTCATGATTGTATATAAATCACGGTGTGATAAAAAAAATCATATATATATATATATATATATATATATATATATATATATATATATATATATATATATATATATATATATATATATATATATATAGTTAAAAAAGGAAAAGAGAGGTAAGCGAAATCATCGTCTTATATTTGGGAAAAGAAAACGCGAAGAGATTCTGGGTGAAAGACTGACTACTCAAAAAAGTAGCTTTTTTCACATTCAGATTTAGTCAAGGAACTTAAATTACATCCTGGTAACTGGCATAATTATTCCCGCACGGATATGGAGACTTATTGTTAATGGCTTCGCAAAGTAACACCTTTCACAGAAAAGTGGGACACGCTAATGAGAAAGACCGCAACGACTCATGAAAGACTTTAGCACACAATTATATGTTTGGCTACGGGATTTGTTCTCTAATTATGGGTCACTACTCAATAAGGAAAGGTCGTCAGAGACCCCACGAAATGCTAGGCAGGTTTGAGGAAAGTTTCCCAAGTATTTTAATTTTAATTTTTTTTTTTTTAGGAATTTCACACATGGTGTGAACTTTTTAGGTACATGTCTTTTGTGTTATTTTCTGTTTTCATCGAAAATTATAATCTGTTGCTTTCACAGTTGTATTCAAATAACTTTTTATGCATTTTCTTTGATGTTGTTACTTAAGTACATTTTTTTATTAATGTAATAAATTGACTATACACCGTAAATTAGTAACAATAAGTCTAATAAAGAGCAAATTACAAATTACATTTTCCTTACCACCAAGATATTGGACACGTTGACGTGTTGTCTCTAAATCCTTTACAAATAAAACAATTTCGAAGTACCACAATGATGGTTGACACACTTCATCAGCACCCAAAGCTGATTTGTGAAAGCCTCTACTTTCTCAAGTTTTTTCGAAAAACACTACACATTTTAGTAGTCTTTTTGGTGACCATTTCCTTATTGGCATTAGAAAAATTTTCTTTCATTTTTCACAACATTTTCCTAAGCCTCGTTTTTCTTCAAGTTTCTTTCGGAATATATTTTGCTCCTAGCATCCCGTAGGCACGGATTAACCCTAGAAAGTTCTATGAATTCGGCCCAAAAGATTTTGTCAAACCAGGGACCAGCTTCTTTCACGACTGTCCCCTATGTATGTATGTTATAGAACGCACGTAACGCCTATAGAATCGGAATGTACCGTCTCGACCCACTCTTTTATTACCGTCGTTATTTACATTGTGGGTACACTAGTAGAAATTATAGTATAGGCAAGAAAAACATAACGTCACTCTGAGTGTTTGCTTATAAAAATTATGAAGAAAGCAGAGTGTTCTCTTTTAAAACAGTTTTTGAGAGACGAATTTCAGCATAGGAAAACCATGCAGAAACCACGTAACATTAAATATAAGTTGACTACAAAAATAGAGTAACAACAATATCCGAAGAATTAAGATCAAAAGCTCATTTACAGCCAAGTACGAAATTTGGTAATCAACATATTTGGAAGGTCAATTAACGTTAGAATATACCTTATTCAACGTATTCAATCTATGGAATTATCCCGAAGGGGATTAGTGGTGTCAGTGTACCTCACGCGGTACACTGTACGCATTACACAGGGTTCTCTGCATGCAGCATCCCTTCGGCCCCTAGCTGCAACCCTTTTCATTCCTTTTACACTACCTCCGTTCATCTCCTCTCTCTTCCATCTTACTTTCCATCCTCTCCTGGAAATTGTTTTAACATTATTTTCAGCCCTGATTGACTTCATAGGTCCCAGCGCTTGGCCTTTGGCCTAAATGTTATATTTCAATTCCAATTCCAACATACGGAATTATGAATGCGGTTGTGGATGCTTACTCCCGAAAGTCAAAATACACGTAGCATTCCCAATTCTTTTGACCAAGTATAAATAGTAGTGGATAATTCGAGGTGTTTATACAGACGGAAAGATTCAAGGGGTTCCCACGGAAATCCTAAATGCTAATTTGACCCGATCCTCTTTGTGATGAAGAGAAGAATCTGGGAAATGCCGTGTCTTATTCCATACGTATCCGTTCGGTGTCATCCGAGACAGGTTTGGCACGATAATGGAGCGAGAAGAATTGCACCAGAAAACGTTCGGGGGTGAAGGGACGTAGGACGGATTTTGACAACCGGTTGATCACTTGTCGTCGTTCTAAAAAGTTAAGAAGATTGGGGAACGTGCTGATAATGTTACTCAAGGCGCAACAGCAGAATAATAATAATAATAATAATAATAATAATAATAATAATAATAATAATTATTATTATTATTATTTATTATTATTATTATTATTATTATTATTGTTGTTGTTGTTGTTGTTTAATAAAAATCCACAATTAGATAGTAAACTATATCACTATGTTATTATTATTATACTCTACAAATCATTAGAGGCACCAGGAATCTCACCCAATCACACTGCTTTCATAACTTATCATTCCGTGTCCTGGAATGCAGGAACAACAAACAATTGTCTGTCCATGACACATATGGAACCTTTCTCACATTTTAGAATTATTCGCTAGCCTGAAGTATGCAAGGCAAAATAATTCTTCCGCAGTTCCAAATTCCTAATCTTTAGCATAAGAGAAAGGCCAACTTCCTGACACGTATGCTTAGTGTTCCTTTTTTGTTCTCTTCCAGAAACAGAACAAAATCTGGTATTTTCTCCATGCTAATAATCGCTGAATTAAAGGAATATATAAATATTCTTGTTTAGTAAATACTAGCAAACATTGGGGCGTCACTGCATGTCAAGGAAAACAGCCAGAAGTGATCATAAGGTTTATATTGATTAAAATAAGACGTGGAAGGCCAGAAAACCTTTCATATCTCTCAATAAAAAGGGTAAATTACCACGTTTTGATGAACCGAGTTAATGTAGGAAAATGGGAAAATGTGTTTAGATTTCTTCTCAAATGTGCTTAAATGCAAATAACAAAGACAAAAATATTTATAGAACTGTATTTATATTAATCAAAATACGACGTTAAAGGTCAGAAAACCTTTCATACTTCAGAAGTCAAAACACATAAAATATCGTGTTTTGATGAACCAATTTAATGTAGATTAGGAAAACGGGAAAACTTGTTCAGAAATCTCATCAGATCAGATGTGCGTAAGTGCAACTGACAAAGGGAAATAATATTTTTTTATGGCCGGGTGTGTACACTCTTGACCCCATTCCGCAAACGATGATCAAGGGTGATGTAAAAGAGAAACTAAACGTCGTCAGTAATCACAGCCCCTGCCCTTCGCCTCGCCTTGTCTTACCCAAGTACCCGAGTTAGTTGCTCATAAGTAGCTGTTCCTTATCTGAAAGAGCTAATCCAAAAATAATGACATTTTTATGCATTGAAATGGTTATATACCCTTTTAATCTTTGTTGTTGTTTGTAAAACAGGGTCTTGTAATCTTTTGTTCCACTGCATGTAGTTAGCTTGCAATGTCTTACATTAAATATATAGTATATATACAGTATACATATATACATATTACAAATATGAAATATGGAACTAATCAACACATGACCACGTGTTTCACAGAACTAAATTTCTGCCTCGCATCGGAATTGAGCTCCTGTCTCTTAAATGAAAGGCCAAGGTGCTACCACTGACCCACCCACCTGTGTGGGTCAGTTGGTAGCGCCATGGCCATTCAGTTAAGAGACAGGGGCTCGATCCCGATGCAAGGCAGAAATTTAGTTCTGTGAAACACGTCATGTGTTGATTAGTTCCATATGTTATGTATGTATATATATATATATATATATATATATATATATATATATATATATATATATATATATATATATATATATATATATATATATATATATAATATATGTCTCAAGGAAATAAATATATATATATATATATATATATATATATATATATATATATATATATATATATATATATATATTTGTTCATGAATGTCACTATGAGGTGGAGAAGATAAAGTCAAAGGCTCTAACTTTTGCCAGGCTGTGACCAACTTATCTATATTTCCTCAATCGTGGAGACTCTCGTGTGCTTCCTCATAGCATGGTGGGTCAAATAACCCCAACCCTTTAGTCCTACTAAAAAGAGCTTTGACTGATTTAAGATCTTTAATAAATAAATAAATATATATATATATATATATATATATATATATATATATATATATATATATATATATATATACATATATATATTTGTTCATGAATGTCACTGACAAGTGTAAAACTATTGATTTATTAAGTGGAGAAGAAAAAGATAAAAACATAAGTCAAAAAAGCCAAAAGGCTCTACTGTTGGCATTCACCAGAAACATACTTTTCGCCAGGCTGTGACCTCCCATCAACTTAAACTATATTTCAGGACAGCCTCGTGATGAGACTCACACGACTCATGTGCTTCCTCAAAACCTAGCATGGTGGGTCAGCGATAACCCCTCAACCAAAACAAAAAAACTTTAGTCCTACTAAGGGAACGAGCGGGCAGAGCTTTGACTGATTTAAGATCTTTTTTGATCAGCGCGGGGTCGTGTTGTAACACGTGTGAAAGAAATTGCATATTATGTTTATATATATGAGTCAATAAAAACATAAGTACAAAAAAAAGCCAAAAGGCAGCACTATAAACAATATATAAACAAAAAGTATAAAAAAGGCAAAATTAAACAACAGCAGGCAGAAAAAAACCAAACATATATATATATAACCATATGGATATATATATATATATAGCTATATACGACGTGTGTGTGTGTGTGTGTCGACTCCAAAACTGCCTGCTGCTGCTGCCACAGCCGCTACCTTCGCTGTGCATGAAGCAAAGAAAACGGCAGCTCATATATAACAAAAAAAACTATATATATATAACGTGACATATATATATATATGTATATATATATATATATATATATATATATATATATATATATATATATATATATATATATATATATATATATATATATATATATATATTTTATCAATATGCATATATGTACAGTATATGACGTATATATTATATGTTATATATATATAATTTATATATATATATATATATATATATATATATATATATATATATATATATATATATATATATATATATATATATATATATATATATATATGCCTTTGCTCTATTGAGAGATGATGCCAAAATGACACAGCCTTCTGGTTTCTCTTTAGGGACAAGATCCTTGCCCCAGTCGACGCTGATACCTAATTGCAGCTGGGTAGACTAGTGGCCTGTCACCCTGGAGTGACCCACTTACCTTGCTAATGTGAGCGAAGGGCTGTACCACACAGCTTCGCACACTGATATGATAAAGAGCTACAGAGTTCATTTATAACTCCAGTCAGTAAAATAATGTTTATTTTTTGTATGATTCAATGTAGAAATCCTCGACATTTGCTCTGCCATTGCCTCAGTAACTGACCGCCTAATAAGAAGCAGTGACCTGTCAGATTAATAAGGGATCGGACAAGACTGGCTAGTATTTACGAAGTGGCCTCAGGTGCGGTTCCTGTCACACCTGACTGCGGAATCAGCCTCAGCCATCGCCATCGCCATCGTCATCGTCATCCATACGTATTGTGAGTTACGGTTGATGCGACGATGATGAAGGTGAACGGCACCAATGAGACCCGAGAACCTTTTTGTTCTTTCAGCTGTTTTAGTAAGCGGTGATTTGTATCCTATTCTTACCTCTGTTTTCTCGTTATCTGCCCGTTATTCTTTTTTTATCTGTTTTTCACATTTTAAGTGGTGTTGATGAAGGCAAGTGAGAGAAAGTTCCTCCCAAAGCATTTAGTTAAATATTATCTTCATTTTAAGTGGTGTTCATGAAGGCAAGTGAGAGAAAGTTCCTCCCAAAGTATTTAGTCATATATTACCTTCATTACCAGACGTGCACTACAAGTATGACCGAAAACTCATTGAATACACAGAAGCCGTACATAAGGTTATAAATAAACGAACAACTTTATCACACGAATAGACGTTGGTCTTCACTCAAGGAAAGAAATGATGAGGCGTAGCGTAAGGCTGTCTAACCTGCTGGAAATATATCAAGATAACTGTTAAACGTAGACATGCAGTTAATTCCTGTCAGAGTACAAAAGAAGCAGAAAGAAAAGTATATATTTCCAGTTCTAGAAATCCCTGTCAGGTCAAATCTTGATCAGTACCCACCTACGTAAAAGTATGTTTCCAAGATAAGCGCTGGATGTCGTAAATTTCGCTTCGTGTAATACACGCCTATGTATTAGCAATCTGTTTAATTTTATGCTTGCAGTCATGCTCATGACTTTCATCTTACTCAGTATGTTATCAGACAGAATATAGGCTAAGAACATACCTCATATTTCAGCCAGATAATCTGTGCAAATATTACGTTTCCTGGTCTCTCATTATGTCAGAATTGATGTTAATAAAAAAAGGCGCCGGCATCTCTCTCTCTCTCTCTCTCTCTCTCTCTCTCTCTCTCTCTCTCTCTCTCTCTCTCTCTCTCTTCTATGATAATTTGCTTGCCACGCTAAGACGGGTGTGCTTTTGTCCGACCAAATTTCTCGACAAAGTGTTATTCTCGCGGTTTAGCTTTAGTATCCTCTTTCCGCATGTGTTTTTCTTACTTATTCTTCTTTTTTCTTCTTTTCCTCGTGCCTGGGCTAGAAAGGGATACTAGGATGCTCTTCGTGTAGGTCTTTGTACTTCAAACATCATTACGGTATTTGTAAGTACTGTTGCATACTTTATGTGGTCACTTGAAAGTTCACCTAACTTCACCTGAACTTAGTATCCTACCGGACTGTTGTGCTGATGTTGGTGGTGGGGGAGGGTAGTAGGACGTGACCCGTGGACCCCCACCCAATTTTATTAACTTGGCATAGGCGGAATCATACAGAGGCACTGTTCTGCATAAACTGTACAAATAAATATGGATAAATCCGGACGCGTAACCCAATGGCCGTTATGGTAAAAATGAAAAAGAAGAAGATAACTCTCCGCTGATTGGACAGACTCCGGGGGACCAGGAGGTCCTCCCCCAATCCTTTTGCTTCTTTTTCCGCCCTACCACAACTTCCCTCGTGTTGACTTCAGCCCCAAGCGAAGGAAGAAGGATGTGGCTTAACCACAAACGATGTCGTAAAACCCTGCTGCAGGATAAGTAAAAACAGAAGTTGGAAGAAAATGTCGAAGTTAACTGCGCGAATAATGTAATTTTCCAAAAAAGTGAAAGCAAGTTTCCGATCACTTGTTTCTTAACTGTTCGATGACTAGCTTATTGCTAGCACGGTACTTGCAGAAAGCCCCACCCGAGTTGATGACAACCTGCTATCTAAAGATTCTGATTCCTTTGTCAGACCGCGCACGCTGACATGAACACCGTATTATAGCACATCTACAGTTTCTGTATTCGTCAGTAATCTAGAGGTCACCGAAGGTCAGAAAAGCTAAAGGTATAGGAAGTTCGAGATTTTGACCCTCTTACGGCAAAGAGAGGCCCGAAGAGTTCTTTATATTGTCTGAGATATTTAACCGTTGTAGAATATTTTTTCTTTACTCGCTCACCTCAGTAAGGCGTCAACCTTGGCAGTCATCGAGGAACAAGTTATATTTTTCTCCCCTCCTTGACAAAAACATTTTCTGATTTCCTCGTATCCCCACGGCACTGTTTGAAAACACTCGACATCAGGAAAGAGATTGGTGATACTCCTCGTTCCGCGTTTGATTGATTCGTGTTAGAATTGGCTGCCAAATGTTAATTTTTTTGTAGCGGGAAGATTTATTTCGTAATTTTGGGGCACTAAAGGGTAAAAGTATAGAGTCAGTGCCGTTTATCTTAATCGCTGTTACAAAATTATATATCAGATGTCAAAATGAACTGCTTATAATTTGAAGAAGCAGGTGACTTTGGTCAACAGATCAGTCCGTTAGTTATCAACTCATTGTATGATTTTCCGCTTATTATTATTATTATTATTATTATTATTATTATTATTATTATTATTATTATTATTATTATTATTATTACTCAAAATGAGAAAACATTCTTATGGAACCACCCAAGTTGTCATTAACTTCAACTGTCATATGCGAGAGGAAACAGAACATAAAATGTGTAAATGAACTGCCGCCGTCTGTACAGCATGTGCATAAGAAATGGACCGTCTGTTATATTACACTTCCTCTCCTTAAAATCTGACCTACCCCACACGTGTTGGCCTTTCTTCAGCTCGCGCCATTGAGCGTCTTCTCCGCTTGTTCTGCACGTGAGGTCTGCCTCGCGTGTTTACGCAGTCTCGTGTTTTCCCAAGGCCTCAGCGGGGCGCGGTCTGGACTTCAATCCCAGCTCGCAGTCTCCGGATATCTTGGAAGTCTCCCAGCGTTCCTCCCCCCTCGCAGGTGGATTTGCTTTTGGAATTCAATCGTATTCCATTGCTATAAGGTGGCCCGTTTTGTTCAGCGGCGTCTATCGTCACGCTGTCATGAATATAAATGGAGCCAGTATTTGCACTATGCGCGGCATCTTAATATTCTGTTGGCATGATATTCTCACTATGCTTTGTAAGCGGTTGATCTAGCATACGCTTGGTAACTGTTTCCACATGTCGAGAAGGGTTGCTGCCACATAGCCTATATCCAATTAACAGAAAGAAATTCCCCGCATTTTTATCAAGTTCTTGCCTGAATGTTTCTCTTGTGCCTTAGGTCTCGGAAAAAGCCGTTGACGCTTGAATTGCATCGGGCTGCTTTGTAAAATAATTGATTTGTTATGAGACGTGAATTACCTAGTCAAAATTCTCTCTCTCTCTCTCTCTCTCTCTCTCTCTCTCTCTCTCTCTCTCTCTCTCTCTCTCTCTCTATATATATATATATATATATATATATATATATATATATATATATATATATATATATATATATATATATATATAAATATACATACATACACTTTTATCTCAGGTACTACACGATGAAAACGAAGGGGAAACCAGAGAGGAAAAAGGAAATAGAGTTCGTAATTTGTCCCAACAGTTTCGCCTTGCATCAGGCCTCTTCCGGGGAACTTTATAGGAGAAAGTTCCCCTGAACATGGCTGGTGGAAGGCGAACTGTTTGTTTTATCAAAATATTTCGCAGTTTTTGAAACTTAAAAACGACTTTTTTTTTTTTAGAACTCCTGTTGACCCATGGCCTCACTAAAAGAGAAAGTAAACTGCGTTCTTTGGTTGGCTGAGCTAAAATGTACTGTCGCTGTCCAAAGAAGGTTTACAACCTAGGACAATAAAGAAGCACCACACAGGAATTGCATAGCCGGGTGGATGAAGAAATTTAAGGAAACAGGTTCTGTTATTGATAAACCACGGTCTGGTAGACCATGTGCTCATAAAGGGACTGTAGCATCTGTAGAACAACCCTTGAAAGAAGTCCGAGAAAGAGTCTAAGACGAGCATCTTTGGAGACGAGGCTTTCAAAATTTACTGTGCATAAGATTCTGCGAAAAAAAAAAATGAAAGCTTACAGAATCCAAATAAATCAAATGTTGTTAGAAGAGGATTATCATGCTCGACTTACTCTCATCAGTTCAATGAAAGAATTAATACTGATAATGCATTATTGAATAATGTACTGTTCTCTGACGAAGCAACGTCCAGATTGGTGGCAAGGTCAACAGGCGTAATTGCCGTATTTGGGGAACTGAAAAGCTACGTGAATCTGTTGAACATGAAGGAGATTCTCTCGCAGTTAATGTCTGGTGTGCTCTGGTGTGCTAGGGTCATTCTGTTTTGAAGGACGTGTCGGTAATGCCACAAAATTACCTTATTCCTAAGCTTGAACAGTTAGAACTTATAGAGAATAAGAGAGGCGGACACTTTGCTATCCGTGTAGACACTTCCGGGATTATGTATGCAATCAACGGATAGGTTTGCTTAAAAGCAAATGGGTGTTACAGACTAATACACACAACAACAAAGCCACTCCAACATCCCCTAAAAACATAACAGACACCTCACACGTCTCGAACTGTCGACCTAACCGCGCAACATACTTCTCGCTGCTGGGAGAAAGGGCGCTGGTGACTGGTACAGTACATGTACATACGCTACCGGGGTCTAAGCGATGACAGGCAGGGCAGCCGGTCGAGACTACGGTCTACCCCAAAGCCAAATCAAAGCCCTTCAAAAAAGAAGGCATCGTGCTTACCCCATACATATGGGAAAAAAGCACGTTAAAAGAAGAAGAAGAGAATACAGTTTTTCAATAAGGTGGTGCTCCTTGTCACTTTACTCTGCAAGTTAGGCAGTTTCTGAATGAGAAATTCCACAACAGATGGATTGGAAGACGTGGACCATTATTTTGGCCTCCGCGTTCACCAGATTTGACTCCATTAGACTTCTTTCTATGGGGACATTTGGAAAGTATGGTTTATTCAACTAAGCCTCGATCTTTAGAAGACCTGAAAGCAAGGATAATTAATGTGATTGAAGGTATTGCTGAAAATTAGCTGGAAAATGTCTTCCGAGAACAGCAGAGTCGTATTTCTTTTTGTGTTAGTAATGATGGTGGACAAGTTGAACGGTAACAAGATGAATAAAAAATGAAGGTTTTTCTTCTTTCTTATCATTTTTATAGATCAATTCAGTCATGTATAGGTACGAAGCTACAAGTATTTTAAATTGCACCCTGACTTCATGGGCAACCTGTGTATATATATATGTATATATATATATATATATATATATATATATATATATATATATATATATATATATATATATATATATATGTGTGTGTGTGTGTGTGTGTGTGTAAATAAAAACAAATCCACGAAGGAAAGAAAAACACTGGAGTGCTGCAAGGCCTTTCGACTTACAGTCCTTGCAGCATTCCATTGTTTCTCTTTCCTTCGTGGATTTTGTCTTTATTTATATATTCATCACATTCCATATTTTCGTGATTCAGTTATACATACATATATATATATATATATATATATATATATATATATATATATATATATATATATATATATATATATGTATACATTCGCTATATATATCTAATATATATATATGCAATGCCAGGCAGGGCAGCCGATCGAGGCTACGGCCCACCCCAACGCCAAATCAAAGTCCTTGAAAAGAAGGCATCGTGCTTACCCCATATAAAAATGGGAAAAAGCACGTTAAAACGAAGAAGATATATATATATATATATATATATATATATATATATATATATATATATATATATATATATATATATATATATATATATATATATATATATATATATATATATATATATATATATATATTCATTCCATTTCCCCTAACAAGGGTGGCTTCAGAGGAAAATGAGTTTCTTTGCAACTGATGTTCATCCACGATTCAACAGTTAAAGTATGAATATTTCAGTGAGGGTTGTACTGTCTTTTTCCCTTGGCCCAAACGCTGTTAGGGGAGGCCTCCAAAACATGAAAAGAAATATGCAAACAGAGTTCCTTTGGATGTTGATATTTTAACAAAACTGCCTATGAAGTATAGCTTTGGTGTATTTAATAATAATAATAATAATAATAATTATAATAATAATAATGGTGAAGAAATCCACAGTTACAGTTACACCACCGTGGATTTCTTCACCATTCTAGTGACTCACGCGATTATGAGATTTTTCTGAATAATAATAATAATAATAATAATAATAATAATAATAATAATAATAATTTACATTTTCCTTTATATGCTGTGATATCAACACTTCATTTTTCCTGACGCTCAACGAGAATTCCATTCCATAAACAACCTGCAGGTTTACGAATTAATTATTAAAGAAAAACAATACCGTTCAGAGGCATTGAAGTCTCTCTCTCTCTCTCTCTCTCTCTCTCTCTATGACATTTACTGCAAGTTTTTAGACACCCAACCGTGTCTTGTTTTACAGTCATGATGTTTCAAAGGATAGTTATTATATTCTACTTAATGTACGATTTTATTATTTTGGCGGGTAACTGATTTTCAGCTTCGATAACTAGATTTTCTAGCTACGTTAGTTTTTGTGACTGAATCGACAATGAAATAAAAAGATTATGAAAGCTAACGATGATTGTCGTGACGCCAGCTTGTACATTGAATCAGCAGAGAGAGAGAGAGAGAGAGAGAGAGAGAGAGAGAGAAGAGAGAGAGAGAGAGAGAGAGAAAGAAGGAAGATTGAGTGATGACCGTGTCATTTATTTTGACGTAACCTTTCATTTTAAATGTGAAATCAAGACTGACTGAAAGGTATAAGAATGATGATCGTATTCATTGTGCTGTCAGGCAGAACCGCGAAAGGAGAGGCGAATGCACTAAAGGAAAGGAACCCGGATGCAGCCCGATCGAGTGAAAAAAAGAATTTGAAAGAATTTATGGAGGCAATAGGCACTTCACTTCGCCAAACACAGCGCTGCGTATAACCTTTGCTATTTAATTAGGCTTTGCCTTGGCCTGCGATTGTACGTTCTAGGTATCGCTGGTATTCAAAAACCGCTGCTACCACCTGTAATTTTGGGATCTTGATATGAAAGTCGCATGCTAACGACACCGCCTGCCATCCCCTCCTCCCCCGCCTCCTCCTCTCTCTCTCCCTCTCTCTCTCTCTCTCTCTCTCTCTCTCTCTCTCTTTCTCCATTTCCAAATGCTTGATGCATGCTTGGAAGCAAAAGGAGAGGGAGACTTCGCTGGTCGTAAAACGTTCTGGCCAATGGAAATTGGATGTCATCTTCTTCTAGGTCCGGCGTGGGAGGATTTCAGCTCCCAGCGTTGTTGGCGATTTTAATCTGACGTTCATAATCGTCTTTGGACGGTTTCTAGACGCAATAGGCCCGGGAAAGAATGAGCTGTCGTTTGAATGAAGGGTGGAAGAGGGTCCACCGATGCAAAATGGAAGGAATTTAGACAGTCAGGAAAGGCCTGTCAAAATAGCCAAAGGACTGAAGACTTCAGTGACGCACCGCCATAAAACTGAAAACTCATCTCAACAGAACAAGCACCCTGTACCATTTGTATCTTTACTAGCCATTAAATAAATTATAATCGTGACGTCGAGATAATTATATGATTTACCATTATGCATAATTGCTCTGATGAAAGCCAGAATCTGAGATCCTCACCTGCTGATATGTTGAAGGCTCTGTTATTATTATTATTATTATTATTATTATTATTATTATTATTATTATTATTATTGATCTCCTACCGACAAGGCAGGAAAGAAGCTGACTCATTTGCTACAGTAGTATTCGCTCCGTGTGTAAGTCCATCTGCCCCCTCTGTTCTATCTATCTATTTTGTCATGTGAACTTAACTTGTCCTTACTTTATTTCCAGAGAAAAATTTCGAGGCTATTTACCTTTGTAACACCCAAAATGGTGCCTTCTTCAGTGTCCCATCATCAGTCAAATATTTTTATGAGAAAGTTGGCTGAGGTCGGTAGAGAACATGACTTGCTTTAATAGTACTCTGCATTATTATTATTATTATTATTATTATTATTATTATTATTATTAGTATTATAATTATTATTATTATTATTATTATTATTATTATTAACGTGAATGTTAACCTAATGTTTGAAGGGTTAAAACAAGGAAAATAAACATGGAAGACTGAAAGAGCTAAGGAAAAACGGAAAAAGGAGAGAATTCCGAAGTATGAAAGCGAACGGAGGTAGTTATGCTGACTGACTGATCATTTTATCTAACATCACAAGAGTGAGTCGGATTGATTGATTACGTCACTAGATTCAGGAAGATGACTGATTGATTTGGTTATGTAGCTGACGTCACAAGAATAAGCGAGACATTCATTGATCGATTACTTTATTCAGCTGATGCCACAAGACTGGGTATAATTGACTGAGTAGTTTATCTAACCGGCGTCACAAGAAGTAGTAAGAATGTCAGGCTCTTACAGTAAGGTGAGGGAAATTATATATACAAAAAATAATATATTAGTGGCAGAGGCTCGAACGGTAAACGTAAAAATGCTGATACCTTTTTCTGTTCGAAGGCGCGAGGCTCCGACAATTTTCAAATTAGACCGCTCAGTTTTGTTTAATTTTGTAGCTGAACAATTTTTCTTTGCAATGGCATAAAGAATCCCCCCCAAAATAACTTTTTTGCAGGTTGAATAATGAGTAGAAATTACGAGATACGAGAAAATTTTGCACTTTCCCCAAAAATAAATTTGGCAAAAAAAATTATTTGCGATAAAGTCTTCGCTTTTTCTCCATAGCACACCCAGGTAAATAAATTACCCATTTATGCAATGCAAAAGTTGAAATTATAGCAAGGAAGATATGAAAAAATGAATGACAAAGTAGCGTCACTTTTTGCGCAAAAAAAAAAAAAAACGTTTATACCCTTTTTTGTTCAAAGCGCATATCTCCGACAATTTTCGAGGTGGACCGCTTAATTTTGTTTCATTATGCAGCTGAATGATTGCTCTATAAAACAGCGTAAAAAAGGCCCCCCTCCCAAAAATAACATGTAAGTGGAGTAATGAGCAGAAATTGTGGGAGACGGGAAAACTGTGCATTTCCCCCCCTAAAAAAAATAATTGTCAAAAAAACTTATTGCGATATAGATAAATTACCCAGGTAAATTACGTAGTTCTTGGAATGCAAAAGTGGTAATTATACCAAGGAAAATATGAGAAAAATGAATGATAAAGTAAAGTCACGCTTTCCGTAAAATAAGTGGCACTCAGTCAAGTGGTACCCCCTCTCTCTCTCTCTTTCGCAGAAAAATAAATACACATGCATGTTACATATGTATAAAAAATATTCTCTCTCTCTCTCTCTCTCTCTCTCTCTCTCTTTCTCTCTCTCTCTCTCTCTCTCTCTCTCTCTCAGAAAAAGATAATCAATGTAATTACAGACTAAAATTCTAAAACTGCACAAAACAAATAAACATGCGTGTTACATATGTTTAAAAATAATATCTCTCTCTCTCTCTCTCTCTCTCTCTCTCTCTCTCTCTCTCTCTCTCTCTCTTGCAGAAAAAAGATAAATGATGTAAACATAGAACAAAATTCTAAAACTATACAAAACAAATAGACGTAATGTTACATATGTATAAAAATGCCATTAACACCCGCTGAAAATGACCCTCATCTTGTCTGCTGGTTTGTGAAACTTTTTATTTTATTTTATTTTATTTTACTTTTTTTTTGTCATTTGTGTAAGTCATCAAAACACGAAGGACTTAAATTTGGATAACGTTTGTGTCAAGGACCTTGGTTCATATCAGACATCGGTAAGCGGAACGGTCAGCAACGAATAATACTGATCATTGTGAACTTGTGGCTAATTCTGTATTGTGACGACTAAGATAAATATAGACAATTCACTGACGTCCTTTGTACGTCTCTGATCCGCCTTACATTGTCTTATGGTGATAAATTCGATAACATAATTATTCAAAGAACGTCCGCTGACTTCGCTTGAAAAGGTTTTGGCTTCCCCCGGGGGGAGCTCTAGGCTACGCGTTGAGTACCATCCGGGAAGATCCCTGATCGTTTTTGAACAGGAGGGAATGCAAGCTCGGGTGTATTCTGTTGCTGTGCAGAGTTATTGCAATATCATAAGCTAAATCACTGTCAAAATAACGTCATACAGTTTCTACAGAGAACTTTCGATAATCCTCCTCTGTCTTATTATTATATTGAAAATTCCTTCGCCAAAAGGAAGTTTGGAAACTAACGATGCAAGCATAAGAGATTCATACCAGTTGAATTGTTTACAGTTGGCCTCGTGAAAATGACTGCGTGATGTATAGCATATATTTATTTACAGATATGATTATGTATTTATATATAATCATATCTATAAATAAATATATGCTATACATCACACAGTCATTTTCATTTTCACGAGGCCAAATATATATATATATATTATATATATATATATATATATATATATATATATATATATATATATATATATATATATATATATATATATATATATACATATATATATATATATATATATATATATATATATATATATATATATATACATATATATATATATATATATATATATATATATATATATATACATATATATATATATATATATATATATATATATATATATATATATATATATATATATATATTCATATACATATATATATATAAACTTTTTAGTTATCCTATTTAATTTCATAACGGCGTCAATAACCTTTTAAAAACTTTTTAGTTTCCTATTTAATGTTAACGGCGAATAACGATGTTGCGACGCCAATTTTAGTAACCATAAATCAGTCAGGGCCTTGAAGCAAGGATAATGTAAAACAAATATTGTCGCAGTGACAGATAAATCAGAGGTTTATTTTGGCGCGCAATTTCCAGAACTAGTGATGCGGCACATCAGAGGTCAAGGGAAGGAAAAACCGAGGCGTTGCTATAGCAGGCGAAGAGTCGCCGAGCATTCAGTCCGTACTTTTCCCCGACGTTGTCGACTTCTTTAGCACCTGATCATCTCCGGCGGGCTTTTTGTGCGTGACTCTTCGAAATCTGCCGTACTAAGAAGCCACTGGGTACGCCGATTTCCCAGCTTCCACCGCCCTTTTCCCTCCTCCCCAGGGGGCGGTTGGGGGACGAGAGATCGCCTCTCCTCTCTGCCTACCTCGTTTGACTGTGACCTTGGAGTCTTCTTGGCCGGGCCTTCGGGAAAGACGAGCCGGTAAAAATGCGAAAATAAAAAAGGGTATTGAAGCACATACGTAAGTTGCTGTGTGTCAGGATGACTAGGAAATTTTTGTTTGCTATTGTTCCGGGCTGCTCCACGAGAAAGATCACGTGCTGGTATAAGGCCAGCTCATTTTACAACAACAGATTCAAGGATTTTGTCTTGATCACTTAATGAAGGTGTGCATATAGGCTGAGGACTCCGAGTGTGGTGTTTACCCATGAATAGGCTGCTTTGTTCTAATGCGTCGTGATGTTAACCTTGAAATTACGTCGTGATGTCAACCAATGAATGCGTTGCTGTGCATTACAGATTTAGAGATTTCACATTCCTTTCTTGCTCTGTATGCGAGGAATATTTGTAATTATTCCCCGAAGTCTCAGTCATTCCAGAGAAGTCAAAACATTATCTGAAAGCTAAACAGGGCATGCCTGTGGGATCAAAGAAGTGCCGTTACTATGATTACTGAAACTGAAGACTATGAATCCGATGCTATATACTTGTTTGTGCAGACCTCTCGGTACTTGGCATGCCGCTGCAGTACTGTTAAAATGAAAATCGTATCGTAAGCTGTACGAACCTGAAGGCTTTCATTATACAACGTACGCCTGCCTGCGTGTTTGAAGTGCTTCTTCGCATGCAAGATTAGTAGCGGTCCAGTCATTCAGATCTCCAAGCGGTTTTGGAGGAAACTGCGGCCTGTGGTAATGTTTATCAGACTCTTTTAGTCAAAGCCATATCGAGAGTAAGTACACGATGGTTTGTCGACGAATGTGGGTCAGTAGAGGAGATAAATGAACGGCAAAAATATTGCTAAAACTAGTCCTAAGCTTGCGACCCTCAGGCTTTATTCCCTGTGTTAAAAATGCGAAAACTTAAGAAGTAATGAGGAGGAGGAAAGAAGGGTGGGGAGAGCACGCCCGGCGAACAAAATGGCCGTCGTTAGAAAGGTTCCCAGAATCTGGATGGATAAGGTGCGCCAAAGGTAGTGAAGGTATGTTGTGGTCTGCAGTACACACACATATATGGCGGTGGAGCGAAATCGGCATGTATACCACATTGAGCCAGATGTCCCTCCGACGGGCTTCTGGGTCCCTATTTCTTCCAGCTAGCGACCAGTTCTTGAAGACACAAATAATTTAATATATATAAAAAAAAGGAGACATGCTCAAAAAGACTAAACAGCTTGTTAGTCTTCATAGAATCTTCATTTGTGGCATTCGTTTTCTCACTTGATCTTGCAGTGTTTGTCTGGTTCCGGGGACTTATATTTTTGTAGTTGTGTTTTATCGCTAGCCTTTAGATTTTGCTTTTAAACAGCATTAATCAATCCCATTATCTTATGTAAACATCAGTCAATCCTCACTATCTGTATACATATATATATATATATATATATATATATATATATATATATATATATATATATATATATATATATATATATATATATATATATATATATATCTATATATATATATATATATATATATATATATATATATATATATATATATATATATCAGTGGTGTAGCTGGCATTCCATCAGTGGGGGCCTAGGTGGGGCCAAGATATTTTTGGTGGGGCCAAAGAAAATTACATAAAACGAATCAAGGAAAATAATGGTATAAGTAATTAGTAAACCTGTATTTGAAATTACAGAACTCAATTTTCTATATGCAAATGTATCAAATACTATAAGGATTAAAGTTTAGCTACAAAGGGAATTCCAACTGGGGGGGGGGGCCAGTGGGGGGCCAAGCATCTGATTGGGAGGGCTCAGGCCTCCCCCTGGCCTCACCATAGCAACGCCATAGTCCTCCTGGGACTCTGTAGGCTCATAGGGCAGGCGCTGATCTCCTGTTTCTTAGGCCGACAGCCAGAGGGGGACAGGTCCCAATGCCTATGACACGTGGGTGGTGTGTCGCTAGGCCACTGTTTAACTCCCCAGCCCGAGGGCTGGTACCCATTCTCCTACTGAACCTCTCGGGTTTTTCTGGACCGCTAGGTTAACGGGCTGCCGGGATTTTTGCAGTGGCGCAGTCCGAGCCCTCAGTGAGTGGCGGGATTTGAACCCCGGCCCTCTCGACTGGTAGCCGAAATATATATATATATATATATATATATATATATATATATATATATATATATATATATATATATATATATATATATATATATATATATATATATATATAATACAGTATATATATGTATATTATATATATATATACAGTATATATATATATATATATATATATATATATATATATATATATATATATATATATATATATATATATATATATATATATATATTCATGAAGCTACAAATGTTGTTTAATATCAAATTCACGCTACTTCAGGAATATCCCCGATGGGGAATTATCATCGAAGGAATTTATAAGTGGTGATAAATGGATTGGTACTGCCGTGCAGTACCGATCCATTTATCACTTATACGAGTAAATTCCCCTTCGGTGATAATTCCCCATCGAAGATATTTCTGAAGCAGTGAATTTGATGTTAAACAACATTTGTAGCTTCATGAATGTATATGAATCACGGTGATGATAAAATATTTCATATATATATATATATATATATATATATATATATATATATATATATATATATATATCATTAGTGGTGTACCTTGTTCATAGTTATACAGTAAATGTTCCTGAGAAAGGTAGATTCTCTTTTTGTGTTTGCATTTGTTTTTCCATTTATTCATGACTGTGGGTTGCATTCCACGTCACTGAACCTGAGGGTGAGAGCAACCTTAGCATTAAATGAAAGCGAAGGAAGCGTGGGGTCTATTTGCTTATCAAACTGACGTGGTCATAGCATAAACAGGCCGTTGATGCCAGTGAGAAAGCTGTGGGGGGGGGGGGGACGGGGTTTAGATGAAGGTACCCAGGGCATGTTTTCTAACCGTAATGTCTCCCGGAATCCATTTCAGTAAAATCTACATCGTTCATGAAGTTTTTGTAGATTATTTTATTATTTTCCTTCTGCTTTTAGGGCTCATTGTTGGTCAGTACTAAAGTTACGAAGAAAAGTCGTTTTTTTGGACACAGCCGAGTTTTCTCCGTGGACACGTGTTTGTCCAGGTCGCTTCACCGCAAAAAACAAAAGTACTTTTGAAGACCGACGAGGTCTGTTGACCTCAGCCGCTTTTCGTAGAAGAAGAGACTTTCTTCTAGAGGAAAGATAGAGTGGGTGTGCAACCTAATGTCCTTCTGCTAACCAGGCCCTAAGCTGAAAAAAGATAATATTAAGGAAAGGATTTCTGATGGAGTTCTGCTTGGAATTTTGAAGAGAAAGGAAAAGAAAACGCTATTTAGATTTTTTTTTAATAATCTTTGGTTTCTTTATTCTATCAATAGATTTCACCAATGGGAGTTGAATTGAGTCACCAAGCTCTATGATTTAATGGCCTTTTAGGCTTGTTCCATATGAATGTCGCTTAAATTTTCTTGAAATCATTAAAATGATAACGATCATATATGTCTTAATTTTCTATGATAATTGATAAACTTCACCATGTTATGGAATATTAATGTATCTTAAAGGTCGTTGCTATCTGCAGTTAACAACGCTAATAAAATCTTCATTTGAATCCCATAGAATTTGGCGTAATTTATCTGAAGCTCTTTTTCACATTCTACAGTCTGGGAATTTTTTTTTTAAACGAATTCATACCGACCTTTGATATTCTTTTCAACTCAGCATAAATGCAAACGGCGTTGTATGATGCAAATTGGGTGACTTTCGAGGTTACCACGGGATGTTGGAATCAAAATGTTACACATTTCGCCACCGCCCCAAGATTTTGAGATGACGGTGTTTGGAAATTCATAGGCCTCTAAAGGAAAACTGAAGTAATCCTATTGCATACATGTTCCTGGCCTCTGCTTTAGGTGCTTGCCGGAGAAGCCAGTTCATCAATAAAAAGTAGACTTCTGTAAGGTTAGGTCGCACGCACATGAGTTCAAGCATGGTCGTTAAGATGATATAATGTGTGCAATTTACAGGTGATTTGATGTGACTGTTATGCCGGATCAGATTTCATCGCTGTTATTACTAAGGTTCCTCCGAGAATTGTTGCTGATAAGATTTACACTTCTTACTCCGAACTCAGCTCTCTCCTCTTCGCTCCCCGTCCACCTCTGACCAACATTGCGTTATGTTACTATGTGAGAATCATTTTTATGTTTTGTGTTGTTTTGTACGACGTGCATCACACCTTTCTGGTGTGGAGAATGATTCGAAAACCCCACTCAAATCGGTTTCATGTCCAATTTCACAGCGGAAAGGCGAGCCACAGCCGAGATCCGGCGCTTGCGAAGAAGCAGCATACATTTGAAGAAGTGTATTTATCCAGGTGATTTTCGTGCTGTTTGTTGAGTAAATAGTGGCGTGATCAGCAGATCCCATCGACTTTCATGCCGAACCAAAACACCTTCTGCTTTTGCGGTTCTGCCGTTGATTTTGATGTCCTTTCATCGTCATCACTTTGGTTTTGTGATGAACTTTTTTTCGACTCATAACATACTAATTATAGATTGCACGTAAGATTGATAAAGCGACGCGGAATGCCCATGACAAGTGTGAGGAACTCAGCGCAAATTGAATTACATATCTCTGAAAATAGTAAGCAGGACGCAGGGCATACAAGCGAAATGAGAAAGGAATTCTATAGAAGAACTTAGTATTCCAACAAACTTTTATCGTAAAAGAAGAGTTTCTTGCTCTTTTCTCGCACCTTTATTTAATCATTTACATTACCAACTCACTTCATTAAAATACACAGTTTTGTCATGTTATGAGATTTTTAAAAACGTACCTACTGGCATTAAAAAATGAAATCATTTAATCTAATAATTCTGGGAAAATTTAAGATAAACTATTACTTTTGAAATGTTCGCTGTGCATATATCCATTTAAGGGAATAGAAACGGCAGCACCTAAATCTCTCTCTCTCTCTCTCTCTCTCTCTCTCTCTCTCTCTCTCTCTCTCTCTCTCTCTCTCACAAGATCGCTTATACTGGCGATAACCCGCCAAGTGGGGAGAAGAGGGCTAAGATAAACTATTACTTTTGAAATATTTTCTGTGCTTATGTCCATATAAGAGAAAGGAAACGGCAGCACTTAAATATAAATCTCTCTCTCTCTCTCTCTCTCTCTCTCTCTCTCTCTCTCTCTCTCTCTCTCTCTCTCTCTCTCTCTCTCTCTCTCAAGATCGCCTATGCTGGCGATAACTTGCTTAAGTGGGGGGAAAATGAGCTAAGAATTAAATTCCTCATTTTATCTCTCAAAGCGAATCCTGCTTGGATGGTGACAGCGGCATTAGGAAGTTGCTTAAAAGCATTCTTTCCTTGATAGCGTTTGTGAGAGGCATTCGTTCCTTATGTCAAATATAATATATATATATATATATATATATATATATATATATATATATATATATATATATATATATATATATATATATATATATATTTGCAGTGCTTTTAGAATATTTATTACTCGTGATCGTGAGTAGCAAGTTTTTTTTTTTTTGTTTTTCTGAGTCAGAAAATTAATTCATCCAGAGCCTCACTGAGAGAGTAGAGGATCAGTTTTGATTTCAAAGTATATCTGTATTAGTGAGACTTGCAAGTAAAGAAATTGCCGTCCGTTATCATTTTGCTCAACGAGGGTGCTTAGCTTATTTTTTCCTTTTTGTTAATTGGAATGACATTACCTTGCAAAGAAAGCTTCCACAGAATGTGATAAAATAGGATGAAAAATAAAAATCGAATTAGGTGAAAAGCGAGAGAGAGAGAGAGAGAGAGAGAGAGAGAGAGAGAGAGAGAGAGAGAGAGAGAGAGAGAGAACAAAGATCATTCATATCAATACCAAATTAATATAATTGGAGGGATACTTAAATATTCATGAACGACGGGAACGAAAGCATTCAAAGACTTAATTGGTAATGTTGCATCTTGCCGTCATTAGAACATGCATAACGAGGCTCTAGTTTTTAATCAGAATGAATTAGATGACGGAAGTACGTGGCCAAAGCATATTTCGTACTTAATAAGCTCCCAAGGGGGTCACCACTTCCAACTACCCCGTAGGCGGGTTGTGGCGTCACTGTACCTCGCGTGGTGCACTGTACGCATTACTTGAGGGTCTTTGCAGCATCCCTTCGGCCCTTAGCTGCAAATTCTTTCATTCCTTTTACTGTACCTCCGTACATGTTCTCTGTTCCATCTGACTTTCCGCCCTCTCTAACAACTATTTCGTAGTGCAACTGCGAGGTTTTCTTCCTGTTGCACCTTTCAGACCTTCTTACTCTCAATTTCCCTTCCAGCGCTGAATGACCTCATAGGTCCCAGCGCTTGACCTTAGGCCTAAATTCTATATTCCATTTTATCTACCACTTCCGGTAGGCTTTGCTTGGCAACGGCTGTTTGCAGTGACCCTTCAACAGCTGCAGTTCCTTCCGCCTCTAGCTTTTCACTCGTTTCCGTGTAAGCTGTCTAATCAGTTGACCCACTTCTCTCAAATTAATTAAATCCTTGAGGAGAATCCAATAAGAGGAGATATGCGACTCAGTGAGTGATCGCGTCGAATTGGTTTAACATAATAAAAATAAATCCCTTAAGTGACAAGATGCTAAACAGCCGCATCTAAACAAGCTTTACGTTCCGATGCGAATTCACCATTTGCAACTCAGTCATTGTTGTCATGCATGTACAATGAAATAGGAAAAGATGTCCAAAGCAAACTGACCTTTTGCGGAGACTTGTCCTTGAGTGAGGAAACCTCCCAAATAATTGCTTGGTCTCCTCGTCCCTCTTCGCTCCTTCGTGTTGCCATCCAGCTTCGGAAATATTAAATGCTTTCGTAATTAGATTTCGCCTGTTCAGTCTGTGCTCGAGGAAGCCTCACTTAACTAATGAGGCTTTGGACTCCGCGACCTGAGTCGCATAGTCCCACGGTAATTGCGGCCGTTAGCAAAAGCTTTAGTCCCAAGTCGACCAATGGCGGGCTTGCCTGCCGACCGCTTGCTTGCAGCCATGGCGGTTTTTTTTATCTCCTACTTGTGAATCTCTCTCTCTCTCTCTCTCTCTCTCTCTCTCTCTCTCTCTCTCTTCTTACAAAGAGACACACATACGTGGCCTTGAAATCTTTCCCTCCCTTTTTTCGCTCCTTTTCTCTCGTCCCTGGGGCTTCCCGAAACCACTTGTTCTCTGATGCGAGTAAATACGAAGCAGAAGTTACCCATTATCATGGGAAGAATGCATTGCTTGGAAAACAGCCCCCCCCCTCCCTCCCTCCCCTGTGGTTTTTTTTTCTCTCTCTCTCCAGTTACACAAGGTTGACTTGCATATCATATTGCCCGGGTCATCTGGTACGCATAGAGGAATCCTTCTTCTTTGTTTCATGTCTACATCTGCCAAGAACAACGTGGTATTTTCTGTACGAGTTTTTCTTTGCCTTCATAAATCCAGCAGCGTAATTGCACTGGTCCCTTAAGTTGATTACATTGATCTTCTTTTATTTGGATTTATAATGAATCCGGTTACTTCAGATGCAACTGAATATAATGCGGATTTCTTATCTCGTCAGAAGAATGGATGGAGGTGCCTTTTTCTTGCCATGAAACTCAGGTGACCCGGAGGTAGCGAGTAGGCTGTCAGGGCGCCAACCTTCCATGAGATACTATCACAGTCCTCTTTTTTTATGTCTACAGTACATTTGTCCAGAACAGGCTGGCATATTCTTTACCCCTCTGCTTCCAAAGTTCGACAACGTTCGTGCCTTCAAATACTGAGTGTAGTGGAATGAATCCACGTTGACTGCTTTGACTGCGTTGCACCAAGCAGTATAATTAGTTCCATGCACGGTCTCTGAGCTTTTAGAAAAATTTGTAATAATTATAAAAATATAAAAATAATAATAATGCCAGGATTCTTGAGACTTTTCCTTATAATTCTTTTGACAGTTGCTGCAAAATGCCTTCGTTCTTTGGGGACAGTTCCCTCTGTAATTTTATATTTAGCCTCCTCCACACCAGACCTTTACACCTGGTGGCCTATTGTGCCATTTGACTATTTTTTTTTTTTTTTTAGTTGGGGAAAGGAGAGCTAATGCTTTCTTTTCGCGTCCTCAGTGACAGGCAAACTCTCAATCCAATCCTCTGTTAGAACCTTAATCCCCCTTCTCAGAAAAAAAGGCACACCCGCACACACCCCTAACCTTCTGGTTAAGAGACCATTTACATCAATCCACTTAAGCCGCCTGCAGTGGAGATCACATAAAAATAGCTCTGTTTTCCAATTTAATGAATATTTTCCACAAGAAGAAGGAGATCCTAAAGCTATCTCCTATCTCCTGCCAGTCCTCACTTTGTCAAACATTTCGAATGTACACCACTTTTTCTTTTAAGATGCCGAAAGTTGTCAAAGTCCACTGTGGATTTCTCTTGTCTTAATATGAGACTGGAGAATCTTTTGACATTTCCACTCTTCATATCTTTAAGACATTCGACGGAGTTTGTGTTATATGATTCCGTTGGCCCAGCTTCCCTTTTTATATGGTTTTACTCCTTTTAATTCAATCATTTATGATATCTGTCTTTGCTTGTTGATGCGGTTACCTGAACTATTACCAGTGGTGTTTCTTCAGAACTGCACCTCAGCTGAACCATAATTTTCTCTCTTCAGTCTACCTGCTCTCCTGTTTCTACTATTACACTTTCAGTATCCTCTGCAGTTCGCACTCATTCTCGAGTTGTTCTCGAGTTCTTTGTTGTCTGTGATCTTGAGAGTCTGTCTGGAAAAATGAAAGGCTCTCCTGAGCATTATTGGTCATGCTGTTCGTACAAGGTCGCTTCTACTGAACTGTATAACTTTCAAGGAGCAACTTCTCCTAATTCGTCTACTTTCTTTCCCAGGGAATTCTTCTAACCTGTTTGGTAAAAGAAAAATTCAACTTTTCGTTTGTTTAAAAAATTTGGGTATTCTGCTTGAACCAGACTTCTCTTGGAGAAATCACAACATTTAGATTGCTGAATATGAATTTGAAAAACTAAGCATTTTATCCTCAGCATCATTATTTCTCACTAAAGCTGTATATTTACACAGATGAACTCTTATTGTTAGAAGTTACTGTTGCTGTTCTTTTCCGGCACCGGATGAAACTTTGGATAAAAATCAACGAATTTGGGGGCGAATTTAGTCGAGCCAAATGATGCTGCGATGCTACTCTGCCTCTCCAAAGTATGGGAAGGGTTTTCTACCAAGTGGCATCCACGCCTCTAAAGTAGACCATTTTTATGCCAGAGGCTTCATGGAGCCTCTGCTACTCGTGGGTCTGGCCCTGGCAGACACTATATCCGCTGGGGTGCCGCAGGATTAGATTTGCCTCCCCCGTCAGTATATTAGATATTGTCTTACAGATGGCTTCGTTTCCTCTTTTATCTCTCGTCCTAACAAGATTTGAGCGTCTCTCTCTCTCTCTCTCTCTCTCTCTCTCTCTCTCTCTCTCTCTCTCTCTCTCTCTCTCTCTCTCTCTCTCTTCATGAGGTTAAAAGAGGGATTCCTTTTCCGAGAGTCATTTAACGGTCTCTGTTCCACGAATTCACTCCCTCACACTTGAGGCTTCTCGGGCCTTAATGAGTGTCATTACTATTCACACAACGCTAAATCTCTCTTCATTTTGATTTTTGTAGATGGCATTGCTTACCCTTATGCTCTTAGCTCCCCTCCCTCCCATTCCAAGACGGTCACTGAGGTGCATGTGTCATCGGTTTCTGGAGAATCATTGATGGGCCATCCAGCCATACGCAGACCAGACGTCGCTGTTTTTTCATTCACCGATCTAGAAAGAGAGACCACGACATTTCCTTTTCTGATCGAGAGACCGCGGCATTTTATTTACTGATCGAGAGACCACGACATTTCATTTGCTGATCGAGAGACCACGACATTTCATTTGCTGATCGAGAGACCACGACATTTCATTTACTGATGGAGAGACCACGACGTTTCATTAACTGATGGAGAGACCACTACATTTCATTTGCTGATCGAGAGACCACGAATTTCATTTGCTGATGGAGAGACCACGACATTTCATTAGCTGATCGAGAGACCACGACATTTCATTTGCTGATCGAGAGACCACGACATTTCATTTGCTGATCGAGAGACCACGACATTTCATTTACTGGTCGAGAGACCACGGTGTTTCATTTACTGATGGAGAGACCACGACGTTTCATTTACTGATGGAGAGACCACGACGTTTCATTTGCTGATGGAGAGACCACGACGTTTCATTTGCTGATGGAGAGACCACGACGTTTCATTTACTGATCGAGAGACCACCACGACATTTCATTTACTGATGGAGAGACCACGACGTTTCATTTACTGATGGAGAGACCACGACGTTTCATTTACTGATCGAGAGACCACGACGTTTCATTTACTGATCGAGAGACCACCACGACGTTTCATTTACTGATGGAGAGACCACGACGTTTCATTTACTGATCGAGAGACCACGACGTTTCATTTACTGATCGAGAGACCACCACGACGTTTCATTTACTGATGGAGAGACCACGACGTTTCATTTACTGATCGAGAGACCACGACATTTCACTTGCTGATGGAGAGACCACGACGTTTCATTTACCGATCGAGGGACCACGACATTTCATTTACTGATCGAGAGACCACGACGTTTATTGAGAAAAGTCGTTTGTACTCGCATTCTTTCATAGATGAGTAATATATTAGTTTCAAGAAGTGAGTTTGTTTCGTTGGAGATTCGACTCTATCCTTTTTGACATCTTGACATTCTTCATCCTTGCGATGAATATGGATGTCCGATTCCCAGCATAACTGGCCTCCTTTCATTAAGAGCCAAGCTTTTGTTGACCAGATGAAGGGGTTCTCCTTGAGCAGCAGTTTCATTGCCCTGCTTTTGAACGAAGTTCAAAGAGACTTGGCAGGCATGCCAATCAAGTGATCTCTTGTGCTTCGGTCATGCTGACAGTGCGTAATAAAAATCAACGGAATTATCATCACTCTGAATGGAGCATGCATACTTCATACGCAAAGTAAGCGTGTCTGCTATGGCGTAACTAACTTCCTTAAAGTTGAGGAAGAAATGGCATAAATGGCTGCTTCATCGAATGAACTTCCTGCCTCCTGTTTTAGCCTCATTTAGTAACCTGATCAAGGATATTAGAGACGACAAATGTAATCTACTTCTGGTTAATTGCTGTTGGTTTTTATGGCCATAAAAGAGCCCAGTCCTGGAAGAAAATGAGATTTAATGGGCTTACAAGTAATGACAAAACCGCAGCTTACAAGATTCAGGAAAGAGTAAAACAAAGAATCCTGTTTTCAAGAATTCAGTGATGTGAAGAATTATCATTTTGGCTGGCCGTCGAGTTTTGTCTTTCATACGTTATTTTAGAGCGATCTGATACTGCAAACATCCGCCAAGGCTGAGCAATAGACGCCCCGCCCCTCTTCAAAAAGTTCCTTACCCAGATCAGGATCTCGCCGAGCGTAACCCTGCAACCAGCAGACTAACAGACAAGCAAATCGAAACAAAAACATGACTGTCTTGTTGAAGAAATAACAGTTTGTAAAACTGAGGACATTCATTGCAAGCCTGAAGTAGGTCACTTGTCCCCGAGATGGAAAAAGCCCTTAAGGGACACTGCTAGGGATAGGAAATATGATTATGTAACTCCTTCATCTGCAACTAAAATGTTCAACTGTTAACAAAGTCGCAAAAAAATCAAATTGCAGAAAATTACAGGTATATTAAATTGAGATGACTCTGGGTATTATTAAATTTTAATGGATTATTGTTTCACTTTCATTCTTTCATTATGTATTACTCTTATTATCATATGTATCACCAATGTCAATATGTTACTGCTTCATGCATCAGTCACTTATATTTTTTTTCGAAAATTTGCAATCTTGAAGGATTGCATAAAACACCACAGGCATCAGTTCTTTCAGTGTTTGGAATGAGGTTTAACATTTTCCTTCTCTTTCTCTCACTTTCTCCTCTTTTATCCGGGTCTCTGCTTTACTGACCTTGAACATCTGCCGTTGGTATAAGACATGCGCCAAATCCTTGCCTCGGTGTATTTGGCGCAGGAGTCTGTTTTGATTGGATAATGATAAAAAGATATGAGAATAGTAAGCTCTTAACGCGAGACTGAGTCATATTTCTAGACTCTCATAAGACTTTCCCGAAGAATTCGTTCTGTAGTGAGAGGCGAAAACTGGAGCTAGACAGAGTTAAAGAAGCTGGACAGCTGAGTAAGAAGAAAAGCCCAATGGCACGTACTTTTAGCAGAAGCTGCAAGGATATTCCCTCCCGTGCAGGAAAGAAAAATAAGAGTATGATAACATTTACATTAGACAGAGTATAGATTTTGTGATAGTGGGTGATAGCTGAGCCAGCATCACTTCATGTCTCTTAATAATTCTTACAACCTTTTCATGATTTAGGTTTGGGTGAATTTTAACCCTGATTCCATCATTTCAAAGATAATTTTGTGGCCTAACTTCATTTTATTATTTCAATTATAATTTTCTGGTTTAGCACGGATTATCATTTCAAAGATAATTTTATGGACTTAACCCCAATTTTATTGTTTTCAATGATAATTTTTTGGTTTAACACTGATTTTTATCATTTCAAAGATAACTTTATGGATTAAACACGATTTTATCGTTTTCAATTAGAATTTTTTCGTTTAAACTGATTTTTATAAATTTCAAAGTTAATTTTGTGGACTGAACCCTGATTTTATCATTTCAGTGATAATATTTTGGTTTAATTCTGATTTTTATAATTTCAAGTGTGATTTTTGTTATTTAAGCCTGATGGAATTGTTCCAAAGATGGTTTTGTGGATTTAACCCTGGTTTTGTTTTCAAAGATGAATTTTCTTTGTTTAACCCTGATTTTATCATTTCAAAGTTTAACCTGATTATATTATTTCAAAAAGGATTTTTGTCGGTTTAGCCCTAATTTTATCATTTAAAAGATTTTTTAACCAAAATTTTATTGTTCAAAAGATAATTGTTATAGATTTGTAACCCTGATTTTATTAATCAAAAGATAATTTATCATCAACTCAAAGACAATTTTGATGATTTAACTCGGATTTTCTTATTTCAAAGATGATTTAGTTGACTTTGCAATGACTTTATTTATTATTTAAAATTTTGATTTGTTGATTTAACAGCAATTTTATTATTTCAAAACCGAACCCTTTTAATGCATACTTATTTTTATTATATTTTCTTTTTAATTTTTAACAAGATTTTATTCTAATTTTTCAGTATTCTAACCATGATTGTATTGTTTTCACCAGTATTTTTATCCTGACCTTGAATTTGTTGTTATAAACGAGACATTTACTTTAAACTAGTTTTTTTTTTATTTATACATGATTTGATTACTTAATATCTGATGCCATCCTTGAAAGCAGGTTCTTACGTATTACACGTAATTATTCTCCATCCATATTTACCTTCTTCTGGAAGACTTCGAATGTTTAGGCAAGTCACTGGAAAAAATTTCACGTCCGTCAAACCTGTGTATCACAATAGAACAGCTGGCGTTCTCGTCCCGTCATTGTTGGTTTTCTTTTGATTATCATTTCGCAGTTTTCTTTTCCGATGCATCGTTATTGCGCATGATCTCTCGGGATGTGATGCTGCCAGAAAATAATAGAAAACTTTGAAGTCTGAGTATGCAAAGATTAATAGATTCTGGGAAAGGATGTTGCGGGTTTCCCCCAGTCGTATTTCTTACTATCATCATTAACGTCATTTTTACCGATACCCCCGGCGCACCGGTTACTTCGCCCTCCTGGCCAAAAGATTCCCAGAGAGTAAAAGGGATGTGGTGAGAAAATTATTATCAGTGTTTTTATATACCCAAGAAGAGAATCGGACTAAGTGACAGTTGCCCTGACGCTGTCGAAGTCACCATTTAGTTTCTTGTCACCAAATTTTGAAGCCAAAATTTTTCACTATTGCAGCGAGGTTGATATCAAGCGTATTCGATAAGTGATGCTGCGCAAGTACTAACACCACCACTCCACTCCACTTAACAAAAAAGCAACTTAGCATTCAGAAACCCTGATTTCCCACCAGAGGTGTGGCCATGCAGATGGTCACCAAACGCGTTCACCGCAGCAACAGATTAGCCTATTAAGGGGAACATCCTTATGGAAAGGTATGTACCACGTTATGAAGATCAGTCATCGAAGAGAGACCATCCCATGAAAAATTGGTACTCTAATTAATATTCACTGGCTTTCGCCACTTAGCGTGCGCCAGAAGTGTGACGACGTTACGATTCATGAGAATTGCAAAGGATCATTGGTATTTAATGTCCAGTTAACCTATCCGTTCGGTCGTAGCTTTCGCGGAAATGTTCGTTCTTCGTAGTAACTGGTTTCGATGTTTAGGCAGAAGGCTTGAGAGTTTTGACCTACAGATCTGCGGTTGTGCGTCAGAAGTAAAGCGAGACTCTTCCTTAGAATAAGTATCAGAGGACTAGACCATCTTTTCTGCCAGTAGGCTTAAGCATTCTGTTCGCGAAATTCACAGTGCTGCAATAACTCAGAGGTTGATAAGAGTAAATCATCTGACAGCAATGATAATCATACTAATAATCGGATGATAATAAAAAAAAGGACCAATGAGTGGAAATTTTAAGCTTCTGTTTCCTAATGGCTAATGTTACTTTTTCTCCAAATAATAATAACAATTAATAGAATGACAAAACTCGACGGCATGGAGCTACACTAGGCGTTGCTCTCTCTCTCTCTCTCTCTCTCTCTCTCTCTCTCTCTCTCTCTCTCTGATTTAATTTGATTTGATTTATGTCTGCTAAAACTGGCGTCACAAATTCTAGATTATTGACGCCGTAATAAAATTAAATAGGAAAAAAAATAAGTTTAAAAGGAGTTTCATATTAGAAATATCTCTCTCTCTCTCTCCTCTCTCTCTCTCTCTCTCTCTCTCTCTCTCTCTCTCTCTCTCTCTCTCTCTCTCTATATATATATATATATATATATATATATATATATATATATATATATATATATATATATATATATATATATGTATTTATATATATGTATATATATATATATGTATGTATTTATATATATATATATATATATATATATATATATATATATATATATATATATATATATATATATATATATATATATCTGTTCAAATATACTAACCGTACATACACATACTGTATAATGTATATCATCTATATTTTGTTGGGGAGGCCCACCTCCATAACAAAATTATATAACTGCTCTAAATTACAATCCTCCTCGAGAATAGTATAGCTAGGATAAAATGTCCATCTCTGTCACGTTCCCAAGAGAGGAACCTGTGTCTTAGATTCGCAAGACTGGGACAATCGACCAGCAAATGTCGCAGTCAAGGGCACAATGCAGTCACCAAAGAATGGAGGAATTTCACCAGACATCAAGAACCCATTAGTGAGTCTTTTGTGTCCTGTCCTTTAGCCTGCACAACGTCGTTTCTTGTCTCCTTGGCACATAGGGATATGACCAAGGAGACAGTGATGACGGAATACTGCGCATCTTTTAATTTGCTTCAGTTCCTTCTCAAACGGACTGCCAAAGGCGACTGGTGAATTTGCAAGTTGATCAGCTTGCTGTTCCCAAACACCCCAACAGGGGAAGGCTCTCTCTCTCTCTCTCTCTCTCTCTCTCTCTCTCTCTCTCTCTCTCTCTCTCTCTCTCTCTCAGGCGTTTCAAGAGACCGTTCATGACCTATCACAGTGCCGTTTCTGGGGCGCGATTTCTTTCCCAGGGTTAATTAAATATGTCTTAAAATGTTGCTTCTTTTAGGATGTTCAACAGTTTTTGATGGAATTGGCAAGTTGGATATAAGTCTGTATGATGTCAGAGATTGTTTATATCTCCTTTACTCTTACTCTTGAAAGAAGCTTTCAGTACGTGCAATTTTTTTTACTGCCAGGGTACAAATGTTTTCGAGTACGAAGACAAATTTTGGAAAATTTTCCTTTTTCTGTCTCTGCAACTGGAAGTGGGTGAGTAGCTCATTAAGGGTTTTTTACTGTGATTTCTGAATTTAATTTTTGCTCAGTCTTCAGTTCTTCGTTAGAGAGGTGGGTAGAGCTGTCGCCTAGCACGCTGTTGGCCCAGCGTTCGGCTTTCCTACCGGCCAATGAAGAATTAGAGGAATTTATTTCTGGTGATAGAAATTAATTTCTCGTCATAATGTGGTTCGGATCCCACAATAAGCTGTAGGTCCCGTTGCTAGGTAACCAGTTTGTTCTTAGCCACGTAAAATAAATCTAATCCTTCGGGCCAGCCCTAGGAGAGCTGTTAATCAGCTCAGTGGTCTGGTTAAACTAAGATATACTTTTTTTTTTTGTTCAGTCTTCATGAAATTCCTGTTTTTACTCATAGAGTTCATAGTCCTTGAAATTTCTTAATATTTTTCTCAGATGTTGCAGCAAGAAAATCGTTTGTTTTATTCATATTGAACACTCCTGAATATTTCTCTATTTCCCTCCTAAAGAAATTGTCTAATTTAATCGCAGGTTCTCCATTTTGACTTCTAAAAGAATTATATTCTGTCTTTGCCTGTGAGATCATTCGCAAACAGCAACATTCTTCAAGGCCGTAACCGTGTGCCTTGGTTCTGTTTACAAAATTACCACTTTTTTTCACTTTTTGTCAAGTCATTTCTCTCATTTCTTCCAGTTCCGGAGTCTTCCCTTTACTCCCTTCCTATCTTATTCTCTTATTTCATTTCTTTCGTTATTTCCGATTGCTTTCAGATGGAAGCTGGATATTCGGTATATATCAAACCGTGACGTCTGTACTCAATAACACGAAGAACGGTTTACACACTTAGTAACTTTCACACGATCTGTGGCATTCAGTCTCTTGCAGCAATAAGCCTTGTCTGGAATATTTTGAAGATTGTGTACGAACTTGTCTACGAATTTAAATGCGTCTATTCCTCTTTTTTCTAAAATGTTTTTTTTTTTTTTTGTATTCACCTGAAAGAATCTGTTCGTTTGCTTTTTACATTACCTTCGAACCTGAAATCCATCATTATGCTTTATTATACGTTTTTATAAAGCTTTACAGCACCATTTTGTAAAGCAAAGCAAGCCAACAGCGAGCTGTTTGCATTCATCACTAGGAGAGAATGCTTTCAGAGACGTGAGCTGTCAAAGTGCCATGTAATCAGGATTGCATTAAGTGTATATGCATGCTATATGCTTTTATATATATATATATATATATATATATATATATATATATATATATATATATATATGTGTATATATGTGTGTGTGTGTGTGTGTGTGTGTGTATGTATAAATGTGTGTATATATATACACATATACATGGGTGTGTATGTGTATCTATGTATATGTGTGTGGGTGTGTTTGTATGTGTAGTTGTCCTTAGTGGGGGTTGTGCTTCGAAATTACCAGCTACTATACTGTATATTCAGTATATATCTAGACT
>NC_089754.1:41384770-41389770 GCF_040412425.1 Macrobrachium rosenbergii | reverse complement strand
ATATATATATATATATATATATATATATATATATATATATATATATATATATATATATATATATTGACCATAAACACCAAAGTAGTGATGCACATCTTCAGAAAAACCTGTTCCATCACCAGAGCCAAAAATAGAAAGAAAGTGGAAATGAATATGCTGTGATACAAAATACAGCATTCACAGTCAGTGCCACAAAAGCAGAACGGTGAAATTTCATGGATGTGGTTGGCCTTACAGGCTTTTCCGTTTGATTAACAGCTGATGGAATTTTGCGCAATATCTAGACCCAACAGATAGCGATTCTCTCTCTCTCTCTCTCTCTCTCTCTCTCTCTCTCTCTCTCTCTCTCTCTCTCTCTCTCTGAAGAGATCTTTGCTTTGAAAATGTGCAGTGGTAAGTTTTGATGTTCAATAATTCATTAATTTTCCTCTGACTAGGCGATAAATATCTGCATCGAAGGTTTGTTTGTAATGAAACGCGAGTTAATGACTTCATTGAGAAGAATGTGAAGGAATTGTTGGGTTTAGCTGTTAGAGAATGCTTGTTTTTCTTTGCTTGATAATTTGTCTGCGGGTTGATGGCTTTGCTGTGTGTAGCAAATTTGATCTAGTTTTGCAAATGCATTTCTGGCCCATCGGTGGCGTCATTTCAGATTTTTATTCGGAGGGGGGGGGCCGGCCGCCGGCAAAGGTTTAGAAGTTATGTTACGGGTGGGGTGGAAAGTATTTTGAAGCCATATAAGAGCTGTATTGAGTTCATAAAGCAGCAAACATTATTATTATTATTATTATTATTATTATTATTATTATTATTATTATTATTTCAAATTATTATTATTATTTCAAAGTCTAGGGGCGCAAATCAAGTCATGGGGTGGCCATCAGTGTCTTGAGGGGGCGTACGTGGCCCCTCTTACCCCCCCCCAACACAAATGACGCCCCAGTGGCCCATTACGAAAATATATGGCTCAATGAAGGCTCTACTGACTTTAAACCTCTTTTGAATTGTAGATATAATGATGACCGGTTTTTTTTTTATTATTGTTCTGAGGACCAAGTATGGCTGAATTGTTTTAAGATTACTCAAGTTCTAAACTTCCAAAATAAAATGTTTACGAGTGAATTAGAGATAAATGAAAGCATTTTTTTCTTGATATCGACCTTCTGTTACTTCTTTCAAATAATAATAATGATAATAATAACTTAGAGGAATGGTTTATGATTTTTAGGACATTCACTGACAGACCACCAACATTGACGGGCCTCTGCACTAAATTCGCCTCCTTCACTCCTCATTAAAAGAGAAATCTCATCTGCTCACGTAAATTTACAGGATATAGTCTGTTCTAACTCATTTAACCTTCACAAATAACTGACACTTATGACTGGGGAACATTCTTCCTGAGCATGTTGTGCCACTAAAATTTCAAAAGTTCAAGCGAAGACGCAATGCGAGGAATTTTTGCTCTCGAAGAATTCACCTTGTATTTATGTATCACTCTTCTCTCTGTACTTCCTGCTGTCTTCTGTAACTTCATGTATCACTTTTCTTTCTGTTCTTCCTGTTATCTTCCGGAATTTCTTTCAGATGGACACCGTAGGATTTTGAAGATTGAAATTCAAGATGATGGCCCCTCTGGGCTTGTTCCGTATGAAGAGGGTTTATCTTCTGAATAATAATAATAATAATAATAATAATAATAATAATAATAATAATAATAATATAAAAATCTACTTATAATAATGGATTCCTTTAGGATTTTGCAGAAACTCGCATAGGAATTAACAAACTTATGCTACTATCACAAGGCAGCCAACTTTTTTAACTGACCCATACTTGGGATCACGCACATCAGAAAACTTGACATATTAGAAAACCTGTTATTCAGCCTCCTCATCCGCAGGTTACGTTAAAAGAGTGGTTTTTTCCTCGCCTACCCTTATGGATCGATTTTGTTTTCTTAAGTTTAAAAATGAGATTTCAGACGACCTTTGAATGTCGCTTTTCAGTTTAGGTTTGAGCTCTGTTGCTCGTCGTAGGTCAGGAAAAGTGATCTGCCTGAACGCTTATATCGCACTCCAGGAAATTGTAATTACATGGGATCTTTCTCCGGCGAACAATACGAGGTGCCGAGGGATACCTTTTGAATTCTGAACTCAGTGACCCGTCTTGTGTTTGAATTTAATTTTGTTTTTGTTAGGTGACAGAGATGGCAATGTTTGTGTATTTGTTGTAATGTACCTTCCTCATTTTCACGTAATTTATTTGTGTTTGCTTTACTTATTTATCTGTTTGACTGTGAATGTTTTACTTTATAATTATGTATAATTCGTTAACTTCAGTTTTATTTTAGGTTCTGCTGCATTAAAATGTTTTTCCGAAAGGTAAGCAGTAAATATGTTCAACTTTACACGCACACATATACACACATATATGTACATACACACACATATATACAGTATATATATATATATATATATATATATATATATATATATATATATATATATATATATATATATATGTATGTATATATATACACATATATACCGTGCATAAACATATATGTGTGTTAGCGTGTGTGTGTGTATATGTATATATATATATATATATATATATATATATATATATATATATATATATATATATATACTGAAACATTAAACTACAGTTACGGAAATGAAGTTAAAGCGTAGGCTTACTGGCACTGATGTCGGAGTTTGTCGCTCCGGGGAATCGAATCTTCCATGTGACGAACGCAATTATCATTTACAATTCCCCTTCGGAATTATTGTCGAGGTAGAGCGAATGGGACATTAAACGATATTTGTAGTTTAATGTTTGCGACTATAAAAATTTCACGATGATGTGATAAAACATATATGTATACATATATACATGTATGTGTGTGTATATATATACGCTTATTACCAGGATCCATGTTTGTCACTGCAAAGCCGACCTTCGTGATTATAGGGCGCGGGTTCGTTTCCCACTACCGGACATTATAATTTTTTTCAGATTTCTTGTACTTGGATCTGAAGGCATTGTAGTGACAAGCGTATCCAAAAAAGGTGAAAAATTCAAGAACTTAAGAGGGCAGTGTTGCCATTACAATTACACACACACACACACACATATGTGTGTATATACAGTATATATATATATATATATATATATATATATATATATATATATATATATATATATATATATATATATATATATATATGTATATATATATATGTAGAATCTACTGGTCACTTTTACCAGACACATATGTAATTCTAATAGCCACAATGCCTCTTAACTTCTCGAATTCTTCGCGCTTTTTGGATATGCTTGTAACTACGAAGCCGTGGCATCCAAACACAAGAAATTGAAGAGACTTGTGATTTGCCGGTCGCGGGGAGACGAACTCAGGTCACCTTAACCACAAGGAGGTCGCGTTGCCGACCTCGTGGCCAGGTCGGCAACGTGACCTCCTTGTGGTTAAGGTGACCCGGGTTGCGTTCGCCTCCCGCGACCGGCAAATCACAAGTCTCTTCAATTTCTTGTGTTTGGATGTCACGGCTTCAATAGTTACAAGCATATCCAAAAAGCGCGAAGAATTCGAGAAGTTAAGAGGGCATTGTGGCTATTAGAATTACATATATATATATATATATATATATATATATATATATATATATATATATATATATATATGTATGTATGAATATATTTGTGTAAACCTTTATCCCTTCAGTCCTCTTATAAGGTATGCAGAGTGGCGATACCTCGTTCTGGTAAGACAAAACAAGGAACTCACTACTTGTAGACCATTGCGCCGCCTTTCTCTTATATTACCGTCAATCTGGACGATTTTTGAGAACTCGTAATTATAGTTTTTCTGGTGTAGATTTCAAATATTCCTTCTAAATGTAAATAACGATAAAAATAAAAATCTACAAGAAGTAGCGGCTGTCCTGGAGTACCTAAGGTCCATTTCTTTGGACCTCGGGGTACTTAAGTCCCTTAGTGCCCAAGAAGGTATCACACCCTTCCGGATGCCTTTGCGCTTTTTGATTTCTGAGAAAGAACCTGCCGACAGATTTGAAGAAAGTTGGACCCAAACAATCCATTGTGGACTCTTCCGAGAAACCTGTTCTGTTAAACTGAAGTGTTAGCCGCACCCAATTTTCTACGGTGGTAAACAATGCGACCCTACCATGTAAGCGCACTTAGTGTGTGTTAAAGGTGCCTGTATGTGAATTTGCCCAATTAGAATCAAGGCATGCATAAACCTGTGTTACTGCAAAATAATGGTGTATTTGTACGTCACGAAGTGTTCCAAGTACCTGGTTATTACACAACTAATCACATAATTCAAAAATTTACCTCACTTCAGCCAGATACCTGAACTCCCATAACAATAAAAATTACGACTGAGCATTCTAAAGGTAACAGTGATCCCTTAAAAAGCTTATTAATGAAAAAATCAAACTAAATATATCAAAACAAGTGTGAGGTATCAACAGTTACACAAGAAATATACTAGAGTAAAAGGGCATCACTCCATCAAACAACTTTATCTGTTTCCCTGGTCTTAATTCACTTCAGCAAAATTAAAGGAACAAAGCATGTTTATCATTTTGCCTTATGTACACAATTAATCCTATTCATTGGTGGTCAATAAATGAAACACTTTTTTTTAATCGTAAATAAAAATTTATTTTTAAATTCAAAATTTATAATTAGAATTCACAATCTGAAAAAATTTACTATTACCTGAAAACAACACAAAATTTAATTAATTCTTGAGTTAAATTACAGAGGTTAATTCATCAAGAAATTAAAATCAATCAAGCAAAATTTAAACTATTAAGAATTACTCAAGATTTGAAAAGAAAATCTTAGTAAATGAAAATTAAAGCAAGTATGCAATGTTAAATCATTAAGAAAGACTTAAATTGATGAGTAAATAAATGTTAAATCACCAGTATATAAAATGTGAAAAA
>NC_089754.1:41204770-41379770 GCF_040412425.1 Macrobrachium rosenbergii | reverse complement strand
AACAAAGACGGTGACGACCATTCGATCTGCAACTCAGTGATCAGTAATATTCGATGAAGCTATTGTAGTAACAAGGTGACGAAAAGTAAATGTCTATATACTCGTAAATAAATAAAGACGAAGACTTCAAAATAGTAATTCCATAAAAAGGGATTTGTTACGATTCTATGAGGGTTACAGGAGTGAATTAATCAAAATGGTACTCAGGTACCATGGGAGTTTTGTATGCAGTCAAAGGTTATTTTGAGAGCTTAGAGAAAACCCTTTATGAATATGGTTTCATTATATATATATATATATATATATATATATATATATATATATATATATATATATATATATATATATATATATATATATATATATACATTCATATATATGTATGTATATACATACATACATAATGTGTGTATATATAAATAGATATCTATGTATTTAAAAATACAGATATATACTGTATATATATATATATATATATATATATATATATATATATATATATATATATATATATATATATATATATATATATATATATATATATATATATATATATATATATATATATATATATATATATATTTAAGTGTGTTTAAGTATATTTACAATTTGTGAGATTAGGAAACTAAATACGCAGTTGGATTAAAAGAAAGTATTAACAGAATTGTTGGCGTGTAAATGTAACCTTGTTAATGAAGGATTTCTCTGAGCTCTCAAAATAACTCCGACTTCTGCAAAAACTCTCGTAGTTGCAACTACCATTTTAATTCATGTAAATCTGTCGTCGCATCCTACCTGTCCAGTAGTCAAACATGCAATTATTTTCTGGCTTAAGCTGTACTGGTCTGACCCAAGTTAGGACTGGCGGCAAACTGAACGTATTGTGATAAAGCAAACGTCAGCTTAGTGCTGACGCCTCAAGCATAATTTATTGTATGAAGAACCTTACAGTTTGACGTTGTTATTATTATTATTTATTATTATTATTATTATTATTATTATTATTATTATACAATTTCGTAAACTGGCCAGACCATGAGTAGCCCAGTATTACAGTACCTTTATCCCTTAAATAGCTTTTATTTTGGATGTTCCCAGGGTAAAAGTAAGTCTATTCGTCATACATTCATAGGTAACATGAGGCGCCATTTTGTCCCCGGTGACCCCAACAGGGAGTTATACGACTGGTTTAGAAAAGGGCAGTGTGCTAGCCCGGTATCTGGGGAAAACCTCCGGAAAACTGTCGAAAAAAACTCATGGGTCCAGACAAGGCGAACTTTCTTTGGTCAAGGTGCACCGTGCCATAAGACGCCATTTTCTCTTAGTCTAGATTTTAATACTTTTCAAAAACCAAATCATGAAGCTCTGAGTAAGTACCTTTCTCTTGGAAAGGTGTGTTTAAGTGATTTCATCCTTTGTATTAGTACAATCCGCAAGAATTTAGCGACTTCTGCCTCAATGCTCCAGTGCTTTTTGGCGTCTTAATTTGGAGACCAGTCAGGTCTAGACCGTGGTTCTTGGAAAAATTGGAAGTCTTTTTGGTTTGCGAGTTTTTTTCTTTATTACCTGGCGCTCTAGTGATGATTTGGCAGATAAAAGGCGCTTGGTTCTATTTGCACTCCACATCACACTCAATTTTGTTGCCGGTTTTGGTCTTTAGAGATACTGGGTAATTTAACTTTCGCTCTGTTCGATTTTTATAATGTCGAAGAGTTCATTTAATCCAAATAAGATCAAGTATGTTGGGAAATCTTACTGGGCCTCTGGGAAATCTTACACACTCTAAGATCTAACAGCCTTCTCCCAAAGCGCTAACTACAGTGGATAAGGCATACAAGTGGGAAAATATACATACACACGCGCAAGTACACATTTGCTTATTACACGGAAACACAAAAAGTTTAAACGCAAAATACGATAAGGAGACTTGATACAGAGGATAAAGTCTTGATCGGATTCGTTTATTAAAAGAATTATTGAATGACTAATACGTATTAGAAGAAATTTTCATTACATATACAAGCAGGACAACACATTACATACGTACGTACAAGCACTTAAAAAAGCCGTTGACACAGTTCTTGCTTTTGCAGGCATCGCATCTGACCTATGATATTTCACAAAATATCAAGCTTATCGTTGGTTGTAGTTAAGCCTGGTCCAAATGACAATAAAACGATACCCTTGTTATTTATTTATTTATTTAGTTATTTTCTTTTTTTTTCTTTTTTTGTATAAATAATGAGGTCGGATCCCTCGACAGCAAGATTTACGAATAGCTCTCCCTCTCTCTTTCAAAAAAGCTTCAGCTATTCCTGGCAGGTCGACAGATTTTCGTTGACGGGTTTGCGTGTTCGAATGTACTCTGCTTTCATCCTAGCGTCTGTACAAAAGTACATTTCTACTATGTACCAGTCCTCTGGGGAAAAAAACCGGTGAAGGTCGTTGCGAGTTTCATTTTTCCTGAATTGGAATACTGTTCTTATGCACCGTTAGAAATAGGTAGATGGATAAAAAATCAGATACGAACAAGGTGAAAATATATTTGTCGGACTGAGTTAAAACATATTTGTGTGGGTGGGTGACAGAGAGAGCCAGAGGAACAGAAAATATATTTTAATCCGAAAACCGAGACTTGGTTTAGTATATTTGTCTTTATGAATTTTGAAAGATTATCTCTTTACTTACTCGAACGTTGTCACCGACTTGCTTTGTCTTAGCTGAGCTTTTTTCTTTGTCAGAATTTTTCTCCTGTTGTTTTCCCTGAAAGTTGTAGGTGTTTTGTTTTTAATACTGAATGAGACTGGCCTTTCCGTATCTGTTATAAATAGTTTTGGTCCTTTATTCATCCGAATTTTTCTGACAGTATATTTCCCTTATCATGTATCGTCAGTAATTTTTCTGTACAAATCGTTAAATTTTCTGCCCGTCATTACATCCATCCTTTGACGCCACTCGAATGATCGTGGGCATCCTTCCAGTGACCCGTAGTTCACCTTGCCCGGACTTCCGTTGCGTCTCCTACTGACGCAACGAGACAGAGGCCACATACTCACAGCACCCAGGAAACCCCTCAGGAAAATTTTGCAGACGTCCTGAGCTTTCTTCGCCTTCACAGAGTTCTTTCAAATCCAGTCAATTTCAAGGGAGTGAAGTAGTGTAAAACTCTCTCTCTCTCTCTCTCTCTCTCTCTCTCTCTCTCTCTCTCTCTCTCTCAAACAAGTAATTTTTATAATTTTTTACCAAAATAATTTTCTTAGGTTAAATCCGAGTAGATATGGAAGTGTTGCGTTAGTTTTGCGTGGTCATCATCAGTTTTATGGTAGTATATATATATATATATATATATATATATATATATATATATATATATATATATATATATATATATATATATTACCATAAAAGTTCAGTTTTATGGTAGTGTATATATATATATGTATGTATATATAATATACATACATACATACGCACACACATAAATAAGTGTCCGTGGTTATGTGCATGCAAAATAATCAAGCAGTGAAAAAGCCTTATTTCGGCTTTGAGGTATCCTGTAATTACACGCTATACTTACGGCAGTATATCTTAACTTTCACTGGACTGCTCAGAAAAACGCCACGTAAATTACGCACTAATTAGCTAGACCACGCCCGCCCACAGTTTTGGGTAAGAGTTTCGTTGTTTGAGGATGTGCGGAAACACGCTTTCCATTGTTTTTTTTAAGTTTATGTTTTTTAAAATCTTAAACAAATTTTTACTGTTTTATTTATTTTTTATGGCATTCTGTTCCCGGGAAACCTGCCTTACAACTTAAAGGCCGTTTCACTTGTTCAGTAAGAATTCATGACTATTATGATCAGTAAGAACAGGAATAGCAATAATAATCATAGTAATTAGGAAGCATGCTTGCAGATACGGAAAAGTCTGAATTCATGTAAAGCAAGCAAAAAGAAGTAACATGGAGTGTTTTCCATTCTAGAATGATTCGCTCTTCCTTGACCTCCAAAGTTTTCTCCTAACTTATTCCTGCTCTGCCTGTTTTGGCTCTCAGGCCCACTGCCGCTCTCACCAGACTGCTACATCTACTCGTACATGTCTTGCTAGTTCCAGTGATTCTTGATATTTGCTTTGGGTTTGTCGGAATTTCCAGAAGAGCTTAAAGTTTCACGAGATGGAGCGTCAGACCTACGTCTAACCCTTCTCTTCTATCCGGGACTGTCATGGCCAGAAGCCGACCAATTCTCGTGACTCCGATAAATAATTATTCACTCTCCCTCGAGGGCCTGCGACAACTGACCTGCTCTCACTCATTTCCTCATTAAGAGTGACACTCAAAGTGACGTTTCTGCTGCCACGTCTGGGCGTATGGCGCACGCAAGCCTTAGAACCCCGAGGCGTTGACCAAAAAAAAAAAAAAAAAAAAGTAAGTTTCTTCGGCGCGGTCGAGTTTTCTGTACAGCGTATAATCAAGGCCATCGAAAATAGCTCTATCTTTCGGTGGGCTTGGTATATTGCTGTATGAGCCGCGGCCCTTGAAACTTTAACCACAGGCTGGTGGTGGCCTATCTGTATCGTTGCCAGACGCACGATTATGGCTAACTTTAACCTTAAATAAAAAAAGACTACTGAGGCCAGAGGGCTGCAGTTTGGTATTTGATGATTGGAGGGTGGATGATCAACATTCCTATTTGCAGCCCTCTAGCCTCGGTAGTTTTTAAGATATGAGGGCGGGCAGAAAAAAGTGCGGACGGACAGACAAACCCGGCACAATGGTTTTCTTTTCAGAAAAAAAAAAAAAATCGCCGGGTTGAGTGACTTCTCTTTTTGTGCGTATTCTTAATTAGCCAACTGCACGCGCAGGTAACTTTTCGTCACGAAAGTTTTCGTTTAAGAAATAATGCCTCGTGCTTCTTGAGTCATTTTATTTTGGGAAATAAATTTTTATATAATTGTTAGACGCTCGAGCGTTCTTTTGCTTGCCAGAATAAAAGAAAATTACATTTTCTTGTCTTTAAAATAAATAATCTATGATGCTGCTTGTTTTCAGTGTAAAGACAGTGAAAACTGAGTACTGAAAATTAGTATTGAAAAATATTTCCCGTAATTTCCTTTGCATTATTACAACGTTCCATTTGCTTTCTTGACTCGTAAACAGACATATTATATCTGTAATTATTATTATTATTATTATTATTATTATTATTATTATTATTATTATTATTATTATTATTATTATTATTATTGCCTGTTCACAAAATAGTAGGTAATACTGTGAACGTAAATTAAACTGTACAATATTGTAAAGATACGAACAGAACTCCAACATCTGTCAGACTACCTAACATTTGCCACCAGGTTAGGGTTATATATCTTGTTTTCAATTATGTACGCTTGGAGGTGGCAAAAAACAAACCTAATTTACAAGGAAATAAGTATCGTATCATTTTCATGTCAGCAGTATATAAGAGCCTGTCGCATAAAGCGGCATTTATTACGTTACCTAATAGCGCAACTTCAGGCTTCAGCTAGAATTATGACTAGTTCGTATTCCCCACGCAGATCTCCCTCCCCCCTCATCTCTCTCTCTCTCTCTCTCTCTCTCTCTCTCATTGGTATTGAGATGATGGTCTGCCCTTTTAGTACGTTCTTGACATTTTCAAATAAAATATTTGAAATTCTGATATTTCATGTTTGGCCGCTTCCGATATGATTGTTTGCGTAAAGGCCTATCGTTCAGTATCCGCAACGTAGGCTTATATGAATATGCATAAGTATGTATAATATATATATATATATATATATATATATATATATATATATATATATATATAAAATATTTATATAGTATATATATAGATAACGAAAAACCGAATGCTACTGAAAGACACTCAGTGTGTTAACTCTTTACATTTCAGAAACAACATCATGGAAGGTTCTGCAAACAAGCCTCGGTGTCCCTTCAGCAGGCCACAGACTCTCGTCAATTTTGAATTTGCGAAGGAGGTGACGGATGTCCTTCACATGAAGGCTGATGATGTAAGATAAAGCGCCTCACGTTTGATTGGTTCCTTTTTATACTGACGAGTCTTTCTTTCTCGTGACTTTCCTTATCGACTTTTAAGGATACTTCACTTCCCCAAAGTCATAAATTAGTCAGCCAGTTGTTAAGAGACTGCGTAAATATGTTGTGAATTCTTTCAACTTTCTCCTTTCTCCACGATTCAGAATCCCGGTGCTTAAGGATGCATATCTATCTCCATTTATAAAAGAACGCTCTATCGAAGGAAGACAGAGTTTTTTATTTTTTATTGACTTCTCTTCTAGCCTGGCGTCTGTTCATCCGTGGTCTGTAAAGGGTCTTTGATGGGCTCAAGAAAAATCTCGCTGGAAAACAGAGAACCAAGTGAGGTTCTTCACCAAGCCAAGGAATTTTTTGAGGAATACTACAAGGAAACTAAAAGGTAAAAGCTTTAACAAATTATATATTTAAGCTTATTGGATGGTAATGATAAAGCCCAAATTTCAGACAGATTCTTTTTCCCCTCGAAATATACAGGTATTTTCAATCATAAGGTAAAATGTTACTTCTTTTTCTCAACGTGTTTCCTCTCTTCGTCTTCGAACGTTCAAGCCCCATAAGGGGGTTAGTACCGTCAGTGCACCTCATGTGGTGCACTGTAGGCATTACTTAAGGTTCTTTGCAGCGTCTCTTCGGCCCCTAGCTGCAACCACTTTCATTCCTTTTACTGTATCTCCGTTCATATTCTCTTTCTTCCATCTTGCTTTCCACCCTCCCCTAACAAATGATTCATAGTGCAACTGTGAGGCTTTCCTTTCAGACCTTCTAATTGTCTATTTCCCTTTCAGCAGTGGATGACCTTATAGGTCCCAGCACTTGCCCTTTGGCCTAAATTCTATATTCTGTTCTATTCGAAGGTTTGAGAGCAAGGAGCACCAAGCCCGCCTTCAGGAAGTGACTCAAAAAGTTATTCGAACTGGCACTTACGACCTTACCAGGGAGGAGCTCGAGTTCGGAGCCAAACTGGCCTGGAGGAACGCCCCTCGCTGCATCGGTCGAATCTCCTGGAGCACTCTGCATGTGAGTAGGGGAATTACTGGACGTCTTAGCATGAGTGGTTTGTTTGAATTTATTACAGCTTTGTTTGTGAGCGATTAGATAAATATAAGGGAAGATGTGATTTGGTGAAACGTGCTTTGTGTTGTAATCAATCATATAGACTAATAAACAATAGACTAATAAGGGACTTGAGGGGGAACGGGTGTAGAAATGAGTAGGAAGATGCGCAAATAGAAGATAGGATTTCCAAATGGAAAATACGCAAATAGAAGATAGTTTCCAAAAGGAAAATACGCAAATAGAAGATAGGATTTTTTGCACGACGCAAATATTGCTGCAAGCTCGTTACTTCGGCTAACACGAACTGAATCCGTTGTGCAATTGTTTTGCAGTTATTTGACGGAAGGAACGTCAAAACGGCAAAGGAAATGTTCGAACTGATGGTAGAACACCTTGATTACGCAACCAACGGAGGGAACATAAGGTAGGTCTTCCTAAATTGACTTATACGCGAGTTTATTTCCTCGGACTGTCACATGAATTATATGAAAATATGGCAACTTATTCATTTTAATAGTAAATTTCTGCATCGACTTCAAAGGTTCATTTTCCCCTCCATCTTACTTTCCACCCTCTCCTAACAATTGATTCATAGTGCACCTGCGAAGTTTTCCTCCAGTTACACCTTTAGAACCTTTTTACTGTCAGCTTCCGTTTCAGCGCTGACTGACCTCTTGGGTCCCAGCGCTTGGCCTGTGGCCTAAATTCTATGTTCTGTTATATTCATTTTCCCCTTATTTATTTGTCGACACAGGTCGACGATCACCGTGTTCCCTCAGAGGAGGGTCGGACAGAGAGACTTTCGCGTCTGGAATCAGCAGCTGATCGGCTTCGCCGGATACGAGCAGCCCGATGGCTCTGTTATTGGCGATCCTGCCTACAAGGAGTTCACTAAGGTAGGTTCCTTAGGGTCTGGTAACTCAGGTAGTGTTTTTTTTTTTTTTTTACTCCTTAGATTTTGTTTTTAATTTCCGCATTTTACTGAGAAGCAACATAGTGCAAAGAGGAGAGGTGTTTTAGATGGCATAAGTTGCACTCACACCGTGAGAGTTAATGGAACCAAGGTAGAGTGTATGTATATATATATATATATATATATATATATATATATATATATATATATATATATATTATATATATATATATATATATTTATATAAATATGTGTTTGTGTGTTTATACATACACATACATATACTGTATATATATATATATATATATGTATATATATATATATATATATATATATATATATATAGTGTGTGTGTGTATTATCAGTCAACTCAAATACTGAACCTTGGTACTCCATCAAAAATATCTTTGAAAAACATACTAATCTCTCAGTTATTCTGGAGGGCCACGTGTCTCCTAGCGGACCATTTTCTTTAACGACAGACCACCTCTATATCCTAGCATGCAAATACCAGTCTTTACTCGCTCACTTATTTGGAGTTTATTGTAGCTCACTGCCACCTGCATCGTACAAATTAGGTCTGTCGTAATATCCTGTAAGTCATTGCTTTTAGCTGAGACCTCTTTTGTCCAGGCGAGGCAGGTACTTGACGATGCAAATAGCTACTCGAATACAAATTGCAGTGTAAACATACTGCTGACGTAGAGCTCACTTACAGAGAGAAACATTTTGCAAAACACAAAGCAACAGTTCCTCTCTTTCTCTCGATAACCTCATAATTTCATAATCGCCACCGCAAGGAAACCAAACCAGACGAGCAACAATAAATGTTTTTGGCATCGTTAGTTTTGATGTCGTTCAACCGAACTGAGTAATGCTCCTCAGTACTAATTGTCTCTTCTTTTAGACTGATGGACGACTGGGGTACTCTGTAACCACGCGGCGCATCATAATTTATCATAATAAAAGAAGAATCATCCGGAACAGAGGAGCCGAGATGGCGTATATGATTATTTTACATACTAGTTTACATTCATGATCATATGCACACGTGCCCAAGCCCAAAATGGTACCAAAGGCGTAGAGGCAGCAGTTGCAATTATATGCATATTGCAGGTAATTTCATGCAGAACAGGCTAATAAACCACGACTGTTTTGGAAATAAATATTAGGAAAAACTGTCAAATTTGTAAATTAGAAGAAATTTTATCTTGCCAGTCATCGGAATTATAAATGGGTTGACATCCTGTGACAAAAAAGGGAAATGAAAGATGTGATATATATCAGGGAATATAATTACAAGTAAAGGACGTTTAAAATTCGTATCAAAGGGGAATAAAATGTATTAAACGCTGCAGCACCAAGAAATAAACGAATTATACTCACACTCGTATTATCCAGATAGTATATTTCATCAGTAAGCCTGTAAGAATTTTTTTTACCTTGATGCAAGAAGTAAAGAATCGGACAAATTAAAAAAAAAAAGAGCTCAGACTTGCATTGCACTGTATGAAAAGCGGTCGCAGTCGTCAGTTAGGTGAGAGAGAGAGAGTGCACGCGCAACCGGTTTCCAAATTATGCAGAGAGAGAAAACCTTCCCAGTGAATGGGAGGCCTTTTGTTTCCCACTCGGTCTTCGTGTACTCATGGTTTTTTTTTTTTTTTTTTTTTTTTGCACGCGCGCTTCATTATCATGACCAACTCATACCCAGACAATTTGTTCTTCGTATCCGAACAATATGTTAAGCAAATTTTCCCATTGTGCCTTTCCATCATCGATTCCTCGCGTCCTTGTCACTATTCCAAATTGTTCCCGAGTTCATTTATATTAGAATATATTCTTCGTTTCTTCCGGCTCGTCTCATTCATTTATGGAACGGCTCCAGTGAGTATTATTTACGAACTGTATTCTGAAATTGGCTCTCGGGCCTCACTATGACTAAACCGTCGGGCTGTGTCCAAACTGCTGGGGGCACGGTCTAGGTAAGCCGGGGGTTTATTCACATAGCGCATGGTATTTTACAGCGCGACCGTTAACGCTACTTTCAACCTTCGTCTTTTATCCAGTGCTTTGGAAGGGTCAGGCCTTGTGAAGATGTAAACACTTGTTCTTCTTCTGCACAGAAAATATTGGGAAAACTGTGTCTGTGAACATTATTAAAAATGAATGGCAACTTCTTATTTTTTCAAGAAAAGCATCTCTAATTTCGAGGGTATATAATTATATTACAGTATAGCATAAATTTCGTTTTCGTCTTTACAATATTGTAAGTGTTTACTCGTAGAAAATGGGACATTCCTGCACGAAATGATTCCACCGTTTACCTGTTAATGGCTATTGCCAATAAAATTTAGAAAGAAAGAAATATCTCTTAATTATGTGTATTACCTTATAATTTTTAAGGGCCAAGCATTGGGTGAGATATTACTCCAGCAGGGGCTTTTGCTCCTGCGAATATTTAAGCGAAGAAACGCAAGGCGGAGAATATCCTATGCCTTAGGCCACTATCAAATCATGTATTTCTGCTTTTGGAACCGGATGGGTTCGTTCAGTGTGCGAAACCATTACTCCTCGGTCAGGGCAGTTCTCAATCTCGTTGCAATTAGGCATAATTCGCACTAATGGTTTTCTTGCTTTTTTACGCTGTCGAGATGGTTTGAAGAAACACACTGAATTTAATATATATATATATATATATATATATATATATATATATATATATATATATATATATATATATATATATATATATATATATATATATATATATATATATATATATACAGTATATATACTGTATATATTAATGTTATAAATAATTTGTGCGTGCATGCAATCCACTCTTCTTTTATGAACGTTTGTTTATTGCCATATACATATATATGCCACAGACAATTAAGATTGTATTACTATTATTAGTGACGATGCTTCAGTACAGGAAATTCTGGAAAAAACAAATAAACATCGGCTCTTAAAAGAAGCCAAACCACTTATCTTCGTGTCGCTCAAAGGAGCAAAAACCCACGGAGATATGAGGCCAGTTTTATCCCACTTCACTGGCGGAGTTCATCAATCATCTCGAATATTAGGCGAGTGACCGCTTACTCAACAAGCAAACAAAAACTTGTCCCGATTAGTCACCTTCGCCAACATTTTACGCCTTCTTCCTCTTCTTCTTCTTCTTCTTCGAGGAAGGAGATTTGCTGCCACATGCACTCAGTGAAGGTGGGTGAAGGGCGAAGAGGCGGGGAGGACCGACATAAAGGAAATTCCAAATGATTATGGAGGCGCTTGCGTTAACGAGAACATGTGCCCTGGTAATTACTGTCTTTCGTATCTTCATTTGTTTCAGTAAATGTTGTTTTCTTATGAAGTATTAATTTTCTGTGGTCTTGTCGTGCGAATTACCTTATAATTAGCCAGTTTATTTTCTCGTTTTATATAATTTCTTTTTTATATGAAAGTTTTAACCCGAAATTTAAACTGGAAATAGTATGGGCAACGTGAAATAACTAAATATGGATTATTGCTAGTATTATTGTAAGCTCATAACATTATGCTCCATTGCATGATACTAAAAGTGCGTCATTTTAATGTTTGCATTTCACGTTAATTTAGATTATAAATTCCGGTATTAAGCTATCCATAACCCAGGGAAACTTCTAGTCTTTTTTAACCTTGCTGACGCTTGCAAGCCAAAGGCCTCTGTGTGATGGTTGTTGCCTGAGAATAGAAGAACAATGAAAATGATTCGATCCTCCTGGGACCACCAAGGTACGTACATACCACGAGCAGTAATTGCTGGAGAGACCCATTCATTCTTTCCTTCAGTCCTTCTTAATTGTTGCTTTTTTTTTTTAATTCAGATTTGCCAAGAGTTGGGTTGGAAGGGCAAAGGCGGTCAATTCGACGTCCTGCCCTGGGTGGTGTCGACGCCCACAGGCCAACCGGAATGGTTCGAAATCCCCGAAGAAAGTCTTCTCATGGTTCATCTCAAACATCCAGAGTGAGTAGAGTAATGCCATCGTTGTTTGCTGGTTGGAAAAGTACAAAATATCGGTTTAAATAGATATCTTGAATGCGAAGTGTTGAGATATACCTCAAATTGCACAGAGTGAAGGCCGTGGGGCTAGCAACCTCACCCAAGAACAACAGCCGAAAACTGGAAGGGTAACACATTCCGGAGACTTTCCCTACAAGAGGAAAGTATAAAGCTCTATCTGCACATGGTAAGTGTGCATGGGCGTCATCGTATGTACTGTATATATTAAAATCATTAACAATTTGATCATCTCTTCTGTTCCAGGCACGAATGGTTCGAGGAGCTGAATATAAAATGGTTCTGTGTTCCTGCTGTTTCTTCAATGATGCTGGACTGCGGAGGTCTCCAGTTCCCAGCGGCGCCCTTCAACGGGTGGTACATGGCTTCCGAGATCGCCACACGGGACCTCTGCGATGTCCAGCGGTACAACTTACTTCCGGTAATAATGGAAATGCCCTAAGTTTCTCATTACTTCTTTCCAGAAGTCAAAATGGACCGTATTTGTGAATATAAGTATTTTGAGATTGGGAGCAGTTTTGGCAGTGTTCCATCCTTGTTTGATTTTTATTTAGATTAATAGTGCTGTGATACCAGGCAATCAAGTGTTTTGTCTTCACGAGTTCCTGCTGGTTGTCAGCTTCTCCATACAGGTTGCGGTCGTTAAATCTGCCTTATATCATGAGCTTCGCATTTTAAAATAATCATCGAGATAAGTTAGGTCTTTAAAAGTTTTATTCATCCCGGAGTAATCTTCTTAAGCACCTCATTCGAACCCAAGGTTTAAATTTTAGATATAATGATTAATAAATCTTAATGTTTTTAGGAATTACATCCTGTATACATTCTTTTGATGTACCTCTTCCATGTCTATCATGATCTGCCCACCCACGTTTTGTCGCTCTTAACATTTTCTGTTGGAGGAAGGATTAGTATTATTTTCTTCATGGATAAATTCGTGCTTTCCCTGAACTCTCTGTGGTGGCAGTAATTAGAAAGGAAACTCTGTCGTCCACAGATGTTTGGAGAGAAGCTCGGCCTCGACACAAAATCTCCAGCCAGCCTCTGGAAGGACAAGGCGACCCTGGAGCTGAACGTAGCTGTCTTGCACTCTTTCAAGGTAAGAAAAAAAAAAAAAAACGACGACTCTATTCATGAATAAATCATTCAAGATAAAATGGTACACGGAAAATATCGGACACCGAATAAAATTGAATTCAGAGAACTCAATAAATACAGTCACTTTTCCGTGACCATTGGAGCGACTGCTGCTTTGCTTCACTTTTCACTCAAAAATGATTAGAATTTTTAAAAGCCTTTTGAGTCCACTGATCCTTAATTATTATGATTTGATTTCCCACATAGAGTCACACTTTAATGTAATATCATCAAGTCCATTTGAAAATAATTATTTTCTGCCAGTCAGACTATTTAAATGAATCCTTAGATATATTTTACTAAAAAAGTGAAATTATAAAACGCTTTCCAGATGATCAGGCGATCAAAATGGAAGAAACAAAATCATAAACAGTTGAATTAAAAGGAGTAAACGTTACATAGTAATGACAACGGGAACTTCCCCAAGCTAAAAAAAAAAATAAATAAATAAATAACAGAACACGCATTAACTATGAAAAATAACGGAACACCCATTAACTAAGAGAACGTGTTAAAAAGATCAAGACATTCCTACTCACTCTAAAACACGGACGCGCGCGAGTCAGAGTTAATAACAACGTTACAAATGTTAAGGTAATTAGAAGATAATTACCTTTTCTCTTGAATGGACCAAGACATCTTAAACTGCTCGAGTCTGGTTTAGACGCTGGAAAAAGATGCGTACACGTGTAAAAGTATTTTATTTTATTTATTTATTTATTCTTTTTTTTTTATTTTCCTTATATGTGGTTAGACCTTTGAACTCTGAATAACCAACCGAGACGACTCGTGATGCCTGTTACTTTTTTACATACCTAAAAAATGATACCTTTTTAATAACTAAATACCGAAAAAGGATACCCTTTTAATAGTTAGAAAGGCTAGAATTTTTTAATACTGAAAATGGATAACTTTTTATTATTTTACCGAAAACAGGCAATCGTTTTTAATAACGATACAAGAAAACATTTTTGCGTAATGTAAAAAAGGTTAACACTTCAATTTCGAAAAGTGTTAATTTTATTAATAGCAAAAATAGTTAACAGTTTTTATTACCGAAGAAGGAGTTGTTCATACTGAATAAGATATTTCATATATCAAAAAAGAATAAATTTTTTAACAACAAAGTTTAACATTTTTTCACTACTAAAACAGCACAAAAAAGGGGGGGAAATAGAAAAGCGCTGGGGCTTAACCACGAACAAAGCCACAGAACTACCTTGTAATGGAAGGAAGATTTTAAGAACAGAAAACCGGGAACAGGAAAAGAGTTCAAAGAACAGCAATCTGGGAAAAGATAGCAACAGGTCCTTTCATTCAGAAGATCACTCACCATTCTGTTTCAATTTCGCCAACAGGAGCAGGAGGTGACCATCGTCGACCACCACACAGCTGCGGAGACCTTCATGCAGTTCCACAGTAATGAACATCGTCAAAGGGGAGGCTGTCCAGCTGACTGGGTGTGGATCGTGCCTCCAATTTCAGGCTCTCTAACGCCCGTGTTTCACCAGGAGATGACGCTTTACTACCTGAAGCCCTCCTACGAATACCAGATTCCTGCATGGGTGGCCCTCGAACGCCAGGACAAGATGCTGAGTGGCGAGGCCACCAAAAAGGGAAACAGCCCTATCCAGAAATTCAGGAGAGCAGCTCTGTAAGTTACAGATCATATAACCTCAAGTTTCAGTCCTTTAATATTTTTTTTATTCATACAGCAATTCGTGGGGGAATTGCCTGAACTGTCAGTGCTTTCATACTTTTTCGGTTTTTTGTTATTTTGTATATAAATTTTACCTCAAGTTTTTGCTCAGTCCTTTTTTTAATAAGCTAGGGCAAAGCATCAGAAACGTGCCTCATGCTTACAGAGGAAAGGTTAAGACAGAGAAAGATGCAAATGCTTATGAAGGTTAGGTTTAGGCAGACACAAATGTCTAATCATCACCATCTTCAACAGATGTGTCTACTTCGCTACGACCCTGTACGCTGGTGCCCTAGCCAAGAGAATTCGGATCGCCATCATCTACGCCTCAGAAACAGGAAAAGCTCAAGGATATGCCAACAGTCTCTATGAATCCTTCAGCCTTAGATTCAATCCTGAGGTGAGTTACAGAAGGAGAAGAGAAGGAAATAAAATAATTTTCATGACTAGCATATAAATTGAATTTGCCGTAAGTATTTTTATGAAACGTGTTTATAAATTCTATTCTGATAAGCATCACTGAGTAATTCGTATCCCCTTTCAGGTCATCTGCATGGACAACTATGACATCAGCAGACTGAGCAGTGAAACCATGGTGGTCATGTTGGCTTCTACAACTGGTGTTGGAGAACCTCCTCAGAATGGAAAGGTATCCCCAGTTCTTTGATTTTTCTCTGAATAATTTTTTGTGTAGTAAACAGGAATGTGTGTTTTTACCTTTTAAAATAAGTTATTATCATCATTATTGTTATTATTAATTATTAATTATTAATTTTTATTTTATTTTTATTTATTTTAATATAATCATCATCATTATTATTACGGATGATGTGAGCATAACAAAGGAATAAATGTTTTTTTATTTCTTAAGGAAAATATACTGTGATTTCAAAGATTAAGGTGGTTTTGGCTCCAAAGGCAAGTGGAGAGAGAGAGAGAGAGAGAGAGAGAGAGAGAGAGAGAGAGAGAGAGAGAGAGAGAGAGAGAGAGAGAGAAACTCATTTCATGTCCTGCCCCCAAAAGGAATATCTAACTTTACAACATTAAGGACAATAATGGTCTCTTCAAGGGATGCATTATGCATTAATACAGTGACAATATTCACAAAGGAATACAATTTCATTGACCTCTTTTGACAGGAATTCACAAGGAAACTCTACGAGCTGAGAGAACGGGGCAGCACCATCGGATCAGATGAGAATATGTAAGTACTGTACTAGTTCTCACAAATTCTCTGTGAAAAGTCAATAGACCTCCTAGGAGTAGATGATTCAGGAGCTGGTTCTTTCCTCCCACTACCAGTTTCTTTACTCACACTGCACTTCTGAGTAATGCTGGCTCACTTAGTGAAGTCATGCATTAAAATAAAAAAAAAACCATACTAGAGTTACATAGCTACAGTTATGCTCAACTCATTAGGTCAGGAATTGGGACAAAAAAAAAAAAAAAAAAAAAACTTTTGGCATGAATTGGTTGAATTTATCGTACATGTATCAATTGTTATGAATTTTGAGATACAAAATACTGTATTATCACAAGTGTTATTTGATGATTTAATTTTTTTTGCAGTGTGTCGTTTTGGGACGATTACAATGAAATCAAAGTGTAAGTGAAAAGTCTGTTTTTTTTTTTGTGTATTTCAAAAGTCCTCTTTCAATACATCAGACAAATTAATGTTCAACTTCTCTTTTTTTTCACACAAGGTGTCATTCTCTGGGAGCTTTCTCAGAAAATTAATGGTCTTTGCAGCTTATTTTGTGTGATTTTCTTTGCACTAGAATATGAAAATGGGGGTTCAACTATGATTCAGAATTAAAGTATTGTAGTAAAGCTGCTCATGGGAAACAAGTCAATAATAATAATAGCCCTTGCTTCCACAGCAATGGCATAGGTGCAGAAGCAAGATCAGACAGTGGCATCTCAAGCGAGGAAAAGCTCCTTTCTAAGAAGAACAGGGGCTTCTTCTCTCGCCTTGTCAGGAAGTTACGCCGAAGGAAAAGCCGTGACATCATGGATGGCCACCGCATGGATGGGTACGAATCTAACTATTACCTGAGCACCACCAACCTCTACAAGAGCAACTATAGTTTGGCCAAAAGCACAAACAGCCTCTTTAGAAACCTCGACCAAGCTAGTGATGTCACGTGAGTGTTCTTTGTTGTGCAGAGTAGCTCCATGATGCCTCACCTTGCTTATTTCTTATCAAAGTGTTCCAAAGAGCTTGCCAAATTGTGAATGCCAAAGACTTTAATGTAATGGCCATTGGTTTATAAGAGGAAAAATAACACCCATTTCATACAGCTGAGGCACCCATATTGCATACAGTTAGCATTACAGTAATGCTGATGGAGCTTGTTCATAATACATTGCCAAGCATTATTCCACTAACCTGGTGGAACATTTCATTAAAATGGAAAAATAAAGAATGTTCCCTAGTGGTGTCATTCACACATGTCAATCTAAGTTGTACCAATTCTCTTTCCTCTAACAGCTATGCTGTTTTCGCTCTTGGATCTACTAACTACAAGCACTTCTGTGCCTTCGGCAAATACGTTGACAACCTCATGTTCACTCTTGGAGGAGACAGGATCATGGACGTTACATGTGGAGATGAAACTGAAAATCAGCAAGACACCTTCAATTCATGGGCTAACCAGCTTTTGCAGGTAAACATCATTCAATTTTATGTTTTTTATCAGTCATTACAGAAACTCATCATATGTCTTCATAAATGTGTTTTTTTCTGCTTACAAGGCATTTGAGAAATAATTAAAATTTCCAGCATCAGTTGCAGATATTTTGGACGCCCTGTACTATGTCCTTTGTTACTCTTTTGCTTCCCTGCACTATATGAGTATTATTCAGTACTCTTACAATGCTTTTGAAAACCAACAAAAATGAGAATCTGTTAACAAGTAATGTATATTGTAGAGATGTAACCAGTATTGTGACTTATGACTGCTCATACTACTCACGAAGTCTGTTGTAAATTTCTAATTATTGATTTTTTCAAGGCTGATTACCCTATGCCTTTGTCCCGACAGATGGAACAATGAGAATGAGTGTAAAATGGTGCATGAGAGGAAGAAATGAGAAAAGAATAACTAACAAGTCATCTTTATTTCCAGGTTTGCTGTGACCGCTTCCAGGTAGAGCATTGTGCCCAAGAGGGCTATTTAGCAGGTCAGGTGTCCAGCAGCAAACATGTCAAGTTTGTTGAAAGCAACAATCCAGTCAAATTAACTAATGGTAAGCAAATGTTCCTCCAAAACCTGATGAACATGGTAGTGAATAATGGACACACAAACCGTCATTTTAACAATAACTATAATTAACAGGTATTACTGTACTGTATATAGTAATGCCTTGCCTCTGGCATGGTAACATGCTGAGACATTGCTGTTCAAGATACTCTTAAACATATTAGAAAAATATACTAGTCCTGTCACATTCCCTTGCTCTTTTTCAGATAACTATAGGAAATATACTTCCTTGCATATTTTGAAATAACCTGTATGTTTTATCATTTCTGGACATAAGTCCAGGTAATCACTCAAACATTTCACACAAAAATTTAAGAGCTTCCTAAAACATTTTGCAGATGAAATACATAAATTCACACAAATAAAGACATTCACAGCTTTAAGACTATTTTTAGCTTCTTGGGATTCACTGTGATCCAGACTGAGTTGAGACTTTAATTATAATTGCTACGGTCATCCATCCCCTCCTTCTGCAGAATGTACCCTTTCTGTAATAAGGAAAAGTTAAGAGAAACTGCTTACGAATAATGGAATTCTTTTATGCTTATGTATTTCAGGCTTTTCGGGACTACATAAGAAGAAGGTTGAATCATATATGGTGACGGGAAGTCAGCCTTTGTTTCAAGATGGACACAAGTGAGTAGCTTTTTAACATGCTTGCAAATGATTTGTATCGTTTTATCTCTCTCTTGCAATTAGAAATCCTACTTGCTTGATATATATTATATACACATATACAGTATAATCTATATGTAATCTTATACAGTAGTCTTGTCATTTTAGTAAATACAGTAGTCTTGTCATTTTAGTAAGAGCTGATTCAGCCATAGTGCAATCTTTCCATAACTGAAACGTTACTCTTCGTATTGCAGGTGGTATCACAAACTGACAATTGACACAGGAAACAATCCTTCGTTGCAATATGAAGTAGGAGACAACATTGGCATCTTTCCCTCAAACAATTCATCCTTGGTTCATGGTATTCTGGAGAAGCTGAACAACTGCAAGGATCGTGATATGAATGTGGAAATTCTTGTACGCAGACAAGAAGGTAGGCCTTAATAAGACCTATACCAGTTAAGACATCAAACAACAAGGGCTTTAATCAATGAGCCTGCCCAGATTTTTGGGCCAACAGAGGTGGCAAATTCTTTTTATTGTCATTTGTTTACTGAGCCCTTAGCAGTAATTTTAACCTGACAGCCTTTTGAAATAGGGAACTTACCTAGTAGTCAGATTTTATGGATTAATTTTTTGTTAACAGTTTTATATGATATTTTACAATATTGCTAACTGCTATGACCTTTAACCAAATATAAATGTAAAGATGACAACTCACTCTTCATTACAGCATTGATCATTGAGCCAAAATCAAATTGTACAGCAATAAATGTAGACAGAGGACCTCTGAAAAACTTAAAATTTTCATAGCCTTCTCCCCTTCCCCTCCCCCCCCAGGAGACTCGTGGTTACCTCATCCAAACCTGCCTGTGGCCAGCATCCGAACCCTTCTGAAGAGATATCTAGACATTACAACGCCTCCATCCCAAGAGTTATTGAAGCTGATGGCTTCACTGGCAACCAACAACAAGCATCGCTCTCAGTTAAACCTTTTAGCCACAGTATGTTGACTCTTTGCGATTTACCCACGCTTACATGTATATATATAGAATGACTGGGATTATAGAAGGCCAGCAGCTGACAAAACATTAAGTCAACATATTCGTAGTCACAAGCTGATATAATTGACAGGTCATTACTCTCAATGCTTTTCAACCAATAAGATCATATGTAAAGTACTAATTAACAACCAGTAAAATCGTATGTAAAGTACTACAGTAATTAACATCACCAATTTATCTGTTCAGGACATTGGTGAGTATCGTACCTGGAGGAAAGAGAATTATCCTAACCTGCTGGAGGTTCTGAATGAGTTCTCCAGTGTGAGGATAGATGCAGGACTCCTGCTGTGCCGCCTTCCTCTCTTGCAGCCACGTTTCTACTCTGTCAGTTCCTCACCAGATTTAGAAGAGGGAGAGCTGACTCTTACAGTATCCAGCTTCAACTACAGAACACGAGGTGAGATGAGTTTGCATAAGTTTAATGTTCCTTTCTCAGTTTTACTCGAAAATGCATTAGTTTATTTTTTAATTTAATGGCCATTTTTGCCTAGTTTCTTTTGAATGTTTGTACATTTGGAATAATAATATCAAATTGACAAATTTGAATGCATAAAAGTTCCATAATAAATACGCTTGTGAGTGAGTGCAGTTTGAAAAATACAAGATCCCTAAAAAGGTACAGTCTATAAGTTATATAAGAAAGTACATTTTCTAAGAACAAAACAAAAGAGATATAACTCTTTAATAATAGTCTAAAGCTTTTCTGCATTTTATTAACATCATCTTGATGACCTCTCCCAGATGGTAAAGGGGCGTTGCACGAGGGTGTCAGCACCTCCTACATCAGGACATTGAAACCTAGAGACAGAATTGAGTTGTTCCACAAAAGGTAAGCTGAAAACCAACTCCTAGATTTGCCATTTACCTAGGAGAGTAATGAATCGTGAAAATATATTTTTAAGCATGATACTATAAATATATAACCTGTGGATATGCATATACTGTATATTAGTGTGTGCATATACACAAACACTATATATACATTTCACAAATCATCTGATGATTATACTGTACTCACATGCAATTAAACAATATTCATCAGAGTAGGGCATCAACTATTAGCTGGTAAATCACTTCCTTCTTACCAAAAAAAAAAAAAAAATGCATGCTTAAACAACTTTATTTTAAATCTTAGTGCTCCTGAGTTCCACCTGCCGGATGAAGGGAGTTCACCAATCATTCTCATTGGGGCTGGAAGTGGTGTTGCACCTCTGCGTGGGATTTGGCAGCACTATCACTACCAGTACAACATTAATCATACAGGTATGTTTACATTTTCAGATGTTGGTAAAAAGAGTATTTATTAGTTAGTAAAGTGATGAGGGACAGCTTTTTCCTAAACACCATCCTTTATGCTACTTCTGACTTCATTACACCTTGAAACAATGCATAAAACTTTATAATGAATTACAGTTAAATATCATCTCTTCCTTTCACTCCCCTGTTGCCTTCTACCCACCCCCCTCCTTCTCTTTCTCGTCCAGCAAGTATAGGGTTCTACACAGTATTGTGTATATTTCTTCTGAGAAATATACTGTATTAAGAACCCTGCGATGCAAAATTGCTCCCCATACAAATATAACAAAATCTGCTAGAAATTTTAAAACTGGTTTCCAACAAATTGGTCTTCAAGCATCAACACAGAATATGGTCATTTTCAGAGACTAATACATATTTACATTCAACCTTCAGTATTGTTATTTGTAAATTACATAAATGAAATAACCTTTGTTTTTCAATGGTTTTTAAGGTCAAAAGGTTGACAATCATGTTTTTTCTTTAACATAGGTCAGCGGCGCAAAATAACACTCTACTATGGATGCCAAACCCGAGCCACTGACCTTTATGCAGAAGAAAAGGCTGCCATGTGTCGAGCCAAAGTATTGAAGGAAGCCTATCTGGCACTATCCAGGGATCCTAAGATGCCTAAGGTAAGGAGAGCATCTGACTAGTCTGACAGTTAATGACAGAGAGAGAGAGAGAGAGAGAGAGAGAGATAACCCAAATGACCCCAGGGCTTCACTGAATGTGGCTTATTGTAGCAAATACCAAAATAAAGTGCTACATATTTTTTGCTATATTTTTGAAATCTTATGATTATATTGCATATTCACTTCCATGTGTTATGTAGTTATTGTGGTCATGCTTATGAGCCTGAGATTCCAGGATAGTATAACCAATTGTGTGTCTCATTTTCAGACCTACGTTCAGGATCTGTTGCTTGTGAACGGAAAGGAAGTCTACAAACAGCTGGTGGTGAAAGAAGGACATGTCTACATATGTGGTAGTGAAAGCATGGCAGATGGTGTCTCCACAACACTCCTATCTATCATCCAAGATCATGGGAAGAAGACTCTCATGCAAGCAAGAAATGTTATTCAGAAAATGAAGGTAAGTATTAAATATTACTGTTACTTTCTAAGCAAAAGTAATTCTTTGGAGTACCGTGAAATATTAATTATGTTATAAAAAGATATAACTTTGACACATGGCAAAAACATGAATTTTGTGTTAGTCAGTTTAGTCCAGTAACCTTGACAAATTATTGCAAAATATAAACAAGTAAAAAATGCGCCGAAGTTTCTTCAGCATAATCGAGTTTTCTGTACAGCGTATAATGTTGTATGGGCTGCAGCCTATGAAACTTTCAGCCACTGCCTAGTGGTGGCCCATCCTATAGTGTTGCCAGACACATGATCATGGCTAACTTTAGCCTTGAATAAAGTAAAAACTACTGAGGCTACAGGGCTGCAATTTGGTATGTTTGATGATTGGAGGGTGGATGATCAACACACCAATTTGCAGCCCTCTAGCCTCAGTAGTTTTAAGATCTGAGGGCAGACAGGAAAAGTGCAGACAGACAGATAAAGCCATCACAATAGTTTTCTTTTACATAAAACTAAAACTAACAAAGAAAACAAAAGCTTTTATGTTTAGTCAGTAGTTTGACATACATCAACCCTATTTATAGAATGCACAATATTTAACTAACAAATATCTATCACAGGATGAGCATCGCTACCATGAAGAGGTTTTTGGTAATGGGTCAACAGTCTAGCACAACGGAGTAACAGTGACAGGATTTTGACAAAAGGAACATTACCTGGGAGCAAATCCTTCGTGGTCTTTGCTCTGGTAATGGGTCAACAGTATAGCACAATGGAGTAACAGAGATGGGATACTGACAAAAGGACCATTACCTGGGAGGAAATCCTTTGTGGTCTTAGCTCTCCATTCCCAAATGACATGTATTCATAGCGTTAATAAAAGCTTATGTTTGTCTTTAGCTGTGCAGGTAACACTGCATGATTGTAAGGCAACAGAATGGGAACTCGCGAATTTTGTGTCAAAGAAACACTGTGAAGAAGAGGAAGAACCACCACTTCTGTTGTTAATTTGGAATCATCTGAAGAAGGCAAAGGAAAAAAAGCCTTGAATTTGGCTAGATTAATAGTTAAAGGAACAATAACCTGAGTAATTCTTGTGGAACAACCAAATGGCCATGAACTTGCTTGACAAGTTCCCACCGAATAAAATGCCCAATTACAAAAAGAGAGCAAAGATGATAAGACTCCATGTAAGTATATATTTAAAATAATAATAGAATATATATCACTGATGATAATACAAAAAAGAAAAAAAAACTGAATAAATAGATTAAGGAAAGTTTGCTTGAACGTACTGTTAAACAAGGGAACTAGAAAGAAGACTTTTTACTCTTATTTCTACTCAGACTGGCACTCAAATGGCTTTGTCTACATTATGATCACCAATATAGAGTGGATCAGTGAGACCAATCATTATTCTACATTCTCAGGGATCCCCTGAAGGAATGGTTTTAATGAAAGATGAACAGGAGGGAAGATAGAGCTAAAGAAGTTGGACAGTTATATGAGAAAAAACCACACGGAAAGAATATAAAGTTAATGGCAAAACGCTAAGAAGCTAAAAATATACAAATGACTATATTTACTTCTTGGCATGGAACTCATTCTTCCACTGAACTAGAACTTTCTTAGTTATCAACATTATCTGTGATATGAGAGAAAATCTTGGTCAGTCTGTATTTGTAGGCTTAGTACAGTATTTGAATATGTTCTTAGAGATCTTATGTACATAGGGAATCAAATTCTAACTTTTGTAATCTTCACACAAATAATAATTCTGGCTGTAATTCTGACATGTAAATAAATATTTTTTTTATATAAAGGCATTTTTATATCCTGTTCTCTTATAATGAAACTCATCATGATAGTAACTCATAATGATAGTATTATTTCTATCACCTGAGCTGATGGAAATGGATTTTCACATATTTATGGGCCAATCAGCTTGGACAGTCCCATAATATGATCTTTGTACTCATCTTTGCCTTTAGATTTCATTGGATCAAAAGCCCCTTGTGATTTCTGTGACTTAAAAGTTCTCGCCTGATAACAGTCATACCTTGGTTTGACTCATTCCAGAAGGGTGGCTTTTGACTGAACTGTCCGTAAACCCGAGCAAATTTTTCCCATAAAAGAGATAAATTAGAATTGGATTTGTCTATTCCAGACCTCCAAAAGTACAACAAATAAAGATTTTAATTCACATTTAAGAAGCCTAGCTTGCAAAAATTTAAAAATCAACCAAAGAAAAAAGGTGAAATAAATGCAAATCTTTTCTCACTTCACCTGTAATTGATGGTCTATGTGACAGGTAAAGAGGAGAAATTATGTTGTTTAGAGAGGAAGGTTCCTTCTATAAAACCCGCTTTTTTCATGAGACTTGGTGTTTCCTTCTAACTAAAAACCTGTCCAATGTTGTTTGTTTTTGCTGGCATTTTAAAATTTCCCTAGAGTGAGAGGTGGCATTGTCATGCAGCAGGTTCACAACATGGTTTGTTCCCATTTTGTCACTGATATTTTTCAAGGAAACATTACATTTTCCACAAGTCCCCAAGTGTGCTCATTTCTTTTATTAAAAAACTAGGAACATCCCTGCTTCCCTCCTTTTCCTCTGAAGAAAATTCTGCAGCTGCTGTTTGCTGCTCCCTCTGAAGGTCCTGTGTTGAGCTCTTCTTTGTGCTCCGCCACATCATCATCACTCACATCTGGGCCCATGGATTTACCGAGAGACAGAATATCCTCCTTAACAGACTCAGCCTCAAAACTTTCCAAATCCCCTTCTGCTACATCTACCACAATTTCCTCCAGGCAGTTTCATGGTCCTGTAACAGACATCCTCCTGGCTTTGTCTATGAGACTTATGCAATGAAGGATATTTAAGTGGTTTTTCCAGAATTCTCTGTCACCTCTGTATCAGAAGTCACTTCAAAGCACCTTTGGAATAGTGCTTTGGTGTGGTTTCTTGAAATTTTAGATGATCTGCTGGTCCACAAGCTGGATGAGATGAGTTGTGTGGGCCAGGAACCTCACCCTGATCAATTTAAACTCCCACAGTAATTCAGCCTCCAAGCCCAATGAATTAAGGCCCTTCACATATTTCTTGCCCTTTTCATTTAACCAAAAAGAAAAGACAGGTCTTGCACAAGTTCTCTTGCACAATGACTTGGACTTCAGATATTCAATAGCTTTTAGATCTTTACTTCAGTATTACAGCAGTCAAACCTTGTAGTGGGACGTCACACTTTGGTTGAGTTGGAAATAAACTTATATGTAATATCAGCTTAATATACCGGTGAGATAATGTAATGTGGTATGATCCAGTTAAAACCACTATTCGATCATAACACCCAAGGTTCACTGTAAACATGAAATTTTCCAAAGTAATGACATGAAAAAATGCCTATCACAGTCACATCACAGAATGTGAATCACTCTTCTTCAACCCATTCCTACTGCATGCAAATAACATATTTAGCAAATACAGTATTGATTAACCAAATCAGCATTTGCAAAATACTTTTATCAGAAAGAAATAAAAGAAATTGAGTTACTGAAACAAAAATATTTACTGAATAGCAGGATACACAAACTTTTATTATGGAAAAGTAAATCTTTAGCCATTCACGTTGTACCATTATCACAGTTATCACAGTAAATACAAAAAACTTACATGAAAGACTTCCTGGAAAGAAGCTCAGTGTGTGTTAAGCATGACAAAACACTGAGAACTTGTTGTTACAGTACTGGAATTACGAATAGGTACCAATAAATTGGACATTAGATCATACCCTCATGAGCCCACCAAATAGTCAAAAAGATATTTTCAATATTTCACAAATAAATATCTCAGGTTACATATGTCTTAAAACTGAATCATGGTGGAAGACCTGCCATTAAGACTAGCCCCAGTTTCACCTGTTATTCATTTTCATTCACTGACTCACTGAGTTTGAAGTAATAAGCTTACAATCATCCTATTGATGAGTTGGAGAGAAAAGATTATAAAAATGAAGTGTAGAGTACTTCAAATACTGTTGTATTCATACATGATAAATGTTTATTATACTTATGCTGAACTAAAAAGTCACATATAACTGACACATCATGTACATAATACTGAATGGCAAATATGTTGAGATCTAGTACTGCTTACTATGATAACTGAACATAATGACTTTTAAATTCTCAATTTGGATGCTTGTGCCTTCTGAGTGTCTTGTAAGCCTCCATTATCAGAGTTCTCAGCCTAAAGGAAATAGTGTTTTGCTTAACATTAGATGATGTGGCACCGGCAGATAAAAACAATTGCAAGCCTCTGCTCCAGTAACATTTTGTCTGACAGGGCACAGAGCAAGATCTTCTTACCCTACAATACCTGCAAGGGCAGAATTGTGGAACTACTTATACAAACTACTGGAACCTGAACAATAATTGAAGGGGAAGAGAGGCAGCTTACTCCAAAGCAGCAGAATTAATACTAGCATTGTGTGAAGTGGCAGTGCAGGTAGAAGAATCAACAACTGGCTCTGCCAACAGTCTTGGTGGGACGGGCATGTATTTCTGCCACCATTGCAAATAGTAGCAGTCTATCTAGAGTGATAATCTCTTTCACAGGGGTGGTGAAATTACATCCTCATTATTCACATGATCCATGCTTACCTGTTTGTAAACAGAGTAAAATGGATAACTTTTTAGTTTGCCAAGCTCAGAAATATCTGGATGGGTCTTTCAAGTAGACCTGTCTTACCAAATTAACTGATTCTGTTGAAGCAGAGCTAGTTTTAGAGGATTCTGATGACACTTCCCTTTCACTACCTTTTGTACAACTTTTATACCTTCAGCTACTGCTGCACAAATTCCACTGACTGTGGCCAATCCATACACACTTCAAAAGTTAGTTTTGGAAAGCATACTTGGCCCCTACAAGCATTGCACAATAAATGGGAGGTTTTCTCTATGCCCACCATAAAATGACACTTTACCATATGCACTACTACAATGTCTTGAGCCGCACTGAATATTTATGTATCACAATGAAAATCATTAAAATGATAATAAAATAATAATAATTCTACAAACTCTGAATGCCTTCAATAGAATGCAAAGATAATATATTGACCTGAGATAAAACTTGAAACTCACAGCATTATAGCAAATACACTAAACTTAACAAGTCTAGCCTGACATCCAGCAACCCAATCTCTTAACCTAACAAAACATCATACATTAAAATGCCTGGCATTATTTGAAATGCTGAGTACTTATTAAAACACATAGGGGTATAACTTGCTCACCAAGTGCACTATGGTACCTAGATGTATGGCCAATGAAGGAGTATACATCTGTTTCTCTGATGTGTGTCTGGAGCTGCAGGGCCTCAGCATTAGACATAAGAAAACAGATGGAATCTGTGTCAGAATAAACACACATTCATCACACATCAATGTGATAGTTCAGTATACATAGAAAGAGGCTTAATTTACTAACAGAAAAAACTATTTATAAAAAAAATGGGGAAACAGGATTACTTATGGCTTTACTCATTCTTCCTGAAAAACTATTTCTAGTCTTATACCTAATGGCCTTATATTGGTTGCTGATAGCACAACAAATGCAACCTTCCTCTTCTCAGGCAGTGTTCTACAGGGTTCTATCCTCTCAGCTCCTCTTTCTTTTTGTTAGTGGCCTTCCTATTGTGTACACCCTCTAACATCCACATATCTGCTGTTGATTAAGCCTATCATTTTTCTTCTTTCACCTTCAGCTACTGATTTTGATCTGAGCAATTTCCAACGGAGTTCAGAGGTCTGGTTAAACAAATCATTTATAACTACTAACTAACCAACAGGTTATCCTGTAATTTATTTCAGTCCCCAGGACAGTTATCATCTCTCTTTCTTCTCTCCTATACAAATTTTCATTAAAAATTAAAATCAAATGGGCCTCTTACTTCCATCCATACTCTAATGTTCAAATTACTTCAAATTTGTCAGGGAAAGTTTGTGTACCTCAAATATCTATTTCTTATAAGAAAAAAAAATAGGCTTTTTATATACGTGCTTTAAGTTCTTTTCTTCACCATGATTATTGAAAACCAATGTTGGCCTCTATCTATGTTGGATATTTGATCTAATCTCCATTCTCCATTGGATAACATTAAAGATATTTCATTTGATCAAAAATCTTATCCTTACCTCTTCTAACCATCTTTCTCTTTGCCATGAAGGGATTTTCAACTGCTTTTCCCGTAAAAGTTCTTCCCTCCTGTTATGTAATTTTGAAACAGTCAAGAGCCAACTTCTTCCCACTTCTTTCTGAGGAAATTATTAACCATGGACTACATGGCTTAATGACTTTTCCCTTCCCTCTACTGCTGAACAATGGAACTCTTTTCCTGGTTCAGTTTTCCCTGAATCTTACAATCTTCCATTCTTCAAGAACCTTATTTGTTGCTTCCTTTGAGGTTAGGCATCAATCCTTTTCTTCTTTGGCCTGAGCTAGTTAAGGAAATTATGTTGCCATTTGCATCCACATCTAAAAAGGGTTATATTTGTATTTTATATCTCTTTGTTTTTAACAAAAAACAAATTACCAATAGCATAACAGAAAATAATATCGTGCACTGTAATGAAAATACATAATACAACATACTGTACTGTTCCTGCTCTGGGGGAGATAGAAAGTACAGTATTTGTAATACACATATAAAACAACACAAAATGCACCAGCCTCCTAATTAAAAGTAATGAGCTTAAGCATTTCTAAATAATTCTTACTATGCCAGTTACAAACACCAAAAAAAATATATATAGGTGATTAATTTCAGCAATCAATTAGGACATTCAATAAAATGCAGTAAAATCTCAGCAACTTTACCTTTATAAGTAGGAAATGAAGAAAGAAAAGAGAACTGGCTGAACTTCCTTCAACATGATGAGTTGAGCAGTGAATGAAAAATGGACATCAGGTGAGATGATAGACCCTCCTACTGATGGTTGGTCTCACCTAAGCCAAGACTTTGCTTTGCTTTGCTTTTTGTTAACTTTAAATACAGCACTGTTCATCTGATCTTACTGGGAGTTAAAAGCATTAAGTACAATACGACCTCTGTTAGCTATACATAAACAAATAATACATGATACAATTCAGTTTCAAAATAGTTTGAAGTATAAATTCATCTAAGCATTTCTGGTAGTGATATCTAGTCCACATCCCAAAATTTATATTACAGTGTACTACATTCATGTTATACTGTGTGGAGCAATAATCATCATGAAAACTTTTCTTTTGAAACTTTTCAAAAATCAAATCAGAGTACAGTAGTAATGTACACAATGACTTACTGCTAGCCTATTGAAAACAAAATGCATTCTGCTGTGAGATTACCTCTTCTTGTAAAAAAGCAAGTGAAAGCTTTCATGTCAGTTATTCCCATGCAGCACACTAACAGAGAATTTCTAAATGAGAAGATACCTCATACAGAAAATGGAATGTAAGTTTTAATTAACATTTTTTCTATATTTCTTAAGCATACTCCCCTTAATGAGGGTTTTACTGTATCAATGATACATGTGTCCTTATGAATGATGATTATTGCTTAAAAAAAAAAAAAAAAAAAAAAAAAGAGAGAGCCAGAAATATTACCTGACTGCTGGGCAATACAGTGGACAATTATTTAAGAAATTTCACGAAAAAAAATACCCTAGTCATATTTGCATATGTGTGATGAAAAAACATATTTAACATACTAACTATGACATAGGACATGTTTGATAATGAAAATACTGTAGATGTTGAGTAATAACAACATTGTTAATATACATAATTTAATTCAACATTAAGTATATTAACTACAAACAAGTCATGATTATCTATGTGCCTGTAATGAATGCTTGACAAAACAGTAATACTGGCTATTTGAAAAAAATTTATCCTGAACACAGTACTGTAAAGAAATTCATATATCCTCTTCAATCTCATTACTGGAACTTACAATGACCTCTCCCTGATCAGTAACATAACTAGACTCACTTTCAGGTAAAAAGCAAAGTTCTTGACCACACTTTATGTCAAAAGTGAAAGCATGAGGATCAAGAGAACTTAGAGACAGGGCTTCACTTTCACAGGTATCTACAGTAATTACATTACTTCCATCAGAATTAAAATGAACTTCTTGAGTAGTATCAGAGCCAGCATCAAATGCTTGACTTACAATGGAACTAGGGTCAACTATATGATCCTCAGGAGAGCTGAAAACATACGTTTGACTTAAATTATTCAAGTCAAACCCTTGATGTGGCTGAGGATTAAATTCAAGAACTTGAGTCTCCTGACAAGAGAATGTAAGGGACTGAGACTTGTGGGAGTCAAGAGTACCTGCAGCTTCACTTTCAAGTGATTCAATAATCACTTCTTCAGATTCAGTTATGTCAATGTTAACAGAGTGAGCATCTACAATTTCCTCTCCAGCTTGACTTATAATAATCTCTTTATGTTCATCAACAACATCAATAAAAGTTTCAATAATGTCCTCATGGCCATCAAAATTGATGACACATGTTCCCAGAAGATGACCCTTCTTGTGGTAGACAAAACATGATCTTCGTGTAAAAGTTTTCAGGCAAATATTACAAGGATATGACTTTCCATAAACACCATTCTTCAAGTGATTCAGAAGTGCAATCTTCTGAGTAAATGTTCGACTACACTCTGTACACCTATACGGCCCACCGCTGTGGGTCAGTTGGTGTACTTTCAAGGAACTTTTCTGGGTAAAACTTTTATCACAGATTGTACACTGATGAGGTTTTTCACCACTATGAACAATCAGATGACTCTTGAGGTGGGCACTCTGTTTGAAACTTTTATTGCATAGCTCACAATGATAAGGTTTTCTTCCAAAATGCATACTCATGTGCCTTTTAAATGATCCTTTATGATAAAACTTCTTTTCACAAAGTTCACAGTGATGCTCTTTAACACCTGTGTGTTTTTTCATATGAGAGTAGTATGATGATCGATGGACTAGACTAGCTCCGCAAATATAACAAAGATATTGTTTGTCACTTGGGTGAGTGGTAAGAGCATATCTTGAGGAAAACCTTTTTTTACTATCCCTTGTTTGAAGTTCTTGATGACAAGTAAATTGCTTTTTCTCATTAAAACTCTTATTGCAATTGCACTTATAAGGCTCTTTAACTAAATGGGACTGCAAATGATACTCAAACTCATTTCTGTCTGAAAACCTTTGGTCACACTTGGAGCATTTATGTATCTCTCCCTCACAAAAATCTTGATGTGTTTTCATATGCAATTTAAGTAAATGTGAATTTTCAAAAGTATTTTTACAAACTTCACAGGTAAAAGTGCTATTTGTCACATGATCAAAATTGTGCAAATTTAAAGAAATTTTACTCCTAAATGCACTTCCACATTTGCTACACTTATAGGGACGGGCTTCAGAATGAAGTGCTTCGTGTAATTCTAAAACATAATCACTTTTAAAAGATTTATCGCACGTGACACAACTGAATGGCCGTGAATGAACTTGCATGTGCTTTTTTAGATAAGAATTTGCCCTGAATTTCTTAGCACACACTTTGCATTTATATTTCTTACTGCGATGGAGTCTCATATGGTCAAAATACTTTTTCCGTTTATCAAAGTTCTTGTTACATGGAATACAAAACAGACTAGAAACCTGGGACTTGCTCTTCTCAGAGCCTCTACTTGTGCTATTAACTTTTTCAACATTTTTCAATTCTGTACAAGCCACTTTTAATTCAACATCTAAACAATTTTCCAGCTTATGTCCTGTCATTACAAAATGACTATTGAGTTCTGCTCTACTCAAGAACATCGCTTCACACACAGAACATTGGAAAACAGGATAGTAAACAGCTGAGTTCAAGTCACACCTTTGAGTTTCATTATTTACACCCACTTTTCCTACAGCATCCAATCCTTTCTTATCATTTTGGACTGAAACACCATTCTGAAAACAAGCATCATGATACAGCTTTTTATCTAGTACATGAACAACTTTGTGATTCAGTACTTCTGATTTGGTCAAAAATACCATTGGGCACTTCATACACTTATAATATTTTTGGTAAACCTTTTTCAAACATAACTTAAAAGCACCTCCCACTGTTTTCACTACTAGATATTTGTGACCCTTTTCATAACTGCTGTCAGATGAATTGTCTAAAGGTCTGACTCTTTTTGAATTTTCTCTTCTTCTTGTACAGTTCTCATTAACCTTGATTTCCTTAGTATGTGACTGTACATGAAATTCTATCTCTTTTTTACCTAGGAAAATCATAGGACACATAATACACTTGAAAAGTGTGCAGTAATCTTCAGATATAGTTGCCTCTACTACTCCATACCTATCACCACTTCCTATTGTTACCTTACTTTCAATGAGGCAAGGAAATTTATTCAGAAAAGTGTCTGTCACAAAAAAATTACCACCTTCAACAGACTTACTTAGACTTTCACTGTCTAAGCTCACCTGGGACACTACGCTTTTGCAATTTTTCAGTTCTGTTTCTGAAAACACACTAAGACAATCTGAGTTGAAATCTTTTGTAGGAGTTATATTACCTGAGATATTGCAGGAAGTATCCAGAGAGCCATTTTCAACATTGTACTCTTCACCTCTGTTACTATTTTCTACTTTAAAGGTAATGTCCCGAAAAATTAAATCTTTCTCATTTGATGATATTTCTGATTCACTGTTTAATATCAATGTCTTGTCATTCTTGGAAGTTTCATCACTCTGAGCTACTGTCCTCAATTCTTTACAGACTACAGCCTGATTATTTGTTTCCCCAGTTTTTGGACTTTCAAAGACAATAACCTCACTTTCCTTGCTATTCACAATTTGTAGGGAATCACAATGAAGTGTATGACTTGTATTATTTGTATCTGTTTTTGATTCTTGTAAAAGAATATCACTGGGCACTGATTTATGGACAGAACTATTTCCAGGTTTTGTCGCCACAGACTCGTGGATACCAGAAAACTCTGCAGAAAATCCAACACACACCCTGTTATCATAGGAGTGGCTGGCCAAATGATTCTCTAAGTCTGCCTTGTCAAAGAATGTCATGGGACATCTTGGACACTTGAGAAGTCTCCGGTATATTCTCACTAACTCTTTTAAACATGCACCTGTCTGATCATCTGCAGAAGACCTAAAACTATCACCCTTCAAAAGAGTTTGGTCACTGATCTTCTTTGACAACTTATGCCCATTGTGTACTTTGCCAACAAAGTTAGCACTAGTTTTCTGGTGGGACGAAGTGTGTTCTTTTAGCTGCACTTCTGTTTTGAACACCTCAAGACATTCAGGGCAGGTGTGCTTATCATCATTTACATGGCTAAGCAAATGAGTTTTAAGGCAACCTGGTAACATATAAATTTTGCCGCATTTTGGGCATTCATTAATTTTCTTTCTTATCATTGTCAGTAAAAGGCAGGTTATACTATTCTTGCTATATTAACCCATTTAATATCCTGTATTACTGGTTCACATAGGAAGTGACCACTTTATTTAATTACATAACAATGAATGTCATTCAAGTTCTACAAAAATAACAGGTATATTGCTAATAGCAATTTCAAAACCAGCTCTGGTAATTTTTCTACTTAAAACAGTTCCATCATACAAGTACTTACAATTCAAAAATCTTGAAGTGTACCATGCAGCATGTTTCAACCATATTAATTAACCATAGAGCATCCTGAACTTGTCAATGCCCAAGTACGTCATCTGGCTTGTCAATGTCCAAGTACGGCATCTGGCTACATTCCTGCAGGAAAGAGGCTAAGTCAAAAAAGTAATATAATTACCCTTTTACACTATACAGTTATAGGAAACCAAATGTTTTTAACATGTAATTGCTAAAAATTAATGCTAAAAAAATTACAAAAATACAAGCTTGCCATTGGGGGAAAACTAGAATAAGTAGTTACATAAAATGTGAGGAAAGTAATTTTAGAAGTGATGAATGCTTCCCAAATAAGGCATAACAATGTTTCCTCAATTTTCTAACTACTGCAGTTTAACTATAGCTCTACATCCAACTGGAATTGAGAGAGTAGGAACATCAACTTATGGCAATGACTAGCATTGTACAAAATTAAATTTATGCATCAAATTCTTATAAGGAAGTGGAGTTTTGGTAAAGACAAAACACACTGTTTACTGTACAGCACTTTTATTGTCCCTTCATAACAAACCTCTCAAACACATAAAAAAAATTCGTAGTTAAAATAAAAAAAAGGTGCACTCATTACTGGTCAGGTTAACAAATAAATATCTAATAACAAAGGATACTGATAAAAGTTTAAATGTTATTTTCAATCAAATATTAAAGTACTGAGTAGGTAGATGAAATTATTGAGAACCATTATGAAAATTCAGGAAAAACTGATATGAAGAATTAATAAATATACTGTATTTCAGCTAACTCAGGATTTTCAAAATGGATCTTTCTACCCATAACTCTGTATGTTGTACTGGTGATATGGTTGGCTTGACCAGAAAGTAACCAGTAAGACGAGAAATACCATAATGCTAAAAATACCGCTTAGACTGACCAAAATAGATAGCGTTATACACATCACACTAAAAAACATGGGTGATGCTCAACAAGAGCTCTCATGGTATTTTGTCCTTATGGTTTAACAATCCTTGAATAGTAAAAGTTGATAATAAAAATTATTGGGGTTACTATGCGGAAGATATAATTATGGCAGTCTGAAATGCTTAATCAATGTAGCAAACTTTGGTACTTCTATTTTACTGTTTTTCATAAAGCAAATTTTATCAAGAACTAGTTTATTTCTTTATTTAACGTACCATAAAGGTAAGAATTGTCACTGAAGTAGTTTAAATGGAATTTTAATTCTGAATTTTGGCAAATGATGGTTCTTGCTGTTTGTCACATGATTCTGACTAAAAATTTGTCAGAAAGGCTTTGTTAACTCCATGCCATACCACCTCTACATCTAAAACTCTACCCCTGGAACCATGACAAATACAGGCTTGGTACTTCTAGAGTACAATTATGCTGCTTAGGAGCCTTGCCATATGGGTCCTGGTAATCAAGGTTAGGTTGGGTTGGGCTGTATCCCTGTAAATACCACAGCCATCTAATATATTTTACAGCACTCCAGGTCAGTTAGATTAAGAGGCATCTCAGGGCTTTGTCCCCCTCCCCATATTCATGTAGGATGCCGTATTTTGGGTTCGATTAGGTCAGGTTAGAAAAGGTTACCTTAGGATGCTTCCCTTTATCTCACTCTACAAGTTACAACACCTGGGTCAGGTTAGGGTTAGGGGTTGGTGGGTGGAGGGGGGCCATTCCTGGTCACACAGGACAAAGTGCCCTTGGGTATGTTAGGTTCTTATGCATCCATTCGCACCTTTTCTTGTTCTCCACCCAAAACTGTGTTCCCCTACATTCTTGGATGCAGTGAGGTATCTGTCTTATACTGTAGACATTCACAATTCCACACGCTAAAAATTTATGTAAAGGTATTACGTATATTAACTACCCCACAAAAATATAGGCCTAGAAAAGGTAGGCCTACGCTAACAAGTCTTAGGCTAAAACCACACCTACGCTAGGTCTGTCTTTTATAATTACTTTTGATACCCGTCCTGGTCCTATTTCACGTGGATTTTCCAGGGCAAAGCCCTTTTAACCAAATCCTTGTACTAGGTTAGTTAACTTTTAACCGGCATTCTTTACTCTTATAATAGGGTAGGCTAGACAAGATCTACGCTACTTTTGACATGGTCTCGGCTTACCTAGTACTAGGCTAGGGCTAGTTACAGTAGGCTATTTTGATATCTTCAGTGCAAACGGCCAAAGCTTAGCAGTCTTGCAGATATCGATGCGTTTCGCGTCAAAGATCTGACATACAGCAAACTATTCTGTAGACCCTGTAGTTTATTAGCAACCTGAAGCTTTGATCATGGCCTAGCACGTTACATGTTTAACTTTCTTTCTTGAATTTTTCTGAAGGTAGTAATAGATGTAATAGTAGTGAATAGTGTCTTCTCTGTAACGGCTCCTGGTCTCCGTCTAGTCTACCAGTGGTTGTTAAACTCCTCTGTGCTACCATATAATTTTGATTAGTTATTTCCTCTATTTCCATTTTTGCCTTTACACAGATCTGTTAAACTCAGATTGTTGGCTTTCATTCTTCCTGATCCTCTTGATATGTTTGTTGTAAGAAACTAAATTGATTTACTACACATAGTATTGTGTAGTATGCAATTAACACTGTGTTTTTTCTTGTTATCATAAATTTCCAAATTCTATAATCATTTTGAATTTCCTATGGACATTTGAGATTGATATCTCACATACTTTTTTCCAAGTGTTCATGGTTCCTTTTAATGTTCTTTTTTGAGTTACTGAGTCTTACTTAAATTCATTTCTCTTTCAGGTATTCTTTCATTTATACAATCCAACGTGCTCTATCGATCCACGGCAAGCTTATAGAGGAGGTTATTCCAGTTGCTGTTAAGAGTAGTTTCAAATAAATTTGCAAGTTTTTCACATCCAAAGAGTAACCGAAGAAAGTCTGCAGTGTACACGGATGCTGTCAGTATTGTTTTACATGCTAAGTTGGCTAAATTTTATAACTTTTCCTATTATGTGTTAGGTTAATTTTGTCAACTCCGTTTACACATAAAAATTGGTATTATTAATCCTCCCCAGTGCAACCTTGCTATCATTACCTTGCTATGTCTTGTACTCGTGACAGAACTTGCGTTAATTAAGTTCTTTCAAAGTATTTTTGACAGTAGCCCTTAGATATTTTTAAGTGATTGTAAAGTTCTTACAGATCTTAGTTACAACATTTATTACTTCAACATGTAATCTGTATTTCTCCGTGAATTTCAGTAGTTCTTCTATTCTCGAAGTCAAATTATCCTTTTTAATCTCGATATAGAAAATAAAGGGTCCACCTTCTATACTTCTCTTGATCACAATAATCTAGTATATAGAAAGTTCTCTATGCCCTTTCTTTGTTCCGTGAAACCGGATTCTAATTAATGTTTTCACCGTATCTATCACGCCACCCTTTGTCTTTATGATCCCCATAACTTTTAGTATAATACTGAGCTCTTTAAAGGTGGGATATAATTTCTTTGATGTCAACGTATTTTTTTTTATTTTATTTTTAGTCGTGCAAATTTGCCTACACGTTCCTAGCCTCTGATACACTAGACAAATACTATGCTAATTTTCCTTAATACAATACCCCTAGCTCCTGTTCCTCGTTTCTAAGTATCCTCAAGTTTCTTTTTCATTGTAGGTGAGAACGTTCTTCTCTTTCCTTAAGTATATCCTGTGAATAGCAACAGGAATATTCACTTCGTCGATTCTTTCACGAGTCATTTATTTGTTCTCCTTTTTCTCAATCTTTCTCCCTTCATTTCGTAACTCATATATTTAACACTCATTTTATTCGTATAACTTCAAATCACTTTCGTCCACTTCTTCCCACCTACGCGGCTATTCACCATCTGTCCCTCACCTGTGTGTTACCGTTCGGATTCATGTTTCAGATATATAAGGGTTTCATTACTGTAACTGAGAAGGTTTTCTGATGTAAATACACATGGAATCTACAAAAAAAACGTAATTACTCTAAATAAAACTTATGCTTTCTTTCCTCCCGTGTAAGCTACACTTTCTAAAAGGCAACCCTGAAAAATGTCCGCCGCTGAATTAAACACGTATTTTTTTTACATCGAATTCAAATTCAAAGCGAACAGCTACCTCCTGGTTTTTAGATGTTCTCTCCACCTCACCAAACCTGAGGACACTGCTTGAGCAGGAAGGAAGCCTTGGTACCAACGGTAAGTTCATCCTTGTTAGTCATAATCTAACTTTTTACCACACACACACACACACACACACACACACATATATATATATATATATATATATATATATATATATATATATATATATATATGTGTGTGTGTGTGTGTGTGTGTGTGTGTGTGTGTGTGTGTGTGTGTGTGTGTGAATTATATGAGGGAGAAGAGGAAATAACATCATAACTGAGTGCAAAAGTCCTTGGGACTGAACATTAACAAGTAAGTAAAATCTATCTATCTATCGGTAGACAGAGAGATAGATTTTACTTACTTGTTAATGATCAGTCCCTGAGAACTTTTGCACTCAGTCATGATCTATTATTTTCTCTTCTCCCGCATAGGCTATTATTCTCATTTCAAACCTTGATTTTCCTTTTATAGTTACATTTTAGTTCCTGCATATTTAGTTTGGCCTTCATCATTGTTGTCGACTCTCTTGGGCTTAATTCATCTATAGGCCTACATTTCTTTCTACTTCTATCGGTGAACCTCAGCCTAACCATCTCCATTTCACCTGCTATATCCTTTTCAATTTTCTGGAAATCACATCTTTTGTTTCCTTTTTGATCGCTTATTTTATCTACTGCTTTACTTCTACATTCATTTTTACTTCCTACACTTGTCTATGTGCGTTCAGCAATCAAGAGTGGAGGAAGTTGTAGAGGAAGACGAAAGGGGAACAGCCGAGTTCGGGTCCAGTACTAACCTATTTTTGTTTAAGAGTTCGTCGCACCGTGCACCAACATCATGTTAGGTATTGTCTGATGGAAGCAAGAAAAATAAATTTCTTGATTGATAAATTATCCAATGGTGAGGCTGATTCACAGTATTGGTAATTCTCGTACAAAAGATCTTTAAAATAAAATGACGAAGAAAAAACTTATAGACTCGACTTTTAACGGCTACGGCATAGATCCTCACGTCCCGTCAAAGCTGTGTGTAAAATTCTTATTTAACTCCTCAAGTTATGACAGGTGGTTGAGAGTATGTTAAATGAAATATTTGGCTGTGATGTGTGAGTGGACTTTAAAAGTACTGTAAAGAGCGAAGCAAATGTGAAAAAACTGGTGTGAGACAGGGTATTTATAAGTCCATTTCTGTGGTGGATTGTAGATGCTGCAGTAATAACCGGTTGACTTTTGTTAGACACTAGGTAGGTGATTCACGTTTTCGTGCTGCGATGTATCACGCGTTACGGAGAGAATGAAGGTGATGAAGTACGTATCAGCAGTAGAGAAATGTGTTAAAACAGATATTGAGTGCTTCTAATTGGGAGATCTGGAAGAAAGGATGACATATTGTACTAAAAAATACAATAAAAATTTCAATTTGCATCAAGCTCAATAGTTTATTGAAATACAGGGTAGGGAAGCTGAAATTATCTATTTTACTACGTACTTGGTTTATAGTGGATTTTAGTGGGGAATCGTATTCAGAATGCTAGGAGCTCGATGAGTTAAGTGTACATTACACGACCATTGTATTTCCATTGATCTGAGAGAGAGAGAGAGAGTCGTAATAACCATGCCACTGAGGAACCAAGAGATTAGATGAAACAAAATAGAAAATGGTATTCATTATGATACAAAATGGAATACCATAAGGAAAGTCAGTGAATCAGTAACGCCATTGATAAAGGAATTGTGAAGAAAAATAGATTAACAGAATGTGAAATTTGGGTTGCACTTTCGAAAACTTGAAACTGTGTAAATCATGATTCTCTTGACGATTCTATAAATAGTCTTGAAGTCGGAACGGCTATGCGCAATATCTTTGAGGGGGTTTTGTATGATAGTTATTAGAGTAGGCTGGCCTTATGCCAGCAAGGGCTCTTACTCTTTTGAGCACCCTCATGCTATGTCAGTGCGTGTGGACAGCGATCTGAAAAAAAAAAGCACAAGCACCTGCACCGCTGAGGTGAAGCTAAGGCAGATATCCACCACTCGGTCTACTCCACAAGTGTTCCGTGACGGGCCACTGTGGTGTATACAGGTGGAGACGAGAGGTTCTGCTTAGATTGTTATATTGATTGTTCCGTTCGGTATAGTTGTACAGAGTGCTGATCTGTCTCCCTCCTTTGTGGTACCGTGTCTATCACATATGAATAAGTCTGATCTACCAGGTTAAGGATATATCGAAGACAGCCAAGTGAACTGTATTTCAAAGTAACGTAGTGCTATCCGTTGTGTTGTGCGTGTTGGTCTCCTAGCAGTTTAAATTACCGATAGGCTACCTTCAATGCTTATTATGGATTTTTGTGTATACTGTAATACATGAAGTTAACAACATTCTAATTTGGTCTTTAAAGAGAATTCAAATAATAGAGGCACTGTAGACATTTCTGTAGTCTGTACTCCCATAGAAACACGTGTGCGTGTGTGCATATTTGTATACACGTAAGGATATAGGCTACACTTACACAGTTATCAAGATTATCAATAACCTTGCTATGGGGCTGTCCCCAAAACCTATTGGAGTGCTCATGTTCAACTACACAGAGACCATAACCTTGCCTATGCTATTTTCCGAGAACCTTGTTTTCATGAAGGCCAAGTGTGGCTAAATGCAATCGGTGGACAAAGGGGGTAAAGGAACCGAATGAACATGAGCACACGCTTGGAAAAACAATGGATATACATTTATCTGTGGCGTAACGTGCTGCAACCGTACCAGTATTTCCTTACGACGCGTGTTACATTGACTGATTTATATCGCAGTATGGTGTTATAACTACTGCAGTCATATGACATTAACCTTTGAAAAGGTGTACTGCTCAAATAGACGAACGATCCACCATTCTTATACAAATGATACCACTTCGAACTTCAACTTGAAAAAATTCAAGCCACGTGCCTGCTATTCCTAATTCATTTTCAAGGCTTTCATTTCTTCCGATACTAGCGTCTAGCCACTGCCAACTTATGGATGATTTTCCTTGTTTTGTGGAGTTGTCGTTTTCAGAAGGATTCTGGAAAGAAGCCAATACTCTTCAACAGAGCAGATTTGTATCAGTCTACTTTTTGTTTTTCGTTTTGAGCTGTTTTCTATTTACAGGGCTTTTTTCTGTTTTTACAAATGGCGTTCTTTCCGTCATGTCTGAAAGCATTTGGTTTGATTTTGCGCTTAATAAAATGGTATTAGTAACAACAATAAAAAACACTAAGGTGAACAATAACAAAAACAACTGTCTGAATTCGTTAATGAAAGGATGAATAAGAATCTGGGGAAATCAGTTGACAAGAATGTTTATTTTCAGAGAAACCAAGTTGAGATGTGAATTACTGGCTATAAAACTGTCAACCCATTCTTAACGCAAAAACTCTAATGGTGTTTACTTACAGAAAACCGTTTAATGGTGAGCGTTTTGTTATTTGGATACAGAGATCAGCTAGGGAAACTCACGAGGATCCGTGCAGACATGACAAGAATATCAACTTTGTCCTGAAAGCAGTGTCGCAACTAAAGATGATTAACAGAGGTGAAACAGTTTCGAACTGAAAAATAATACTTTACGAAGTGTTTTTTTTTTTTAAAGAGCAAACGCCAATGAGACGGACAATCTAATGCACTTTTCTAGGACAGACACGAGGAAAAAAAGGAAAAGGAAAAGGAAGGAAGGACAGAGTAGCACAATATGAACCAAGACTGCGATGGCGCCGACCATAGCGAGAATATCAAGATGAACAGGACTCATTGCAAGAGAAGGGCATACGACGCCATCCAGATGCAAGACAACATCATTCTCAGGAGAAAGTCAAGCAGCTTCTGCGGTAAGTCAGCGAACTTGAAGGTGTTCATAGGGTGCCATAATTTTATTTATGAAGATGAGAGAAAGGATGAATGTCAACTTGTGAATGGCTATCAGCAAATAATGAGCTGGATGTTTTGAGGTCAAGGCATAGAAATAAATTATCCAGTTCTGACTAAATCTGTACGTTATAAGCAAAGAGTTCATCAGCATCTCTTTGAATTAGATTAAAGTATTTATTTCAAGGAGATGCAGAGAATTAGTTGCTTATTAAACTGGTCTGTGAACATCGAATATTTTATGACAGAATTATTCGTGTTCGTAATTTTAATACATCTAATCCGAAGGATTTTTATATAAGATAAGACTGTGTAAATGCGTAAGAAAATTCTACGTTAAATCACTTACGCTGAAGTTTGTGGCATTTTGATAACTGGATGCGTACGTCGCTGTCGTATTTTTTTTTTTTTTTATGATTGTTATTATTTTGTGGTTTGAGCGCACAAGCTCGGGTGTTATTCACACACAGATTCGAGACATCTTGTCTTCGCTACACTACAGATTAGATAATACGCAGAAAACGAAATGTTTCGAAGCAGTATGTGAATTGGAACCGAGTCCTTGAACTTGTGCTTTCATTACATTCATTCGAGTTTGTAACAGTCTTTCTTACAAACGAAGTTACTCTTCGACATTAGTCACGGTCCATGTTCACAGGTAATAGTTATTAGCTACGCTATGCTGATGCAAATTCCTCTATGTTACACAAATCTGTCACAGTGTAATCGTACCTGTGGCGATGAACCTCTGTTAAGATGATGTGGGAGATTTAGTCCAAATAAATGTGCGTTGGTATTCTGACAATCTCAAGGATCATGTGTACATTCAAATGATAGGGACTGTATGGAAAGTATAGGACAAACGAGTTAGATTATCATAAAGTCACGTTTTTCTAATATACATACATATACAGTATGTGTGTGAGAGTCAGAATTCATTGGTGCCGTTCATCATAAAACAAAAATTATGTTGTACCAGCGATAATGTTTATTTCAGACGCCAAGTTCAATAGGAAAACAAGTTTAACTGGAGTGGTCGAACATATCTTCTCGTTATCAATATTAGCACAATAATTAAACCCCTACGCTAAGTGTCCATAGAAAGTATATGGAACTGATTAGTTGTTGAAATGCTAATCCAGTTTGGAAATGAATTATGTTTTATTCGGAATCGTTATGTTGAGGTAAAACTTTCGTTATTTTGTTTTTAAAACAGTCACCCTTTAGTTTTTGAGAAACTACGTAGGAAAACAGACAAACGAAGAAAGCAAAAGTGGCGAGATTATATGTACCCTGTATTCGTTATGCGCAGCTTATTTAGGTTCGCACACATAGCCTATTAAAAATGTACGTTTGAATAATGTGTAAACTAGTAGTGAAACAAATAAAATACATATTGGAAAGAGAAACCCACAAGATTCTTGTGTATAACTTGTTTACTGGTAAATATTTACATATTACTTTGATCTCGAGCACTTTCAGGTCCTAACTGTGACCTTTTTTTCAGAGATGAGGTAATCAGGCTGGTTCAAGGCCCAGCAATCTTCTGGCCAGAAGATTGCTGGGCCTTGAACCAGCCTGACTACCTCATCTCTTGAAAAAAGGGTCACAGTTAGGACCTGAAAGTGCTCGAGATCAAAGTAATATGTAAATATTTACCAGTCAACAAGTTATACACCAGAATCTTGTGGGTTTCTCTTTCCATCTTCAGAAGAAAACTGAAAGAAGTTTTTGTTTGGTTCATAATACATATTATCGGTAAAATACAACTATCGCTCTACCGAGTATTACTGCTTAGGACACATGAGCATCTTTCATCCATTATACTCACCCTTTGTAAACACTTCGGTCAGAACTCTTTTCAGACAATCATTTTAACCACGTAGCTTACTAATACCGTCAATGTGTTGTGAGTCGTGGATTCAGAATAGGCCTATAAATTACTATACAACAACAAAATGAACCATGCAAGAAAGTTGTTGATTCTGTCAACGACATATCTTGAAACTAGGCGTTGTCAACATAGGGAAACTGGAACTTTCAAAACAGATTCACTGATACCAAGATATCGTTATAAATTATTTATGCATCAAAGAAAAATTAAATGACATTTCAAGTTCAAGTAGCATATTCATTTATCAATGTTTATGCATCACCTGAAAAAGATCGTAATTGTCAGAATACTTTCAAAGAAGAAAAGTACCAGCCGTTTGGAGGGACAGAACGCCGCTGTTTAGTCATCAGTTCAGCAAGTGGTAACAAAGAGTGGGATGTCCAGATTTCCCAGGTGATAAACCATGTGTTTTTATATGGTTCTGCCTCTGTCAGGCCACTGAGATAGTTGGTAAGTGGAACCAAAATTATCAGGAACAAATACTACTGCGTTGTTATTCTATAGAGCACGTCCCTACCATACATGGTCTAAGAAAGACTATGGTCCCTACCCTTGGCAAATGCTTTTAATCGTAGGGAACTATGCCAATTTAAATTCGGATAAATATACGAGCGCAGTAACTCTGATAGTGTATGTTAACCTTGCTTATGTGAACTCCAAAAAAGGCACTCGTTTCCTCACCTGGGAAAGCGGAACATCCGTTCTTTCTTATCAACTGCTATACCAGTGACTTTTTGTGGCGTGCTATCTCCCTCCAGATGGCAGATACCTTTCTTCTTTGAAAATATTCTGACCGTTGAAATGTCATTCAGACACTCTCTGATGCATGAATACAATTAATGAATATTCTTCATACGTAAAATGTCATTTATTTTTCTTTGACGCATAGGTAATTCATTACTATATCTCGGTATCAGTGGATCGATTCGAAATACTGAGCAGATTCATATGATAGTCTTTATTATTTCGAAGAATAAAGTTATTTAATTACCAAAAAGGACTTTTTTTACTTGTAAATAATATTTATTCCTTTATAACCAAGATGCCGTGCAAATTAATAGGTACTGCACGACATTACTCAAATGGAGAAAGTAGTCGATATATATACACGTATGTATGTATATATATGAACACATCTTTGTCATCCACCACAACAAAAAATTATGTACGTTGTACCAGGAATAATTTTTTTTTTTTTCAGACGTCAAGTTTGGTAGGAAAACAAGTGTATGGTCGAACACAATGCCTTTCATTATGTAGATATTAGCATAATAATTAAACCCATACGCTGAGTGACCGTGGAAGGTTCATGGCAGTGATCAATAGCTCAAATGCTAACCCTTTTTGGTAATGAATTCTGTTTTAGTCGAAGTAAACTTTCGTAATTTTTTGTTTAAAAGATCCACCCTTTAGTTTTTGAGTAACCATCTTTGGAAACCTTCCGTCAGACAAACGGAAGAATGCAGAGGTGGCGAGATTCTGTGTATTCGTTATTAAAAACATGGGGCTGAATAAAGTATAAAATAGAAATGATACGGATATGAAGCATATTTCTGAGAATACAGCAAAGTCTTCGTCGAATATTACTGCTCATGGTACGTGATTACCTTATACCATCTTTTCATCGCATCTGCTCCGACTTTCCTTAATCATACGTCACCCTTTGTCTCTAGCAGGATCCAGAAAAGAACGTAAGATAGACTATTGATTTACATGTAGGCCTATGTTTTAAATATTGCTGAAAAATCCTTCACACGCAAGACTTATCTAGCTAATAACATTGCATAACAAACTAATGTATTGACCGTGCTGTGATTCGCTTATTCAACATATGAATCAGCATATGACAAAACGAACACTGCAAGAAATTTGCTAATTCTGTTATTGAAATGGCTGAGAACTGACGCTGTATACTGGGAAAATGTAAACTTCCACGGGACTGAAAAGCATAGTTAAAATAAATCTCTAGGATTTCAAAGATCTGAGGTTGAAACTTAAGGGAAAGCCAACCTACTTGACAAAGTGGGGCACTTTATGAACATTACACAAGGCGAATTGTTTTTTTGCCCTCCCGACTTCAGAACAACCTTGCAAAGAGCATCGGTTCCGAACAAAGAGGAAACAGTAAGTTGCCGATTGTTCGTTGATATATGCAAAGTTAACATAAACCTGAAGACTTACTCTGCTTGTATCTCTGTCTTATTTTAAGGTGGCACAGTTCTTATGGTTAAAAGTATTTGGCAATGGTAGGAACGTTGTGCTATTGAATAATAACGCAGTAGTAATATACCCGCATGTTTGGTTTCACTCACCAAGTAGGCTACCTCGGCGGCTTGACAGTAGCAGAAACATATAAAAACACTTGGTTTCTCAGCTGGGGAGGCGGAACAGCCCGTTTTGTGTTGCCACCTGCCAAATTTGATGACTAATCTGTGGCGTTCTATCTTCCTCCAAAAGTCAGAACCTCCCTTTGAAAATATTCTAACACTTAGCATTTACTGAAAATGCCCTCTAATTGTCTCTGACACCTCGGTATCAGTGAATCGATCTGGAATACCGAATTAAGATCATATAATAGTCTCTGTTATTTCGAAGAATAAGGTTCATTTATTTAATAAATAGGAATTTCTTCACTTGTGATTGCCTCTTCTGATGTTAATATATATTTCTTTGCAATCAAGTTTTGCTTATAAATAATATATGTATATATATATATATATATATATATATATATATATATATATATATATATATATATATATATATATATATATATATATATATATATATATATATATATATACATATATTTATATGTATGTATACATATATCTATGTCTATCTATCTATATATATATATATATAGGTATATGTATATATATATATATATGTGTGTGTGTGTGTGTGTGTGTGTGTGTGTGTGTGTGTGTATTTGTATGCCTGTGTGAATGTATGTAGACTTATTCATCCTTGATAAATAACTCATGAAGTTTCTCCACAGTAAACACTTCTGCAGCATCAGCCATTATATACAAGGTTCTACACAAACAGCTCATCAGCCGTGCACTCAACCAATACACATTTTATTAGTCACCTCTGTTTTCCATGAGGTCTCTCGCTTCCTGATTATTGAGTCCTTCACGTTCCAGTGCCTCTCTTACTATATATTAGTCAATATCTTCTCGGTCCCCCTGCTGTCCTCTCCTCTCCTCTCCAAAACCTTCTGAATTATACATCGTTTTAATTCAACTTTCATCATCCTTTCGTCCGTGTGTCGTAACTACCTCGAAGTGCCCTGATTCCATCTTTTTATAACTACCTCATTTACCCCTTTAACCCTTCTCACGGTTAATATATTTTGAAAACAATTCGTCTCAGTAGCTTCCATCTTTTTTACCTTATTGACTTTTGTCATTCGCAGGTCACTTTCCATAACAGAGCGTTGGCTCAAAAATTCCCTCAATAGACCTATTTGACGCCTCCCCTCCAGTTTCCATGCCAGAATCTTTTCAACAGTTCCCTCAATAGACCTACAGTATATAACTCCTCCCCTGCAGTCATGCTGTGGTTCGTCGCTTCTCTCGTCCTACAATTACTTGCCACGTTCACTCTCAAATACGTATACAAATCAATGAAATCAACTGTTCTTTCGTCACTGGTACTAGCATTCGTTGCTTCGTTTTGTTGGCTTCCATTTATCATACCTTTAGCCTATCGTATACCCTTATTGCTAATAATTACTTTCAACACTCTCCTCTTAAACGTGTCGAACATACAAACACATTCATATATATATATATATATATATATATATATATATATATATATATATATATATATATATATATATATTGTTATGTGTGGGCTGGCTGATGAGTTTATTAATTAAGTATGTAATTTATGAGGCCCTGAGTTGCCAAGGACACACATAACTTGTCATTAAAGCTAAAAGTTAACCACAAAGACAGACAATTACTTAATGGAATAAGGCCACCAGCCGGGAACCACAATACAAGGGATAAAGGGTTACCCTGCAACACATGGGTTACGTTAAACCCCCCTTACTTCCCAATTGGTGCTGACAAAGAAAGAATGTGCAGTTAGCGAGGGAATTACATGAACTATCGTCCACGTCGGACACAGTCAATTTTCCCTTTGTTTCACGTAAAGTTTTAACACAATGGATGTCTGTACTACTATATATCATACGCAATTTAGCACTGGTAAAGGCTATATCTCTTCCGAACAATGGGACTGAGACAGCAGGCTGCCTGAAAATGCTGAAAATTACTTACTTAACCTTCCCTAATTCCTATTTACTGCATGGGAATAGTTTACACAGTTGTTAAGCAATATTAATTATTCTTACATTAGACTTCATAAAAGTAAATTGTTTATACCAATACCGTAGATGGTGGCGAAGAGGGGAAAACAAAGGAACTGGAAATACAGAAAGAGATACTAGCAAGTCGACGAAAATTTGGCAAATTTCAAACTTACCGTTGACGTGGGTTGTTTGCGCATACAACGGACGATCAGAAGTCTTGAAAAGAGCCGTCGTCTGAGCACACTAATATCAATGAAACAGTAAGAGGGCAAGTACAAAGAAGTTAGTTACACCTCACGTGTGCGCATTCTGCGACGGCAGGTCTCTCTCTCTGACCTCTTTCGGTCAAAACAGGGCGGCTGTTTTCACATTAGTATGTCTTTATGCCTTGGGGCAGTCTGAAATTTGGACAAACATTGCCGATACATAGAATAGGACAAAGTAGAAGGAAGCTTAAGACCACCTTTAATAGAGGTTACTTGGTGAAACCCTCCCTATGGGTTTAGGACCCTAATGCTAACTAGTCCTGCTAAAGACGTTATTTTTTTTAAAATGCCCAGCCTACCCCTGCATATACAAAGACTCCTTCTTGTCTTTGTTTGCGTCCTTTTTCCTACAATAAACTGCATAGAGGGCGAACAGCAGAATATTTATATAATATATATATATATATATATATATATATATATATATATATATATATATATATATATATATACATACACACATTGTTACACACACACACAAAAAACAGGCCAGGAAGAAAAGGTGAAGCCAAGTGTTACCCAAGCAACTTCGTCTTTAATGCACCTCCTCATTAAACACGAAAACACTAGGGCAACACTTGTTTCACCTTTTTGTCTTGGCTTGTTTTGTATGTAGGCCTATTTGTATGTATGTATGTATGTATATATATATGTATTATATATATATATATATATATATATATATATATATATATATATATATATATATATAATACTTCGAGGAAAGTTGATATATTTTGTGTTTATGAGATTTAGGTTCTACGAGAGTGAAGGCCTGAAAAATGTTTATTAAAGGCAATATTTACAAAGTATTTCAGGAACGTTCAGGCAAGATAAAGAAAAATCAAGATAACTGTAATTATTACAAAAAAAAAAAAGTCTCGGAACACAGACTAAAGCCCGATTCAAAACGATATTTTGCAGTGACACGCTCAACCAGGATATACTTATTCCGATATGCATTTATATTTAGGCATAAAGACAGTGATCGAAGCATATAACCGTATAAATATAGCTCTAAAAAAATAACGATTCTATTCAGACATGACATCTGGCGCGAAAAAGGAATACCGATCTACTGATGCACGCTACGGATACTTGGGTTTACTTGTTGGTTATGTCACTCCAAAAATACAGTGCAAGAGAAGATAGCATTTACTTAAAACAAGCTATTTTCCCCAGTCCTTTGAAAGATAAAAGACTTAATTAAGGAACCTGCTCGAAAACAAAGCAGATGCGATTGTAAAATGGTTTCGTTGCAGCTGTTTTTTTTTTTTAATTGATGTCATCCGCGCGCGCGCGCGCTAATAGACACGTGCAAGTGAACAAGTGTGCACGTAGAAGATAAAATGTGGTGTGTGATTACAGTTTTAGCTATTCAAAGGAAATGTATACCTCGTCCTTTTCCTGTTAACGTTAGGGGGACGGTAGTTATGTATGGTAAATTCTTTCTGATTGAATTCAGCAAAAGAATGTTTAAAAAATATTTTCACAACTAATGTTATTCGAAATGTATGACTTGGATAAAAATAACTCTTGGTACACGGGTTGTTTTCACAAGAGTTTTGAACACTTGTTACTATAAAAAAAGCATCTCTCGTTCTTTTCGGGCTAGGCTATATGTGGTGGGTAAACCAAATCGCAATGTATCACTTCAAAGGAAAATTTGAACTATCTAAAAGTAGCAAAGCTAATGGAAGCATATCTGTCCGTCTTGGACAAAAATGCTGATCTCTAATGAACACATGGAACGTGCATATACAGCTAATGTAAATTGGTGTAGATAAATAAAACAGTAAATAATTAATAATTAAGTGAAAAGATTTTATACCATATTCAGCAAAATTATGCGTTATATTAATGACTTCAAATTGAAGCAGTAAACACTGGGCTGACACTCACTGAATATGGCGCGATTTCGCCAGACTTTCAAGTGAATAAGCTAAGTTTTCTCAAATCTGGCTACCCACGTTGCTATATCAGTGTGTGACACAAAAATGAGTAAGATAAGTACAGCTAGTATCGGTTTCGTAACGTATCGAGCCGCGGCGTTTTTGTTTACGCTCTGTGTTGAGTCAGTGTATAAGTAATGCCAATTTGGTCCGTCAGGCATTTAAATACGGACTTAAATGAAGCTTATAAGCACACCACTTAACTTCATATGGAAATGGCCAGGTAAGCATAGCCATAGGTAGTCTATCATTAACCAAAACAGATTAGGAGTGCCACTGTGCACACGTCGTGTTGTTATGGAGACTTGACGAAGCAACTTGGTAATTCTTAGATGTAAAGAGATAAAGGAAAAGTAATAGAAAAAATGTCTCTGGAGATTAGTGTTTCTTTGCAATTGGATTAGAAAAGTTTCCAAGCTAACAATCGCCTTGCCTGGTAGGAAACAGAACGTATTGTGTCAGACTGAAAATGTAAACAGGAAGTCGCGTGTTGCTTGCTATCAACAGATAAAGCACATCAAGAATTTGATACACACTCAAAAAGATGTTTATATATATGTGTGTGTGCGTGTGTATGTGTGCGTGTGTGACTTGTGTTTCCGTGCCAGTGTGTGATGAAGTAAACAGAGTACTGACAAGCCTTTGCTACAGCTGTGAATTATCACTATGAGGAAGAAGTCAGAGCTGTGACCGTAATGAGGACAGATCAGATTCTATCCTTCCTCTCTTTATGATTACATATCCAGGAGGCAGGTGCATCTGCTTCCCTTTATCAGCGAAAATATAAAGCAAATAGCCTCTTACTTGTCCTTGGGCGGGTCATCGCCAACAGAAGAAAAGGAACGTCTTTAGTACAGAGGGCCCATTGGTAAAATAAAAAATAAAAAAGTAGGCAAGGCCATGGTATATAGAGCAATGGCACCTTACATTGTCTTTCAAGCTTCTTACCGATATTACGACTTTTGCTAAAGTTCTAAGGAATCTCGTAAAAGCACCAATGGTTCACAAAAAAGCCAAGAACCCAACAGAGTGAGCGGGAGACTGGCTGCAGAGTCCCATCCCAAACTTCTTTGACTACAGCAAAGCTATCCTTGATGCACTATGTGTTTTATGTCTTCCATGACTTCAGTGCACACGTCAAGTGTTCTTGTCTTTAAAACATAGTACGCCTTAAACCCAACACTGCGTGAAGGGTTGCTATTGCTCGAGAATATGTCTTGATTGTGGAATAAAAGCGTCCTCAGGGATAGTAGGTTAATTGTCCTTGTGCAGGCTTACAAAATTGCACATGTAATGGAATTATGTTGGTCATGTTATCAGCCTTAAATGAGTTCTTAGAAAAAGCCACGATGTACTCTGTCACCTAAGAAAAACCTATGAACTGTTTGAAATGAATTTTAAGAAAAGAAATGAGTCGTAATGCAAGAAAAAAGCAGAGCAGCAATAAACAGCAGTAAAGATAATTTACTCTAGAACAGTAATCGGAAAATTTGTGAAAAATAAACACCTGCATCCGCACTACATTTGCATACACGTGCTGTTAAACCAGTTGGTGATCATTATGTGTACTGGCTGGACGTATGTCCAGCAAATTTTCACGCTCAATTATATGTTAGAATGCTCTCTTAACTCTCGTAAGTTCTTGTAATGTCAAATTTAGATAGTCTGTTTTCATCGTGATCTTTGTATGCATACGTATGAGCAATAGATAGAGAAGCAAATGTGAGACATTAGGGCTGGGGCAGTAGGTTGTGACCGTAGAAATTAGAGGGTAACATGTCCATGGAGGTACGGGTAAAGATGAATCATGAATATTAATTCTAAACAGCAATTTCGAAGGTAGTAAAACTAGAACCTGGAAGGGGATGTCAGTCACAAAAGCCACAGTTTTCACATTTTTAGTGGCTGCTTCTTCCTTGTACTGTCTAAAGCAACGGATGTGGATGATGACTAGAAAACTGAGATTAATGTGTCTTCAGGAGATGGGAAAATGAAGGAAATCACGTAGTCCCCGCCAAGCCTGACGTGACAAGACAAAATCACCAACTTCGCATGTCTAGGATTTAAACACTTACGACGGTGGTAATAACACCAGACCCTTATCTCATCACACTCAGAGATAACAAAGATCATGGGTTCTGTAGATACTGATTGGCCGTCTGTGTGATATAGAATAGAATGTGTTGATCTCATCAAGAGGCTCGAGTGGTGGTTAAACATTTCGAGGGACGGAGGTGTAATTCAAAGGATTTCTAAAACTTCTTTTGCGTATTCGGCCTGTTGTTGATACAGTCCTCTGTGTATCAGTTCCAATATAAGAATGTATGACACCAAATCATAGAAAGTGATTGTTTATGCCTTACTAATGAAAACTGTACTCAGAACTTGGTTCAGTTTTGGTCTGTATAAACAGCTGTAGGGGTTGGCACAAAGTTATTTCAGATTTTTAATTTAAAAAATATTTTCTAAAAAAAAAACAAAAACAAAAATAGTTTGCCTGTATTCACCTGTATATTAAAGTGTGCCAAATTGAAATATGAGACGTTACACATTCCAAGGATTTGTAGTCAAAATGTATATGCGTATGCGTGTATATATGTTTATATATTATATATATATATATATATATATATATATATATATATATATATATATATATGTATGTGTATATATATATATATATATATATATGTGTATATATATACACATATACATATACATATATATAAACTAATCTGTTGGCAAGTGGTTGGGAGAGTAACCTTGACTGCAAATGTACACAACCAATATCATTTAAGTCGTTATCTTGCTTCTGATTAACCAATGGATTACGTGGCCATTTGAAAGCAGGCACAACACCTCATTGTGATGAATACTTAAAAATATCCTCCCAGCATCACTATCTCGCATGATTTTGTTAACAACCGATAAATAATGAAAATCACCGATTGTCTGTTTCATGAATAAAGAAAATAAAATATCGAAAAGTTAAAAGATTTACGATTAGTGGCTTCAGTATTGACATTGAACTCATTATTGTATTTGTCTGCCATCAGCTCAAAAAAAAAAAAAAAAAATCTACAACGAATAGCGACAGAAGCCATATACTTGACTTCTCGCTCGCATTGGTAATTCTTTGATAGGCTATAATTCTAAACTTGCAGAGCCAGACTTCACAAAAAGGATAAACATACCCAGTATGTGATAAAAAAATGGTAAAAAGCAAAAGTATCGAAATGGAACAAAATACAAATGTTTTATAACAAGTGGGTCAAAATAATCAAGCGTACAGAAAGTCTTCTTTGAGGAAATAACGATGTAAACTGGAAGCTGAAATGTACGTATCGGATTTTGAAGATTTTATTCAAACTTACGTTGAAGAGATTGGTTTGAAAACAAGACCTCGAGGCGGGATGTCTTAATGGAAAACACTAATCGAATAATTCAACGTTGCATAAAGGATTCGGAGAATCTTGCTCCACACATCAAGGTTTTGATTTATGTTAGCGTTGCTAGAATTTTCGTTATGATTACTACTATTCAGAATGTGCACATATATATATATATATACTCGTATATCGAACAAGCTTAAAAGATGATTAACTTGTAAAGCATGGACTATAAGAACTTAACACTGTAAAATTACACAACATTGCATACATCCAAACACACACACACACACACACACACACACACACATATATATATATATATATATATATATATATATATATATATATATATATATATATATATATATATATACCTGCAAACAGAAAGAACTGATCATCTTTGTTTTTTCCCCAGGTTTAGTGCACAAGCACTCTCTCCGGAACATCGGAAATTTTCTCGGCCAGTACTACCTCAACTACGCCCCAGGTAACTCAATAACAAGTACCCATTAAGATTAAAGGACGAGAATTGTGTAGTCACACTTTCAAGATTCATTGATGGCAAGTACTGGTTGGTCTAGGGAGCAAAGCCCTCGTCTAGGGTCACGTGTCTTTAGGCTAGGATAGGTTAGGACAATGCACCCTGATGGGTTGTGTTAGGACCAATGGGCTCGTGAACAATTCGAGTTCGACTTCACCGAAGGGTGAGGGTGTAAGGTGTTAAAGAAACGAGCAGGTAAAAGTTACTGCTACTTTATTACAGATCCAGGCAGTTTATATAGCGGCCGACTGACGCCGGCCCGCGAGAGACAATGGAATTGACTGTGACCTGAGGTCGAAACAATAAACAATAATATGCAGTGAACGAGTACAAATTACAATACAAAACATACAGAACTACAATATGGATACAGTCTTGATGCCTGTGAATGAAGAAACATGTGATACACAATGTGTGACATTTGTATAAATACGCATAAAGTAAAAATGGTTAAAAATGCGTGACCTGGCACGTTTTAGGCGTGACTAATTGAGTTTGCAGAAAATGGGAAGTCACCAAAGAAAACATGCTCAGCGGAGACTTAATTAATGGCGCCGCCGAAACACTACGCTGGCGCCGATGTGGTGACTTTACAAATACTCCCCCCCCAAGACGAGGGACGCGTCTGACTAATCCCTGTATCTGCTGGGACGCTGAAGGGTGCAGCGGCTCCTTGAAGATAACGGAGGGGTCTCCCACCTGTGAGGCTGCTGGTTGGGCGGTCCCTTCCTGAGGCAGCCGCGCCTGCGGGGGTGAGGGCGTGCTGGAGTGCGGTTGGGCGGAAGGGGTGCTGCGTCGCTGTCGGGACTCTCCGACAGAAAGACGGGCTTTAAGCGGTCTATTGAAACCCAGTCGTCCTTGCCAGGGAGTGCCAGCTGGAACGCCTTGCTGTTTCGTTCCAGCACGCGGAAGGGTCCCCTGTAGGGCTTGGTTAGTGGTGGACGGACGGCGTCGACTCTGACGAAGACGTGGGTGGCGGATGACAGCTGTGGCGGCATGAAGGTGGTTGCTTTGTCGATGTATGAGCGCCTGCAAGGGGCTTAACTTGCCGGCCATGTCGCGGAGCCTCTGCAGTGATGGGGAGTGGCGTTCATCCGTCACGAGCTCTCCCGCACCACGAGGGGTTCCCAGGTTTGTTCGGCTGCAGATGGGGTGCCTTTGGCTCTGGGGCGGTTCTCAACCCAAGGAGGACCCGCGGCAGCTGATATTTCCAGTCCTCGGCGGTGCAGCGGCCATGAGGGATGACTTTAGGGACCTGTGGAACTGTTCGACCAGGCCGTTGGCCGCTGGGTTGTACGCTGTGGTGGTGTGGTGCGTGGTTCCCAGCAGTTGAGCCAGGGCAGACCACAACTCGGAGAGGAAGGCGGGGCCCTGTCAGTTGTGATGTGGTCCGGGACGCCAAGAGGCTAACCCAACTGGAGAGCAGGGCCTCGCGCACGCCGCTGGCGGTGGCTTCTTGCATGGATGTGGCTGGGCCACCTCGTCGAACGGTCTACCACCGTCAGGAGGTATCTGGATCCGCCTGATGGGGAAGGGGCCCGACGACGTCGATGTGGATGTGGCCGAAGCGGCGCCCTGGCTGTGGGAACTCGCCTACCCCGACTGCGCGTGACGACCCACCTTACTGGTCTGGCACTGCAGGCACTGTTTTACCCAGGCCGTGGCGTCCTTTTGCACCCGTGCCAGACGAACTTTTTGAAAGCAGTTTGGCGTGGTCCTGCCGGAGGGGTGAGAGGCCGTGAATTATGTCGAATACCTGGCGGCGGCATGAGGCTGGAACCAAAGGGCGGGGCTGACCTGTGCTGATGTCGCAGAGCAGGCTGGGGCCTTCGGGGGCGAGGGTCACGTCCCGCCACTTGAGGGACGTGATGGCGGTAATGCTGGGGTTTCTGGGTCAGCGGCCTGTTCTCTGGCAAGGTCCTGGTAATCTACACCAAGCTGCACTGCGTTCAACTCGACTCTGGAGGGCGTCTGCTACGGGATTTTTCTTGCCGGGAGGTACCTGACGGAACAAGTAAATTCGGCTATGGCTGAGAGGTGGCGCTGTTGTCTGAAGACCATGCGTCCCCTGCTTCGTGAAGGCGTGAACCAGTGGCTGATGGTCTGTGAAGATTGTGAAGGGCGTCCCCTCCAGGAGGAACTTGAAGTGCCGAACTGCGCGGTACATCGCTCAGAGTTCCCTGTCGAAGGTGCTGTAGCGGGTCTCTGCGGGATTGAACTTCTTGCTGAAGAAGGCGATGGGCTGGTGGGCGCCGTTGATGATTTGCTCCAGAACAGCACCGCAGGCGACGTTACTGGCGTCTGTCGCCAGCTGGAGGGGGGCCTTGGGATCCTGGTGTGCCAAGGCGGTTGCCTTGGCGAGGGCAGCCTTCGTCAAGGAAAAGGCCTGCTGCTGGCTGGGTCCCCAAGACAGGGACTTCGGTTGGCCTTTTAGGACTTCCGTCAGGGGGGCCGTGGTGTGCGCGATCCCGGCGATGAACCGCCTGTAGAAGTTTACCATCCCAATTAATGGCGCCGCCTAAACACTACGCTGGCGCCGATGTGGTGACTTTACAAGGGAACCGCCACCCAGTGGTTGCGGAGTCATCGTTCTGTCCTCAATGGCTGATTCAAGAGAACTAAAATCAATAGTCTCCACTATTTACTATAATGATTACTATTATGATCCTGAGCGACATAAAATGACTCGATAAACAGATAAAGCGAAAATAGGAACCGCAGAAATTTTCACGCCGACTTCCGCGTCAGCAATGGTTCCTCCTTGGGCATCAAAGTTTCCTTTAACTAGCGAGTGCTCTGTCGAGTGCCTATCAATTCAATAACATTAGTGTTCTCCCACCAAATCCGGATCTGCAACAAACTTTAGTTTACTGGTGTTATGGCCCATGGCCTTTTCTTATTATTTTTTTTTCTATTTTTAAGTTCCGGAGAAGTCTCTGCTTACAGACGCAAGCTCAGGTCGCCAGTAGAATTTAAACTCTTCGGTTTGGCCCTTAATATCAGTATTACTAACCAGAAAATCCCGTTTGAGAGCTGTGAACAGAGAGCGTGTGATAGATTTTAATGGCATATTCATGTGTGTATGTATGCATGCATAAATATAATTCTTTTGGCAACAGAGCTTTGTAGTGTAAAGACTTGTTTGGTATGATTCTTCAGGTCTGCTTAAACTTTGTGGCATTCATCTTTTCGCTTCAGTAATCAAACATTCTTAAAAAAAATTATTAATGTCTGTTTACAAACTAAGTGCATTTAAAAACTTGGCTAGTCTTTAGCTTCATCTACTGTAACTGCAGTTTTAGAAGATAATGCAGCATTCCTCTCACTCTGTCTCTCCATCCTAAACTACTTTATGAAAACATTATTCATGTTTCATGGATATTGCACAAAGCACGGAAAAATACTAAATAATTTTTTTTATCTTTTCGATTTGAAAAATCACTCGAGCAAAGAATATTCGTCAAGGAAAACTTGGCGATAATATCTTGGAGCCAAGTGTGACACTTTGACGTATGCCCTACTTTCTTTCCTGTACTTACACTTTATTTCTTTTAAGTCCAAATAGCATTTCTAATGCTTGCTTGTTAGATTGTCCCTAAGTCTAACAGTAACGAATTACTGTGTTGCTTGAATCTTTCCCGGTTTGTTTTCAAGAAAGCTGTCTGTCATCATCTCTTTACCAAAATCTTTACCTCCATTTATTGATGCAACACTCCAGCAAGGCCCTAACTCCCTTCGAGGACTTTGTTGTCAGTGACTGTTATTGTCACGCCAGATAATTAACATCCAGTGATAATATCTTTAGTTTGTTCGTTAGTTTTGAACTGTCGGCATAGAATCAATAATGGCCGTTAACTATAGCCTGGGCTGCATGCACTATCAACGACCTGATTCATACCTGCGAGCGCGAATCTCCTTAACCGACCTTCCAAAAATTTAGGCAGCACTTGCGGCAGGTAACAGCATTTGAGATTCTCCTCCCGAGACACCTTCCAGCGAATAGCAGCCTAAAACATTATATTTTTCTCTGCGATGCAACGGAGAGGCTTACGTAAAGAATCATTTGTGATGTTGGACAGACGTCAGTACCTATCAGTCTCCTCTCGGTCCCTTCCTCCCCTCCTGGACGCTTATCATCTGTATTTTGTTCGACCCAGGAAAGAATGACCTCGGCTTTCCCCAGAGATTAAGGTGCCAAGTTCAAACTCATGAAATACCACGTATAAATCTTTTTCGTCTCTGTTATTCAAAAAGAATTTGATACAGTCAGAATATAACAAAAATTATCATTTGTTCCAGACCTGTTGCCTTTTTAAGTATTTTTCTTAGTTAGATTTTGGGGCATGTTAATTTTTATAACGTAACTAACGAGCTTAGCTGGGATGCCAGTCATTAATTTCACCGGTGACCTGTGAGGTAGCAGTGACCTGCTATTTATCTTTTGATTCCAAGGAGAAGTAAACTGCACCTCTGCGGAACTCGAATTGTTGCGACGTACGTCTTGCCTGTCCAGCCATCCTGCCAACCTGGCAGTCGAGGCTACATGGAGTTATCGTCCAGATTCTCCAAGAGTGAGTCACCCGCTGGATAAATGAGTTAGCTAAGATACCGTCAGACGTGGATCTTGCAAGCTTTGGCAACTCTTTGTGAAAGGCATATAAGAGATTGAAAGTCAACTGCTACCTGAGTGATCAGATAAATGTCCTAATTGATTGCTCTGGGCGAGACTGAAATGGGGTATTAAAAAGGGAGCTAGCTGAGCGTTTAAAACTGTTACAGATACTCTGCTGGGCTGTAACACAAGGTGGAAAAGCAGAATGCTTTAAGCCTAATGGCCTACTAAACTGGAAATGAATTTGAAAAGTAAAGAGTAAACTATAAAAGAAATATAACAAATTAAAATAATTGAGGAAAATAAAGAGGGAAATAAATCAAATAATACGTAAACCATGAAGTGAAACTCATGTTTGCCTGCTTAACAAAAAAAAAAAAAAAATATTTGCACCAAGTTTGAAATTTCGAAGTTCCAGCTAATCAGCTACGTGATTAGGTTGCTCATTCCATAATTTGCTCTTGTAAAGAACAGTGCTCTTTTGATATTCTCATGTTTCTGTGTGTGTGTGTGTGTGTGTGTGAGTAGAACAAGCGAAAGCCATAAGCGTGTTGACGAAATCATAATCAAAAGTATTACAAATGGTAGAGTATTTAATGCTTGTTAATCTCATGCCCCTAAAAATGAGGAAAGTTCTAACTAAATTACAGCCACTCATTAAAGATATGTGAAGGAATAAAGGTCAGTGAGTCTAGTCATCAAGTGTCTGATGTGTTATGTTTAATGATTAATGCGAAATCTAAATTCAGAACACTGAAACAAACACACTTTAAAAGTTTAAAAGGCCCATGAAGAGCACTTCATAGATCACTGTCAGATTACAATGGAAAACATTCAGATACGTGTGATATTCATGAGGAGATCATAGAAACGGCCTTGCGTGATTGAATTTCGAGTGGTTATATCTGTGAAATATATGAAAATAAGAACTCATTAGTACAGCCAAGAAAATAAATCACAGCTATTGTAATAAACAGAAGTCAGAGCAATATTTCCTTATTATATTTATATATATATATATATATATATATATATATATATATATATATATATATATATATATATATATATATAATATATATAAATATAAAATATCACGCCCCAAGCATCGTTTAATATCCAGTTCGCTAAACCTTAGAATAACTTACAACCAAGAGGAATTACAGTTGATAAATGCTCCCCCCACCCGACGTTAGGATTCTAACCGATGCCTATAGTTCAGAAACAACGATAGACACTGACTTACACCACCCAGCCATCACGAGAGGCTAACTAGGTGGTCTAAGTCACTGTCTATGTTGTTTCTAAGTCAGGCGTCGGTTGAAATCCTGCCAGGGACGAATCAATTATCATTTATAATTCCCCTTGGGTTTAAGTTATACCCAAGGTGTAACAAACTGGATGTCAGCGATATTTGTGGCGTAATATTTGTGAATATGAAAAATGTCACTCGTGTATAAGTGACATAAATTCACACACACACACACACACACACACACATATATATATATATATATATATATATATATATATATATATATATATATATATATATATATATATATATACAGGGTCTCCATAAAGTCTCTTTAAAATTTAAAAAAATATTACAAAAGCAATTGAACAGACAAATATGTGGAAATTATTACAAAATGAGGAGTAGATATTGAAGTTTTTATGCCTCGTTTAATACACCTTTATATGGACACATATGAAGAACATCAAGATGGTACTCAATTTCTTGCCATGTTCTCTGTAGCATAGCCTCATCAGTGGTGGCAATGGCATCAGTGATCTTTTGCTTGAGATCAGTGATGTCATGTATCTTTGTTCGATACACGATTCCTTTAACATAACCCCATAGAAAGGGGAGTGATATCTGGTGAACGAGTTGGCCCTGGAATTGGGCCATCCCTTCCAATCCACCGGTCTGGAAATGTTTGAACCCACGAACATGCAGTCCCCAATTTTTTGGTGCACCATCTTGCGGGAAAATGATAGTTGGTTGAAGGTCCTCTAGTTGTGGTGCCACATATTCAGCCAAAAGGTCAAGATAAACATCTGCAGTAGTTGATGTCTTGTTGAAGAAGAATCGACTAGTGATTCGATTGCACATGATCCCACACCACACATTCACCTTTGGACTGTCTCAGTAAAGTTCCCTAGTCACATGGTGTTGATCTGATCCCCAGATTCTCACATTATGTGTGTTCAGTTTCCCTGAAACATAAAAGGTTGCCTCAACACTAAAACAAACTCGGTTGAGGAATGTTTCATCCCCAGAAATTCCTTTTTGCATGTTAACTGCAAACTCCTTTTGTCTTAATTTATAATTTGGTTCGGGTGTCTGTATGAGTTGCACTTTGTAAGCGTACAAGTTCTTGTGTAGGACTTTGTGCACTGTTGAACTTGGCAGCAGTACAAATGGACTTTGTAGGAGAATGATCAAAGGCTTGTCTTACACAATCGATGTTTTCCTCAGATGTTCTTGGTCGTCCACTCCTCCCTTTATCCGATACTGTCCCTGTCTTCATAAATTTCTTGTGCCATGCACGAACTGACGGACGCGACGGTGGATCTCTTCCATACTTAGTTCTGTAATTTTGCCGAGTCTGCGTATCCGATTTTGTTTCAGTAAACCAGGACACACCTTGTACGTTTTCTTGAGGAGTAGCCAAATTTTAGGGGTTCATTTAACAGTACCTCTTTCATCAAAGGGGTACCTGAAATACACAAGTGCAATATGATTAAAAACTTTGATAACTGCTGAGTACATAGAACACATCTGATCAAGATATCTCATCAATGGCTTTTGTAAAATATTTTTAATTTGTAAAGAGACTTCATGGACACCTGTAAAAATATATATATATATATATATATATATATATATATATATATATATATATATATATATATATATATATATATATATATATATATATATATATATATATATATATATATATATATATATATATATATATACTGTATATATGTGTGTGTGTATGTTTGTGTGTATGTTTGTGTGCGCGCATGTCTGTACACGCGAGCTCAAGAGCAGAATTCTGATACTGTACAGTATAAAAGAATAATGCCAGGTATTGCCCTGTTATCATTTAAGCACAAAATGCGTTTAATAGTTTCAGCATATTCTAAAAACCAACGGAGAGGCTATTCCTTTATTCATTATTTTAATGCAGTGGAAACGGATATTAGTACAGTATTAGTATTAGTTGTAGAAAGGGGATGAAGTATGAGAAGTATATTATCGTTCTATCTCTAGAATAAACTTTCTGACTACAAAATAAAAAGCTGCATGTGATCATGAGAGGGCAACAAAACCCAAGTTAACCAGATGTGTAATGAACTTCACACCTGTGCACCACGTAAGCTACTCGTTGCCTGTTGGGGCTTTTTCAAGATTTTAAACATTTTTGTCATAATTATAACGATTTAACAATTTAGTTCTCTGTTGTCTTACTTATTTTTAGGAACTAGTCACATGACAATACACAAAGCACTACACCCAGTAGAAAATACAGACAGACAATACAATGACAAAACGCTGTGATGATAGAGAATTGTCAGTCAAATGTTCCTATCCCAAGAAGTGTAACAGGAAATGGTGACATTTATTGTAGCTGTTTTCTTATGCATAGATATATTTGGGTACAACTCATGTCGATCAGTTTTAATTACTCTGTAACAGAATATTGCAGTACTAAATATATATATCTGTCAGTTTTAGTATTGTTTTTTAAAAAATCCTCGAAAATTTAATGGCGTACACTGATGAGTAGGACAGCCTCTACGCAGGGAAATCCTGGTAACCGAGATCATAGAGAACGCTCCCGCTGTTCAGTCAATGTAAACAAGACAAGTGTCAACATCTTCAATTTTCCCCATCTGTAGGTTGTCATTCAAATCGAACATCATTGACGGTAAGGTCTGGGTTCGCAAATGACATTTATTAAGGCCGTTAGGGAATTTCATGAATACTGTCGCTTTCTGTAAAAAGGGGAAAGCATGAAGTATAACTTTCCTATCAGGAAGGAGAGCAAAATCACATGCAGGCTGTCGGTGTCCTACGGTTGACAGGATGTAGCCAAGTCTACGGTTGGCTAACTATCCTATCTCAAGACTGTGCCTTATAATATTGCGAAATAGTTACGGACCCATCATTCTGCTATACTCGATGTCACGTTGGGGTTTCTGTGGCGTCCAAGCCCCCTGTGCCAGTCAAGGCATAGGCTAGCACTCTAATGTTAGGTTAAGGGAAAGTTAGGATAGGATGTACCCGTGTTGAAATGTATTCAGTCTGCATTTAAGGTGGCTATGGCAAATGAAAATAACTTGCAAACCTCTTCTGCACTTTTACAGGTAGGCTAATGCCTCATTTAGCCTAACCAACCTCGGTTTCTTAACGACTCGGATATTGCTTCTGTGAATATTAACTCTCATTAGGCTGGTACAGGCCAGCTTAAACTGGGAAAGTTGCTAGAATAATAATGGCATGCTCTAGGCAAGCCTTTTATACCCTGTGCTTATTTCCATGAAGTCTTGACTTAGCCTAGTAGACTATAGATGAGAGAAGATTATTGATTCTAAATTTTATAGACTAGCTTCATGTTATTGATTTTACTTTAGTTCTTTGCTTTATTAGATTTTTAACCGGTATAACTATAGTATAATTCTGCAGGGCTTATTACCTTGAAAATTGAGTTTCTCTATAGTATTTTGGTTGCTTATCAAGAATTTACTGTTATTTTTTGGTGGTCGACTGTAATTAACCTCAGAACTGATATGTTATTGTATGCTGGCCATCCTGGAGCACTATCGCCCATGCTCAGTGTTATAGGGGAACTTTTGGTAAAAAGTGATGTTTCCTTCACCAGAAGCCCCCCAGCTAAGTAACACGGTTAGGTTAGTAAGGACCTTTTATAATAAGCTTCCTTAGCCAATCCCTTCTAGAACATGTGGCTCCCATATGCCTTGCATGTGCACAGAACCATTCCAGGGTGGCCATGATGACAATGGCATTGTCCATTCCCTCGACCTGTGTTTTACCCCACCCAAAACCCCCTGTTCCCAAAGGGTCCCCAGTAAAGAAGTGAAGCTAATAATAATTGACCTCCAATAAACACCACCACCTTTGTCAGCAACACTAAAAGTATAGGAAGTCTCAGTATCCAAGGTAATAAGCCATGCGGAGTTGTTCTATAGTTTAAGCTGTTAGCTTAGTTAGCTGGGCATGATGTGTTGGGTACTGCTCATAACTCACCTAATATAGCCTATAACTCACCTAATATAGCCTAAAGTTAATACTGTAGGCTTATATTCACTGTAGTGTAGCTTAACTATTTACTGGGATGCCATAACCTAACCTGTCATATGGGTATAAAAAATAATGAATTGACTACAACTTAGCCTTAGTGGAGGTAGAATATGATTATAGCCAAGTAGCATTACCTGGTTCCAAGAAAATGGCTTGCCATAGGACTGAAGTTGTCCATTGGGTGCATTTCCATAAGTTTGCAAACTTTTAAATAATTTCCACATTTCATGTCATGAAAAACAGCATTTTTAAAATTCATCTTAAGAAAGCTTAATTATATGTATATTCTTTTCATTTCAGGTGTTATGAGTGGGCTGGAGGTGTCGGAGGGACGATTGGGTCGCCGTCGTGGTGGCAAAAGACTATGCCAAGTTCTACTTAATCTTTGCAGAACTTTGGTTCTTATTCTTGTTTACTACACATGTTCTATAGAACTCACATTTTACCAGAAACAATTATTTAAGGTAAGATATCTGTAAGAATAGTATATTATGCTCATAATTATTTACAAACCTTTGTTTTTTCTTATGAAATACAAACCAGAAGTTAACTAACAGGAAGCAAGCGAGGTGGTGGGGATATCACCCACTCAGTAGGTTGTTGGTACTTGCTTTTTCTTGGGTTGCACTGCTGTAAAGCCTCTGCTGCTGCTGGACTCTGTAATGGCTTCTGTGGAAGAGATTGTATTGCTTCCATTTTCTGACTTTTTTTTTGGACAAGTGTGATTTTCATCTTGACCATGTTTGTAATTGTGTGCATGATAATGGCTGATTCTCATTGTAGGAAGTATGATTAGCCAAGGTGTTTAGGGTGTGACTGTATGGACCGTTTATGCCACCCATGAACATAGATTCTCATTCTTTTTATCTGTTTTGCAAAGGTCAGGAATGGAAGCCACCTCCACATTTCATTGAGTTTTTTATTTTTTCATCTTTTCGATGGAAGAAGTATGGGTTGAAGTGGAAGCAATTTAAGAAATTGGCTTCAGTATCTTTTGAGGGTAATATCCCCCCATTCTTTGTGACCCACTTCCAAAGATCCCCTTCATCTCTGATCCCTGCATGCAACATTGCTTAATAGAAAGTTCCTGGTGCTGTTCTTTCTCATGCTGGACCCATGAACTGTGATGGAGTATGCCTTTCTGCTCCCATGGGTACACCTTTCCTCATTCAGTCTGTCTGATAGGGGGGTTAGTGCTATCAGTGCACCTCGTGCCGTGCACTGTTGGCATTACTTAAAGTTCTTTGCAGTATCCCTTTGACCCCTACCTGCAACCCTTTTCATTCCTTTTACTGTACCTTTGTTCATATTCTCTTTCTTCTATCTTGCTTTCCACCCTTACCTAACAATTGTTTCACAGTGCAACTGTGAGGTTTTCTTCCTGTTACACCTTTAAAACTTTTTTACTCTCAATTTCACTTTCAGTGCTGGGTGACCTAATAGGTCCCAGCACTTGGCCTTTGGCCTAAATTTTATATTCCATTCCATTCCCATTCAGTCTAATTTGTTGAGTAGTCAACCATAGGTCCCAGCACTTGGCCCTTGGCCTAAATTTTATATTCCATTCCATTCCCCAATAGTCAACCATAAATTGGTCATGCCCTGTTGCATGATGTTCCTGGTGGCTCCTCAATTGTCACAAGCTGAGCAGTATCTTAATTTGTTGAATCTTCTTGTTGAGGGACTGTTAGAGATACCCTTATGGGCCACACTGCTTCCACAGCCCCATATGTTGAGGTACCCCCAGTCTCTGGCGTCACTTGCACTTCACAGCTGAAGATCATATAGCATGTCCAATGAGAGAGAAGTGACCCTTGTGCTCTGTAGTAGCCTCGTTCTGGTACCATATGAGCCCCTGAGGGACGCTTCAGACAGGAGTGGCACACTCAAGGCCATCTTCCTGCTAACTTTAACATCAACATAGTATGCAAGCTTCACAACCTCTTTTCCTTAGTATAGCTTATTGGAGAAAGGAGATCTTTGCTTATCCTGTATTCTTAAAGTTGTGGCCTCAACAGAAAGCTCGTAAGTCCCAGACGAGAGATTTCTTTAAGTCCAAGTTTTATAGTGTATGTCTTACTTGTCATCCATTTTTTTTCTTTTGTCTCTTCTTTCTCAACTGTCTAACTTTTTTATTGTACCTAAGATCAAATCCTTTAGACAAGCCCTATGGGTATAGAAAAGTAACTCAGTAGCCTCGTTGAATTAATTTGTAATATTAATTATCAAAAGCAAGGTGATCATTAGGACATTGGAGTTTGTAGATAATGAGACATTTGATAACTGATCATGGTTTCCATTGTTGTAGAGAATTGAATAAGCTTAGAAGTCTGATGTATTTATAATTTTAAATCAAGTATCAGTTAATTTGCCTCATTGGACATTCTTTAATTAGATGTGTTTAGACATCTAAGGATAAGTTCTAGCCATCTCTAGTATTCCACCAAAGTCAAGGCAAGTGATGTCTGTTAATTGCTTACAGTTGATCTTCTGTATGGCCTTGAATATGACTAGGTTATTTAATGGCTCTTCTTGATCTCTTGTGGACTCAAAAGACAGCTATTTTACAGTGCCTGTAGAGTGTTTCATTTACTATAAGTAACATCTTACTCTGTGTAATAACTTCAGTCATTTTTTAAATTTCCTCTCTCATCTTTTGCTCATCTCCATATACCTTGTTGTGGGACTCACCCCTTTAGTACTGTAATTGATAATCAAAGTGACTTACAAATTATGCTAGATAGCAGCTCGGGCTTATGTAAAACATTTTTCAAATGACCTGAACCTGTAAAATGATTTTATAAATCTTAGATTTTTCAGCTTAATCATGAAGCATAAAACTTATTGTTCTTTTTTTTCCAGGTTTTCAAGTTCCCGTTAACTGTTGTGATAGTACACCTTTTTATGAAATTTGTATTAGCTGGACTATGTCGGTTAACCTATACTTATATAACTGGTATTCCAAGAGTTTCCCTCACTTGGGATGTATACTGGAAAAGGGTATTGCCCCCAGGGGCTGCAGCAGGAATTGATATTGGTCTTTCTCAGTGGTCACTAGAATTTGTTACAGTAGCGCTGTGAGTATGAATAGCAATTACTACTGGTACATACTGCATTTGTGTAATATGAGTGAATGGTCCTGAGAATAATTGTTGTAACAAACATAAGATAATTTTTTATTGTTTACAATTTTTTTTTCTCTACAGGTACACTATGTCTAAGTCGACAGCTTTGTTATTCATTCTTATTTTTGCTATTGCCTTCAAATTAGAAGAAATGGTAAGGTTGCTTTCTCTTCTATAAAGTTTAATTTTAATATCTTAGATAGTACAGTCACCACCCTAATTTTGAACAAGTTATGTTCCCTATGGCCATTCATATCGTGAATTGTTTGTAAGTTGATTTTTAATATGTAGTGCATAAGTTTTGTAGATGGTTACTGCATTTTCAATCATGGAGTATTATAAAGAATTACTTTGGATGCTACAAAGGTAGAAAAAAGTAAAATTTAGATTCATGCAACATTCAAAATTTAGTATTTTTTCTACACTTTGATGGTTATGAACTTGGAGAGAATTTTGCAGGAGCAGTGTCTGGCATTGGAAGTTCATAAATAAACAATTCGCACTGCCATCTGTTGAAAAAAATACGTACTAAAAGTTTCCTATCGGGAGAGGCAATATAGAAATTTGGAATTCATCGCAGAACGAGTTAAATTGGGAAGATAGAAATAAGTAGGAATATTTTACAAGCATGAACGAGTAATTTTGTGATTGTAAGAAGAATACATGGTAGTTAATCATGAGAATACTCTGGATAAAGAGGGAAGGAGTTAAAGTAACGGGTTCTTCTTTTTCCTCGTGTTCTGTTGTTTGGAAAAATTCTTACCAGCAGAATAGTTGCGCAGAGCAAAATTTGAACTTGTGACATTGTCTGTTCATATCTGTGAATGTTTGGCACTTGAATGTTCATAAGTAGGGTGGTTACTATATTGATAAAGAAGATTATGGATATTTGAGTTCCTGATCGTTTATAAGTCTGTTGAGGATTGTTTAACACAATAACATACTGTATAGGTAATTTTATGAAAAGTAAACTTTTGTTCTACAATGTGGTAATTTTGCATAATGCTAAAAGATTTTATTAATAATCAACAGATTGTATAAAGAAGAGTTGATTCCAAACACTTATGATGATTTTTTGTTTTAGGTGTAGTATATGTAACAAAAGGCAGAATTTAGTATGTGGAACTACTTGTATTCACTGATTCCCTTCAATCTTCTTTTAAAAATTCTTAATTGAAGGTATATGATGGTGTGACTTGTAAAATCCAGTATGACTGATACTGTATTTATACTTTCTGCCATTGTGGAAGAACAGCAGAACCTTAATAGTATAAATTCTAATGACCAGATATCCTAAAAAAATCAAAGTTTTAGGCTGTATGTTTACTGATGTATTCTGACTACCTCTAGAAAAATTTAATAATACAGGTATTACTAACTTGAATGGGCAGCAGTTATAATATTGGATTAAACTTTCAACTTACTAACTGGTGAAACCTGGAAAAGAATAAAAAAAAATATCACCATGTTTAATTCAGAATGTTTAATTCTTGTGGTAATATTGTCCAAAAACTAAGTAGCCAAAAGAAATAAGAATGTAGATAAGTTTGTAGAGAATGAAGAAAACTGTTACAGTTTAAAACTGGTAAAAAAGTTAACACTAAAGATGTGCAGTTGTGAAGTACTGTAGAGCCAAAAGAAGAAATATTTTCGTGTACAGGTACATTAGAAAATTAAGTCAGAGATAGGGCCTATCCTTGGCCAGGCCAGGACATTGCTTTGTAGTTGAGATTGGGCAGCTTATGTTAGAATTTATTAGCCAGGAGGCACCATCTGGAGTAGGACACTGCATCCTTAATGTCATAGGGGTAGGAGAAGTCAAAAAAAACAAGTTGGCTGCACCAGCAGTAATGGTCAAAAGCACACTAAACACAAAATAAGTAGTAAAAAAATGTGCTTCATTCCAAAAACAAGAAGTTAACATAAAACATTGTTTTTGCTTCTTCCTCATGAAGTATCTGCCTTTGAACATGTATCCTGAGTGGAGAGACTACCTTGCAAAATCTTTTGCTTATGAACTCATGTCTTGACTTGAAAGAAGATGGTTATGTAAAGTTAGGAGTGAAAATGTCCTATTAGATGATACATCACTTGTTTTTGGGTGTGCCACATGGTGCTGACCAAGCTAATATTCTGGTTGGCTGGTTTTATCCTGTTGTTTGTTATGCAGTGATATGAACTGCTGAAATCTTTAGTGTTTAGAAAGTAGCTGGCATTTCAGGATTGAGAGTCAACAATGTCTAGATGTTTGGCTCCTGATTTTAAGTCCATTTCAGTATTTTGGTAATGCAGACCATTGCCTCTTTTGTAGAGTACCATTTTATATCCTTCCAGAAGGCAGTTGTTTTTACAGCATTATGTATTGCAGATTTTAACATTTTTAATATTACTGAGATTTTTAAGCAGGAATTTTATTGAAGTTAATGAATATTAAATTTTTTTTTTTCAGAGATGGAGTGTTGTTGTATTGGTTGTACTCATTGCTGGTGGGCTCTTCCTTTTCACCTATAAATATACACAATTCAATTTATTTGGATTCATCTTAGTACTTATAGCATCTTCACTGAGGTAAGTTGGATTGAAATATTTTGGGGAAAATGGTATCTTGATATTGTAAGCACATGTGCATTACTGGATACCTAAAGTCATTCATTGCCATAACTTTTTTCATAAATTTGCAGTGGTCTTCGTTGGACGTTATCACAGCTTGTTATGCAAAAGTCTGAGCTGGGGCTGAGTAATCCAATTGACATGGTTTATCATATTCAGCCATGGATGACAGTCTCTCTTCTCCCTTTAGCTATTATAATGGAAGGTAAGTATTCTGGTGAACTTTGAATAGATAAGCTCCTTTCTAATTGATTTAAAATCCTACAAGAAATTATCAGTGTTACCCAGTTATCGTTTAGTAATGTTCACAAGTGCTTCTTATGAATACTGTTATTGTATTTCCAAAATTCAATGCTGCAGTGTTATTGTGCAAGCGACTACAGTATTATATAATATAATTTGTCTTGAACTTCCAGGTACTTCAATAGCAGCAAGTGAATATGGATTCCGATTTAAAGTTTCTTCAGAGGCAATGTATATGTGGGGCAGGGTAATGTTTGGAGCTGTTTTGGCATTTTGTATGGAGGTAATTATTGTTTTAAAGTAGTTATTTCGTGTTTTTGCCAATTAAGTCTATTTCCAGATCATGTGAAACAAGTTACTCGCTTGACAAATAACACCATTGATTGAAAATAGCTATACTGTATACAAGGTAGTGAGAATAAACATTGTCAACAGAGTAAGTTTGTGGCTAGCAGACTGCTGATTGAAGTGATTAGGGAAACAAGGTTTTGCCTGACAAATTTATTCTTTTTTATTTGACTGATTTATTTGTATAGATGGGCAGTAAACACCCATGATCTTTGATGCTATCTCTTAAATTAGGAAGATTTTGTCACTTTCTCATATTGACCATTTGCATTTAAAATAGTGTTTCAAACTGTATTAGAAAGCTCAAAGCATTAGCTTTCTTAGGATTTATAATTTTGCATATCTCTGATCAATTTTAGGTGTCTGATCATTTGATTAAGAACATATTGTATTATAATTCTACCATAGGCATGTTTTATGTACATTTTTCGTGACTGCTATTGATTATAAGTAATGGGTGTAGGAATGAAATGAGAGCTGCATATCTTCAACCTTCCTCATAGCTGAGATAGTCAATGTTCAGGACAGGAGGTTATCCAGTCAAGAAGTATCCTCTGGAATAGGAACTTAAAAAGTTCTGGCTACCTTCCAAACATATCTTCATATAAATAAACAGGAAGGACTGTGGCCTTCAGATATCTCACCACCGTGGGACACATCATCTTAGTTGATCTATCCTATTCTTCAAAGGGAAAGTACTGGTGTGTTTGGCTGATAAATCAAACCATGGTGCTAGTGCTTCCATCTGTTTTGCTCTAAGACAAAGCCAGACATGTAGCTTATAGGTGCAAAGCCACCGACAAACTGTTCCATAGGAGATGTTTCTGCACCATATTTGACTTAAGTGATTTCATGATGCCCAGAGAGGTTTGCTTCTTCAATTGAAGGTGATCCAGCTTGCATATGACATGTAAACCTTGCAGCTATGTTGTTGGCAGCCCTGTTAAGATCACTTCCTCACTTCTTTGGAATTAGGGGTCCCACAGTTGCAGATCTCACCATCAGGAAACCCTTTCAGAGAGCCAACAGAGGTGGCTGAAGTTGCAGGCACAATTTACCCTTTCTAAAGGTTTCCCCCTGAAGTTCGAAAATTGTTTTTCTTCTTTATCCTCTTCAGTTTCAGGGAAGATGTTAAGTGGTAGTGATTCGCAGCATCACACAATCAGTTCTCCCCGACACGTTCATCCTTTGCTTATGGAGTTCGTGGTGTTGTACATTTGATTTTAAATCCTTTGAGCATGGAAATAAGGATGTCTCACTGCAGCTTCAGATAAGTAGACTCATTCATTTGATCATGCTCTCTCCCTTTTAGTTGCAAGCTGCTGAGATTTAGCAATCTCTGGTTCTGTTGAGTACAGCCCTCTGCTTTCCTAGTTACTGTCTCTGTGACCTACAAATGTACTTGGTTTTGAGCCTACATATACTAATCCTGACCTTTAAAGCATTGTGTTCTTTGTTGATCTCAAGTCCATGAGCTCTTAAACAGCCTCTTCATTCCAATAGGCTTATTTGAGGTTCTTTTACAATTATGTCCTACCTCCCAACCCTGCTCCTTTTTTTGCATCTCTAATCTGGACTACAAGAAAAATGAGGTTTTAACATAATTGAGACCCAAGGTCTTCAGGCGTGCAATTTTCTAATTGGTATTCAAGGATGGAGTGTCTAGAATTCAAGAAGACTGTGAATTAGGTTATTTCAAATGATGCATTAGTATTCAAACAATCAGTTTTCAAAGAGATTGAATACTAATAAAAAAAATCACTTCCCTCAAAGGCTTAGAGATTGTGGCTGAACTATTCTGTTTGATAACCAGCAAAGAATCATGCTAAAGCATAGTTCTCTTGCGACTAGATAACATGGCATTATACCGAGCCTAATTTTAAAAACACTAACTGCTTTCTTTTTATGAATATTCCATTTAATATTTTTCCAATTAGCAAGTAGTCTTCCAATGACATACTTGTAAAGTGAAAATAAAGTACAGTATGGCCATTGCATAAAAAATCACACATAAAGGTGATATTCTTCTATCCAACCTTTTTTTCAACAGTCTGTTAAGAAGGGGGTTTTAATTCATGTATTTATTTTATTGTAAAGGGCTTGTTCTTACCACAAGGCAACTGGTATTGTCAGGACTCACCTTGAGAGTTGTATTTTGAGTCTGTAATAGGGAGTGGACAAAACAGCAAAGTTAATATCCTCCCCCTTGGTGTCTGTCTCCATGGGTTTTGGGTATAAGATTTTTGGTTTTTGAATAGTTAACATGTTCTTAAAAGTATGTCAGAGGTACACCAGGTATCCATAAAAATGTGTAAATATAAACCTTGAAATTGTATGTCTAATTATTTTTGGGTATGATGGAATGAAGTAACTTTGGTTTATGTGTATCATTTTTATATTTCAGGTTTCTGAGTATTTGGTAGTCTGTTACACATCATCACTAACGTTTTCAATATCTGGCGTAGCAAAAGAAATCATTACTCTTTCGTTGGCAGTCTACATAGACGATGAGCATCTTTCTAGTGTTAATATGGTAAGGATGATAATGAATATATCAGGAGGGAAAAACATGAAAGTAGGGAAAAGAGGAATGAATGGAGTAACTTGGACATCAGAGCTGTGAATTATAACAATAGACTGTCAGAGATATGAGTAAATTATGAAGGAAATATAAAATTATGAAGTACAGTGCATGATATAAGACATGGGAAAGCAAAGAATAATATAAAAAGAGTTATGAGGATGAGAGAATATTTTTTGAGTAGAAGAGAGCAGTACAGTATCATAAATAAAAATTATTTGATAGGTTACACAATGGCTCATTTACACATCCACTGTTGTACCTATTTTCACGATTAATAGCCAAAATAAGATTAAGATCATAATAAACCCAACAAGGCTTGTGCAGGCATATGTATAAAGACAATATAATCATCTGAAAATAAAAATTATGTAAACATGATATAAGTGGAAGTGCACATTACAGTATCATAGCTCATTTACGTAGGAATAATAATTGTATACAACCTTATTGAGATTATGTAATACAGTATGGGACCACTTTTTGGTTATAAATCCTTAATATACACATACTCAAGGATTTATTAAATAAACATATATTTAATAAATGAATTATTGAAATTTTTATAAAAGTATGAAAATACTAGTCATGATTAATGAGAAAGCTTAATTTTTAGTAAATTTGATTATCCCCTTAATTATGACAAAGTGTTAACATACAGTTTTGTAAATATCGTAAATATTTATTTGTTACAGACTTTGCCCTTTGCTTTTAGGTACTTTACCATGTGTGTATGAAAGGTTTATGACTTGGTGTTTCTACATAGTACATTACAAGTACAGTATTTAGGTAATTCTGTTATATAAAAAATACAGTTTATTGTGTATATGAGAGTAATTGAAAATGTTCCTTAATAGAGATTTTATGAAAACAGGAGACTGAAAATCATAATTGGCTATTAGCCAGAATTATAACCTATTTGAGAAGAAACACTAATAAGAGTGCTTTGAAAAAGGAATTGCCAAATGAAATTTGGTTGGCAAATTTGAAAATAAGTCTCCACTCTAGTCTTATCATGTTCATTTTGGACTGTCTCATTTTTATGTTTGCCCCATGTTTACATGATTTACTCATTGGAGACTTATTCTTGAGTTTTTGTTCTATTTTCATCGGAGTTGAATAATAACTTTAAATATTAGTGTAGCTGGTGGTGATAGTGTAGCAGATGGTGTTATTCTAGCTAGTACTGTAACTGGTCTAGTTATGAAGGCCTTTATATCTCAGTGTAATAACAAATATGTGTTTCCATCTTTTCAGGCTGGGTTGGTGTTATGCATCATAGGCATTACTTTACATGTTGTCTTAAAGGCAGTTTACCCAACAAAACCTGTGCCTCAGCAGAGCATGACCTCTCATCATAATGAAAACTATTCCAAAGTACCACTGTTATCAGATTCAGAAGATGAGGAGGAGGAAACGGAGGTGTACTCAAGGTAGTCGAATGTGTGAAAAGGAAAATATTGTGTGAGTTTATTTGGCCAGTTGTAGCTGTGCTGTATGTGTGGTATGATGTGTTTTGCTACCCTCTGCAGTCTTTTGTCATTGGAGTTTCAGTTTGCAATTATGGTGAGCTGGTTAAATTACCTACATAATTAATTATGTAGTCAGTTGTAACAGATGCAGAAAAAGTTTCTTTGCATTGTAGGTTTACTATGTTCCGAGCAATTTCAATCATTTCGTTATATTTCCTCATGTATGCTTTGCCATCTCTGGCAGATTTCCTTGCAGAAGCTTCTTCATCTTTCGTTACCACAGTTTGTCAGGAGTTAAGGAAATTATTTCAGTTGACACATGTAAAGGAAAGGTTAGGGTTCTTAGAAATTCTAAATACCTGTATTAAATTACCTGTATTCTCCAAAAGTAGTTTCAAAAGGCTTTTACTATTAGAATATTTTCCCCAAGCACAGTATTTTTCAGAGGAACTTACTATGTTAGATACTGTTTCTTAAAAACAGTTTACATTGTGTTATTCTGTATGAAATTTCTTGAAGTCTATTTTTTTAGAAAAAAAATTAGCAAATGTTGATGGGATATATTTAAGCATACAGTTTTTACTTGTAGTGTTCTTACCAGTTTATTGGTTTAAAATGATAACTTGGTGCATGCAAATTGTTTTCAAAAAATACTTCATCGCTTATAACTTACGATATGTAGAAACCAACTTTCTGCAGAAGTTATAAGATTGAATTTCACCAAAAATTAACCTGCATAGTTCAGGTATGAAAAGTAGTATTCCCTCATTTGGGAAAAGTAGTACCCCCTCACGTGTTTTATATTTTCTTCAAGAAGCCAAGGTGGTTTCAGATCATACTGGAATTATTTGTTAATGTATAAGATGTCAATTTTAGGTAGTCAAGTGAAGGTGGAGATCTATGATCTAAATATTACTCTATAAACAAGTCCATAAAATGTTTTGGAACATTCAACAGAGAAATCACCTTATTTATTTTTCTGGTAATTTTCTTTATTACCTGTGAAGCCAATTCAGAGTTCAGTAGTATTTTATTAAACTGCTGGGTTTTGCAAAGAGGGATACAAATGAAAGCGAGTTCACAGAAATGTTCGCTGTTAGCAGAGACTTTCTTGTTAGATAGGTATTTAGAATTGTAGCAAAGACTTTCTTGTTAGGTAGGTATTTAGAATTGTTCAATACAAACAGAGCTTTTATTTATTCCATAGTTATAGAATCATGTTAAAGATAGACTAATGTATAGATAATTACGAAAAGTTTTCTATCATAAAGTTTTTCAAGTACAATAAGAGAAATATTTTTTAGAAGAAAATTGGCCATCATCCATGGAGAAAGCATCGCAATACATTGGGATCATAAGCATTTATGAAAACTTATTTTTGTTTAATGTAGACATGAGAATTAGCATTCCAAGAAAACCCTCTATGGCTTTGCCGGAGATAAGTTTAGCACACTTGAATCTTTGTTTGATAGGTTGTTTGTTGCCAAGCACCCTCATAAGGTTTAAAGCCATGGGTGATTTCATACCGTAAATCACCCAGCTGAAGATGTAGTGCCATATGCAATTACTGAATGGGATATTATCCAAATTAAAAGGGTAATTGAGTGATGCAGAAGGAAACTTGGAAACTCATCATAGCTGTGGCCATTATGTGGCTTGCTCTATTTTCTTGATTTATTGAGAGGACACGTTAATTGAGTAAAGCCACTAATGTTCAGTCATGCTCACAACCAGATATTCATTAGTTTAGGCAATGAATCCCACCTTGGTCATTAACAAAATGTTGTACCCTTAGAGCATTTAGGTTACTACATCAGTTTTTCCATTGATCCTTGGTCTTCAACGATGGTTCAACCTCAACTATAAAGAATTCATCCACATGCACTGTCATCCACAGTAGAGTGCTGAACTTGCTCCTTAGCTTTTGTGGTACTATTTAACTTCAAACATCCATCTGGCACATGCAACAATTGCTTCACATCCATCCTCAAATGTATGACCGCCAAGTTACCGTAGTCGTCATGACTTGGTTGCCCAGGGCTTTGCTTACAGGCAGCCAGGGTTGTTGAGCATCAGTCACAACAGTTCACCCACAGATGCCTGGCTACCTTAAGCTATTGGTTTGGCCGTCAGGAATAAGAACATAAGACTGATCAACAGTTCTTAATATTTCTCACAACCAGTGCAGATGACAAACCTACTTCAAAGGGCATGCTGGGACTCCCTGTGTCTTTTAAGATGAATTTCAGTATTTTACATAGAATAAAAAAAATACTCCACAGTAACTCTGAACAAGAACCAATAGTAAGGTCACATGAAGTAATGAGCTTGAATATGTGCTTGTTGAAGAATTAAAAATATTGTTCTAAGTAGCAAGTAGGGTCTTGACACAAATATCAGGGTTAAGATCCATTTATGAAATTGTATTACTTACTGGGGCCCCATTCAGGGTATGTGCAAACTTGTAGCTGACTGGCTGTTCCTGTGGACAGTTGTCTGATCTATTAACTATCATCCAATTATAATATGGTTATGTAAGTGCTTCCTCCCATGACGACATGGCTGGTAACAAGTGCAAATTTAGGTTACAACTGTAAAATGGCTCTAAAGTAAATATTGGATCAATATTTAATTCAGTATTATTGTTGTATTTATTACTACTGTACTTAAGAGTATTTTTCAGTTGTAGAATTTATAATGAAGGAAAAGCTTGCTCCTCGATCTAGAATATTTTTTACTTTGATATGTTGAATATAGGTTAACTGTATTCCTTTTTTTAGAAAGCTGCCAGTTATACCACCTACTGTAATCCTTTGTAGTATTTCATTAGTAAAATAACTGTACATGGAAGCTTCAGTAGCATATAAGTTTATCTGCCAGTACAGAAGTCAAAGAAATTAATTTTATCTAAAGTATAGGTTGCATGTGTTGTTTCAATTATATTTTTGTATGATTGCTTGAACTAGATTTTTAAAAAATGGGGATCTCAATCATTATTGATATAATTCAGTTTTTAGAATTTCTTTGATATTTAATAGGTTAGAATTCCATTTTTCCTGGAAATGCTTGCTAGTAGTTATCAAATTATAAAATTATCCTGTGCTTTGAAGTTAATGTAGCCATTTTGAGCACAAGTTACATATAACTACTGTAACTGGTCATTGGTTGTCAGTAAATGTTAAATTGAATACTAATTTTTGAGTGCATAATTTATACCAGAACACAGGTTATATAATGTGGTCATCAGTGCACATACAATAAGTATAAAAATCAAAAGAATTAAGTAGGCTGATTATTTTTTGGTAAATTTTTTTCTTTGTTGTAATATGGTTTGTCATTATAGTCATGAAAGATTTATTTTTTTGTGGAAGTATGATCATCATGTTTTGAAGTTGTATTTTTCTTGAATTTTTATAGCAATAAGTTTAATATTGGATTTTATGCATACATTGCATATAATTGATCATCTTTAACAATTCTAGGTTGTAGGTCCTCAAATTTTGAAAGAGAGCATTCTTTCACAAATTCAAGCTGGTTTACATTTTCTTTTGTTGTTCTTGAATAGAAAATACTAATTATTTTCAAGTACCGTATTAATTCTGTGCATCCAATATTGCAATCATGCCATGTTCCCAGGTACACCAGTCATTTGTCTGACAGACAGAAGGTGTTCTCACTACACATGTATCAAGTAAAACATCAGGTGGTGTTATGTCTAGTAACCTCACTTTTCATGAGCTTGTGGTTCTGTTAGCAGCTTTTTTATTCATTCTCTTGAGTGTTTGCTGTGATGGAGATCATTACATATTCCAGTGTTTTCTTTTGGCTTTCTTTTCACTGTAGTGATTTCGGTAAGGGCTCAAAAAGGGAACTGTGCAACTAGTAGATCCTTGAAGTCATTATAGTCATTTACTGGATCACTGGCTTCATTGGCGCAACTATTTGTATTAGTAAGTTCAGCAAATCTTCAATTAGTTAAGTAATTCAACCAAGGGTTTGTTCACTAAATTGATCACTGAATTAGATGAGAGCTTACAAGAAACTTTTTTGGTAATTTACACAACATCGAAGTGACTAAAGTAAAGACTATTTTACTGGGTATTACTTAAAGTTTAATAATTTTACTGAGTATTTTTCAAAGCTAATTAAGCTATGGCTGAGGTCCAAGCCCTTTTGCTGTATCAACACCACCTGTTGTAAAACTTAACACCTATTTGAGAATCCATTGTGACAAACTCCATAAGTACGGTAACCACCATACTATTTGTACCATACATCTGAGGGGATTGCAAAAACATCTAAAGTGTAGAAAATGGAATAAGGATGAGGCTAGCTTAGGCTTTGATGTCTCTAGGCTACCTGAAAATCCCACCATAACTGTGGCTAGTGTAATGAAAACATGCAACTTAAACAAGTTTATATAGAATCCAAAGAGATAAGAATTATTTGTTGTCTTTTTATAGTAAGTGCATGTTAAATACAAAACCTTAAAAAATACAACACTGTAACAAGCAAAATGCATCATTCAAGAGCCTTTTCACAGTAGCCTAGCCTACCAAAACTATATGTTCTTGATCAGTTGTCTACTATCATCAAACATATACATTAAAGAGACGTACAATGAAATGGTTAGATACACGTTTGTCAGGACCAGTAGTTGCTCGGCCATGTGGTGTAGGAAGTTGGAGATTCATCATATCCTCATCCTTTGTTCCTGACACTGTCACTAGACATAGACTTTTTGAGTTAGTGGCCTCTATGTCTCATGTTAATTTTAATGTCAAATTAGACAATTAGAGAGGGGTTGATGGTAAGTTTACTGCCTTTCCTAATCTGAACGACTATAATTTCTTACAAAATCTTGCTTAATGCAGCATAGGTTTTTAAACCCATACAACCTAAAAACTTTTTGCTTTAAGGCTTGTTACTTATGCAATCCCAAAGTAGTCTCTGGGGTATTCAGCATCATGTTTCAGGCATATAAATGATTAATGAGGTTGTGTTTTTAAAACACAATAAGTTTTTCATATAAAGCTATTACTGTCCCATGAGTCTCACTGCCTCACACACAATCTACCCAGAAAGTAAGGTTATTAACTGGAACCTACATGTCGGTACATTCGTAGAGAACTTCCTTTTCTGCCTGTCAGATGAACATCATGGGACTGTGGTACAGGCATAGGTATGTTTATATGATATTAATGGGTTTGAAAGACTTTGGAGTTGTAAAAATATACAATAGTTGTATAAGTGAGAATTTTTTTCATTGTTGTATAAGTATTGGTTGATTCGTTTTTGACAGAAGTAGCATAAATCTTTATATATGTTATACTGCATTTGATTGTACACCGGTTGGTTGAGATGGTAATTTTTCCTTTATAAAGCATAAAATTGTTTATTATTCCATAACACTATGATTTTTAAAATTATTGTAATGCTTAATTAAGTACATATGTTTATGATTAATGCTTCATAAGATTTTTTTATTGATATTATTGTGTACCATTAAAGACCATTAATTAAGCTGTTGCAATGAAGCTGTGATTATAGTTAAACCTTTGTATGGTTTAGGAGTGTTGCATGTAATCTACCTCCCTCAAAAAAAAAATACTGTAATGATTTGTAGCTTCTGACTGACATATTTATATTGTTTAGAAGTGAACACTGACACACTCATACAGGCTATGTTAATTGGATGTAAGTAAATAGAATAAGGTTAGGCTATAATGGTCATTTCAGTCCTAATTGATACTTTTATTTTGTATTATGGGTTTTAAGTTTTCACTTGAAGTTTCTAAATGTAAAAAATAACATAATATACAGTACTGGGGAGTAATTTTTACCCAGAACATTTCAGTGATCTTTTATCTCTTGTCATGTAATTGACTATAGTACATGGAATAATAACTATCTAGAAACACAAACAATAGGAGTGAGAAAAACACTAAAATCAAAAAGCTGAAGTTTTGTGCTCAAGAATTGTAATGTGTAACATATTAAAGTATAATAATGCTTGTGGACAAATTGTGATAGAAAATTGTATGCACAAAATATATTCTTAAGAATTAAGTGTAAAACTTTTATGAGTGAAAGTAGTAAATGAGGCTGTAGATTTTATTCAGATTTGCTAGAAAAAAATCTTGTAATTTGTTGAGTTGTGAGTTGTTTGAGTGAAATACTTAAGTTGTATGTATATTTTCATGTTATATATGCCATTCTATTTTAGTGAGGGAAAATTAAATATGCCATAGAAAGTGTTTGGTAGTACAGTACATATGTTAAAAACTTGGTTATTTGAATACATAGTAGTAACATTTGCTCAAATCTTCCATAATTACTCACAGGATAAAATACATTGAGTATGGCAAGGATTTACCATGTTCACTGAAGAGGTTTTTTTAACTAAATGTGACTGGGCTTGACGTTTCTTTGTAGAATTTAGTTTGGAGATGTTCAAGTCCCAAAAAGGACAGAAATTTTGTGTGCTTTAGTTATAATGCTTGCAGCTTTTGTTCAAATGGTTAATTGTGCCCTGAAGAGTAAATTAGCATCTGAATTGGAACAGCAATGAAGTGACAAATTTTAACTCTGTAGAACAGCTTCTCTTTAGAACCATGTTTTGTTACTTATCTCAGTTATAGGGGGACCATGGACTGCATCCCCTGTATATATACTTGAGTATTGTCGGAGTGGTTATTCAGATGATCCTGAACCTGTCAGAATGAAGGTCACTTTTGTGTACTTCTGATGATTTACTTTTATTTTTCCAAGTTATAAACTGTTCTCAGTTTTTTATATAATTTGTGGGTGCTTGTGTTCATGAATTTTTGCAAAGTTGAACAACTGTAATGCAGATGGTGTTTTAGTTAAATGACATTCCTTTAACAGGCTGTTGTAAAATCTATAACAGGTCTTGGATATGTTGTCTCCCTATATTTTGATATAAGTGGTTGGTGTGTCAAACAGCAAGAGTGAATATCTTGTAGTGAGTAGATGGCTTTGTATTTGGTTTTTATTATTATTTGACTGAAATGGTAAGGTTTTGCACATCATCATCATTGGATAGTAGTTAGTGAGATGGCATGATTAAGGACAGAATTCGGAGCAGACTTGAAATGTCAAGATTCGCAATATTTAAGGTAAGAATTCTCAGTTGATTACTATGGGAAATTTATAGATATACATAGTATAGTAATATCCCTAGGGCAGACTTGTGGAGAGAGATACACATCTTTCTGTCTCAAGGGTGGATGTGAGAATTTCAAGTGGATAATGTATGTTTCATATCCCCAGGAAGACAAACTAATGTAGGAGATTACTGTAAAGCTTGAGAAAAGTATACCTTCTTAGGAGTTCAAGTCTAAAGACAAATCTGAAAGTAACATGTACAGTACTATTATTATTATTGTTTCATGGAACAAAATGAAACCACATAATTACATTACATTATTAGACTCTCTTGAGTCATAGCATAAAGGTTTTTCCTTGAATGAGAATTGGAAATAAAATAACGTAAAGTAGAAAAAGTAAGGCAGCTAAGAGGGAGGGTAGTGGATGAAAAGAGTAAGACAGGAAACAAAGAACCTTTGTTTCCCATTTGTGCTGCTCATGGTAGTCAATAAAGAGCCCATCTCCCACGATGGGTAACAATATGCAAGTAACTATAATGACACCATTAGAAATGGGTGAACAGCTGGACATTGAAAAATAAATGTAGAATTTGATTAGAGCCACTACCGATATATTCATTAATAATTAATTTTTAAAAAAGTATGTTAAATATAAAGACTGACAAAACAGTGTTAATTCTGAGAAACATGCTTATTTCAACTCAATGCCCTGGGTAAACTATTTATTATCATTCATAATTTTAACATTTTGACATTCGCAATCTTGCAATACAAGTGATTTATCCCCTCTCGCATGGTTTTCTGACATACTGTACATGGGTCTTTTATTGTTTGCTTGTGTACTTATCTTTAGTGTTTTGTCTGTTCAAATCTGTTATCTCCTCTTTTTATTCACTTTTTTTATTCTTTTTATTCTTCCATTTTTGCATTCATTTTTCAAAGTGATTTTTCACTTACCTAGCAAAAGCAAGGAATATCTAAAAGTTTATATTTACCTGTGTTATTTTCTTTTATTTGTTAGATTGCAGACACATGATTGTTTTTCCAATCACATTTCATGACAAATGAACCGCATCTCTGTATTGCTATTCAAGTTTCATAATTATGTGGCTGTCATCACAGTCCACATACTGAAGTTAGTCACTAACAGAAGTATTTTAAAGTACCTGCACCATATGTACATAATGCAATGTTATATTTCTGAATGCATGTATAAATACTGCATGTACTATTTTTTCAAGACTAGTCAAGAAAAGGTATTGCAGAAAAATTTCTTAGCAGATTTTTTAGCATTTTTCTTCCTTGACTTGTTTGTATCAAACCTTAAATGCAATTCATACTTTATAGTTTTGATATGACAAAGTTGCCTATTAAAAGCAAAGTGATTTCAGTTACTTTTTTTAAATTACAACTTCAAAGAATACTGCAGTAAAAAAATTGAAAGTAGTTAAACAATCTTACAAAAGGTAGAATGTGATGTTAGGCTTGACTAGGCTAAGTTTTTTGCCCATCATCTGATTTTTCTACAATTTGAGCCACCTTAATCTGAATTAGTACAGATCTAAGAGGGTTATGATATTAGGAGAATATGAAGTATAGTTATCCTATTGTTGAGTAACAGCCATCCCTTCCTCTTCCAAAGTTTAGAATTCTCTTACTGCTTCTGTTTTCCATGACTCCTGCAATCCTCTACCTTTTTATCTTCCTTGGGGGTTAAGTTCTCGGGGAGACAGTGCTTTGAAAGTCAGTACTTTGCATGACTCAGTGTTAGTCTTCATGGAAACAACAGTGAGGTCACTAATTTTCTAAGCAGGGTAATTTATGTTGATTGATATTCATGCCAAAAGTAATACATTTTGTAATTCAAAGCTCTCTTTCTCTTTTTAGTCATGACCATCCTTTCTTATTCAAAAAAAATATTAACTTTTCTCAATACAGTAGCTCTTTTTTTTTATTGCAGGTTTTTATAGTTTTAGTAAAACTTGACAAAAAAAACCCATTTTGTATTTAGATCGTATCTTGAAAGTCATTTTCCTTTTTCTTGGGTACTTGCTATTAGGTGATTGATAAAATTCACAAACTTTTCATAAAACAGATATCACATTTATTCATTCCACACTCTCTGTTTGGGTATTCATTCCAGTTGCCAGAGAAAATGCTAAGTGTCATTCAGTCGTTTATTTTGTTGTTACTGAAATTTTCAGTCTTAACAGGTGAGTGACACAGAATCTCACTTTTATAAGGGTTATGTAGTAACTACTAGTCTTACATGGCCTTTGAGGTGATTATTTTTCATATTTCATTTAATAAGATACAACTAATTACATATTGCTTTTAATGGATTTTTTCTTTACTGTATGTTCTTGTGTTTGTTCAGGTTGCTATCTCTTCCAGTGCCAAATTACTGTTACATCTCATTCCATTTCTTGTGGTTTGTTTTAATCTGGGACCATTTTTGAAATACTATCTTCATGTATGAATGGTGGAAGAGGCAGAGGACCATACTGCTGTATAGCAAATTTCTTCACATTTATGAAGATAAATAGGATTTCTTAGTGTATAAAGAATTCCTGTTGGTGCTTTAGAGTTGTATATGTAGGTACTGTATATTGTATAATCATTTTTATGTACTTTTTTATGTAATTACTGAAGCTGGAGAGTTTAATATTTAGTTCATAAAGCAAAACAATGTATAATTTGGGAAAAATGAATAAAGGTCATTGTCTTTTTAAAGTCATTATTTTATTGAATTTCCTTTCATTGTTTCATATCAAAATCAAACCTTTAGTCATACTTGAATAAAAGAAAGCACTGAACACTGCTGAGATTGATCAGTAGGGAAACCTCCGTAACTGACACCAGACCACAGGTTTGCGGACAGATGATTTAATATTACCATAAAATCTTTGTTTTTCAATTTGTGATTTGGTGATAAACATGGGAAATACTTACACAAGTGTTAATGGTTGTCATATGGCAGCCAGCTTAGCCTTCTACCTGATGAAATTAAGAAGAAAGTCCTGATACGAAGGACTTCCCTTTCAGTAAGGTTAAAGAACTTGTACACTCAAATTATGGAACTAAGTAAAAGTTGTTCATGAGACTGTTTTATAAGTTTGAATTGTACAAATAATCCATAGCAATGCTTTATTCTCTCTGCTTGAGAGAGGGGAGTTTGGAGCTGACACAGGTAAGAGACGTGTGCCCCTCGGTTTGGCACTTATCTAAGTCATCTCTTAAAATGTCGAAAACCCCCTGGGAAAATGTGAAAAAAATATAAGATCTGGTTTTGGCTTTATAAGGAAATGAGCAGTAATCATTATAAGAACACGGCTACAATACTCTAAAAAAAATTAGTAAACGAAGGACTTGAAGATATGAAAAAAAAGAAGAAAAAGTGAACTGATACTAGTTGGAAATTTAGTCTCCCTCTCAAGGAACAGTTAGATGCTGACAAAGCTGATATTTTTGTTACTGGATGTAATGGACTTCTGTTCAACGCCAGTAAAGTGACTAAATAGTAAAATAAATGTCTTGAGTGGTCAGTTGCTATCTACAAAAATTATGAGCAACTACATTAATGAATCCAGAAAATTTCTTTTGAAATTGAAATGGCTTCATCCTAAATTTGATTTATTTTAATAGATATCAATAGGAATTTTAGATTATACCATCACTTCAAATATGCATACAAAGTAGTTAATTTAACTGGCTTTGAATCTCTCTGTGCAATCCTATGGGCTGGATCCGCCATTTAGGCCTTCTAGCTCTTATGCAGTATTACTAGTATTTGTGTACAGTGTGCATATGTGGGAGTAGGCAAGAACGAGAGGAATAGTTATTTTTGCTTTGCTCAAGAGCAAAAGTAACAGAGAAGTGTAGTGGCATGATACAGCTAACAAAGGTGTGTTCAGTCTTTAGTTGAGAAAGTACGACAGGTAATAAGACTAAAAGGGGAAGAGCAGGCTGGGTTTTCACATGAAAACATGTGTAAGAAGTTTGAAGGTAAAGGGTAAGTTGGATATACGTAGCATTTATAGACGCAGAAAAAAAAGGCAGTAGAATAAGTGATATGGAAAGTGTTGGAGATAATTTGTTGGGACCATTTAAAAGTTTTTACGATCAGTGGAAAGACATGTATAATGTGTTTTTGGCTTTTCATTATTTTTGTGGATGGGGTGACGGCCAAGAGATGTAGGCACTGCATTGTGAGATGAGAAAAGTTATAGTGAATGAAATGTAGAGTGGGTGATCTTCCAGATAATTAGCGTTGGTTTGAGGGTGGTGAAAAGAAACTGCAAAATTAGTGAAAATTTTTTCAAGAGGAGAAGGATAAAAGTAAATATGAACATGAGAAAGGGTATGCGGGTCCAACAGAAACCAAGAAGATAAAACAATTAATGACATTATAAGTGGTGGAAGACTGGAAGAAATCAATCTTATATTCATTTGAGGGTAAACCTGGCAGATGAAAGTAGGCATGCTCTGCTTCATCGGATTTATGCTGGAATCATTTTTCGCACTTCGTCGATTACTAGTTGCTAATTTGATTGATCTCAAAATCACGAATATTATTGTTAAACGTATCATTACAGTTATGATAAAATCAAATGAGCCAAAGAACATTTTACAGCAGATATTATAATTTATCATCCACCGCAGGCCTTCATAAAATCTTAGTACGTCATTGTATGATCTATAACTGTTGAGGGAGATGATGTTTATTTCTAAACATTGCTAATTATGTAGAGAAAAGGCTTTGAGCTGTATACATTCGTATATTGCGTGCGCTTAGCCGAGCTAGATCATGTTTACTGAAGTCCAGGTAACTCACCATACGAATTTATAAAAGAAACATTAGAAAAAACTAATTATAAGTACGCAGCACATGTTAGCGTCTCAATCCCATATTCACCAGTAACCTTGAAGGGTACTGTACCTCCAAAGTTAACATTAATTTTATCATAAAGAAACATTTTGGCTTGCGATGTCATTTGACAATAATTTTATCTTTTATTATAAGAATTAGTTTAAAGTCCACCGTGCATCTATTTATTTGTAATAATATATCTGTAGGCCTTTGTTAACAGTGTCCAGAATGATAATTACGTCACAGTCAGCATCCTTAACAAAGCACGCAGCTTGCTGAATAGACTCGCAAGTCTCTCTTTTTAATATACAATAAGTATGAATGTAATGCAGCTTTTATACTTAATATGCACGTGGTATTTATGCGATTCTGGAATAGCATACGGCATTGTTCTTTTGAAAGAGAAATACAATAGTCTTTGTGAGTTCGATCTTTGAATACTCCGCCTTATGCTGCTAAGCCTATACATGAGAGTTTTTGAAAATATAATGTAATTGGGAAAGTGTCGTCCTGTATATGATAATTATATTGATGCATGAAGCTTAAGGTAATATTGAGACGTTATTCTTAAACCTTAATATTTCTCTTGATGTTATGGAATTTTAGAAGAGCTTTTGTGATGGTTTCAGAGTTCTTGTGATGTCCAAAGTTGCTGGAACTGTAGTCAGTAAGTGTGAAAATGGCGACAAGTAGTGGAAGGGTTAGTACTGAACCTCCACCTTATGGATGTCACAGTGCACAGCCTGACCCAATTAATGCATTATACCCAATGGTTAATGAAGACGAAACACCCCTCCCTCGATCCTGGAGTAGCAGGGATAAATACAGCTTCATCGGGTTGTCACAAAATAACCTACGAGTCCATTACAAGGGTAAGTGACAACATCGCTCTCAAGCCCCTTTGTTTATATTTGTATTTGTCAATTTTACTCGCATAATTCGGATGTATGTGGAGGGTGGCTCATTATTTACAGCAAGTTCCACCTTTTGTTGGTAAATTGACCTGGTAGCGGTGTATCGTAAAAGGCGTAGGAATTTTACATTTAACGATATCTAGAGGGTACGAGAGGCCTTTGTGTTGGGAAGAAGCGATCAGCTGATTGCGACGCAATCGAATGCATTACTTTTTCTTTTCATCTGATTCGCCCTGAGCCTAATCTTTAAATTTCGTTAGGATTTTAACATCAGCCCTTTAGTGAACAGACTGGATGTTTAACTTTTCTTGGATTCCACGTTGATCATTATTTCTGGGCTTCTCTCGAAATAGGTTATTCACCTGCAGTCGTAGCCTAGACGAGGCTAACATGATTCATGATGGCTTTGGCTAAGCCCTCACTTTTTGACTTGACAAGTCGGTAAAGGTTACTTTTATAGGTACCACCAGTAATCAGGGATGTATATAATTTTTTGATAGCTGTTAATTGGCTTCTGGACGAATTAGACATTCATTTCCACTAAGAACAGTAAGAGGTTAGGCTAAATGAGGTTGACATGATACACTCCCCCCCCACCCTAGTCCTAACAAAAATAGGAGAACACACAGGAAATTGGGGTATTTGAGTGAGGATCAGATTTTAGTGGATTATAGTAATGCATCCACAGATAACCTACCTTAGATGGGTCCTAACCTGCCCTGGGGGCTTTGGGAGTACACCACTCCTCCATCAGTGCCAACACCTAACTCTTCCTTGGCTTTCCTAACCTAGCCCAGTTTAGTGGGGTGGGTCCTACCTGACTTGGGGCAGGACTCCCATTGAACCTGACCCACGGTGCCCAAAATCATTAAGAAAGCAAATGACATTCTGGTAAAATTTCAGAGTACAACTGGAGCCTTCTGTCTTGGCAGCTTCTGGTTTACATGCAACATAGTTGCCATGTTATGTACCAGCCCCTTGGGGATGAATGTAAAAGTATAAAGGCAGTAGAAATAAATATAATGAAAAGATACACACTGAAACAAAGACACAAACAAAAGACAAAATAATCAGTTGGCAATTAGCGGGAATCAGGGCACGGTAGTCTGCAATTTTACTTACATTCTTACCAATGATAAAGAAATCATAGTGATTTTTGGCTAGGTTGAATGTAAATATTAGTGCAGTTCAAATTGCTGACAAAGTTTGTGACATAGGTTTACTTGGCAGTTGGAATGCAGTTCTTGAATGTACTACAGTATAAAAAGAATTGATTCGTTATGTCAAAAATAGTTGACTATTGGAACTCATATAGTCCCACAGTAATCCGTGTGAAATGCAACATAGGTAGATGCAAATTATGTTAAATAGAGGAGCAAGATTTATAAAGGTGTTGCATCTTTTTACAGGATTAACCCTGTACTTGTGAGTTTTGCACTGTCTCCTTCAGAGCCAAAATGATATTAAAATGTGTAATGACCCATCGTATTATCAAGATTGGGTGTTAGCACAAGACTAGCTACTGATAGTCTGTTGTTTGAACTAAAGTGGAATTGGAATGCTGGTTTTAGAGTCTTTAAATTTTTCACTCCAAGACCATACTATAAGCTCCCACTTAATATCAGGAGGACTGAAAATATCAAGTTTTTCAAGAAAAATTGAAGGACCCCTGTTTTCTGAATGTTATGACAGTGCAGATTTGGCAATTACTATGGAGTACCCCATATAAATTTCTGAATTTCTCTATGAATTATTATTGTGTATGACAATTGGGTTTATAGGTCTTGCAGACACCCTTTCGGTACCAGACATTTGATCCCCCAGGGGATAGTACTAAACAAGGCGAAATACATATGACCCCCCAGTGGCTAGTATTAAACACGGCAAAAAGTGTAGCTGAGTTACTGTTTCGCGGCGTTTAGTACTATCCATCATGTTTAATTAGAGTTCAGACCCGAAAAGGTAGGCCATTCTTTACATATGAGGATCACTGGGTTCACTGTTCTTGACATGGAGATGTTGGGTTCGCCAATTCTGACATGATCCTATTTACAGTGTCACTTGTGTCTGTATACTTTTGCAGTCATGAAATACTTCAACTTATTAAGGAAGAAGTGAGTGATTATGTGAATGGAATGTAGACTGAAATATTGGTAGTTAAAATAGTAGCAGAAAGTGTTAGAAACAGGATGAAAACCTGTAGGAAAGGTTAGTACCTTGTAGTAGAGAATTGGCATAGATTACTAAGACCAGATAGAAAGTCAAGTTAGAAGACTTAGACCAGTAGAAATCTGGTAGCTAGTGATAGAAGAGAAGATAGACTTAGACAAGTATTAAAAATACACAGCAAATTTAACTACTAGTCATATTAGTTGGTTTGTTGATTCTGAATTTTGTACCATTTCTAATGTCAATATAAAGAGCAGTGTAGACTTGATAAATGAATAATGTACAGTTTAACGTTGATTGTAGGATGAGTTTTGATTTGTTACAAATATTCACAAAATAGGATCTTTAAAAAATACTCATAGTAGCATGAGTTTTAAAATGGAAAAACAATTCTATTTGGGAAAGTAGCATGAGTTTTAAAATGGAAAAACAAATCTATTTGATTCCCAAAAGCCCTCTGTTTAGATTAGTTTTTAGATATACGTGTATCCTTACATAACTGGATTTATTTCTCCAATAGGATCTTTTATCTGATATCTTTGAGAGCAGACAGGTTGGTACAACATTCTTTAAGAATGCCTTAATAGAATTTTTTAGAATATGCATAAAAGTATTGTATATACATTTTAATTTAATAAGAAATAATACTCTCAGAATTTCTTCTTTGGTATATTAAATGAAATATTGTCCTCAATAAAATTCAGTGTGGAAATTGAACTTGACGTTAGCCTTCCCATTGTGGATTGTCTAACACATGGAAGTATGAATGGCATTAAATATGGTTTGTACATAAAGCTTACAAATATATCTTCTTAGGTACTTTTTATTTCGGCAAAAGCAGTAAAGAAATCAGTTTTGACTTTAGCGTTCTTTAGAACATTATTTACGTGTAGCCCTTACTATTGATGATGAATTAGATGTAATTAGTACTACCAGCAAGAAATTAGAATATCATGGTTACTTATCAGATACTGTATTAAGAGTAGTGGTAAAGACTACAATAAGAAAAAAGAAACCTTAAACAAAAAACCTGCATGCACTACTACTAGGCCTTTTACTTGGCTTAATATCTAGTCAGGGTCACTGTTTTTGATGAGCTGCTTCCAGGTTTTGATAACACAAATTGAGTGGCTCATTTCATAGTTTAAACTTTTATCAAATTCTCATGGAAACCTTAGTACAGGCAGTCCCCGGTTATCAGTGAGGTTCTGTTTCTGAGGGTGTGATGCTAACCGAAAATCGGCGATTTTGGCAATTTTCGGGGGTTATTGGTGCCGAAAAGCGCCGATTTTCGGTTATCGGCGCCTCTGTTTGGTATGTATCAGCGCTAATACCCAAATATCGGCACTAATAAGCAGAAATCGGCGATTTTTGTCGCAAGACAAGCCCCATAAAACCGAATTGCTGTTAACCAAGCCTGCCGTTAACCGGGGACTGCCTGTATAGTAATTTCAAAGATATTTCATCTCCTTAAAACTTTACAGTTAATGTAGCATTTGAGAACAATAAACAAAGCAGGTATTGTATATATAAAGAACTTTACCACACCTTCAGGGGTATACTGTATATCAAATCCCATAAATCACTTGGAAAGAGATTAGAATACCATAAAAATTTCCTAAGATATGCATAGTAGTGTAGTTTATTTTTCATAGTAGTGTAGTTTATTTTTTATATTGTGAATAAATTATAAAATTTATAAGACAATACAGATTGAAAAAACCATTTATACTATACATGTTTGGATATGCTAATACAAAATACATATCCACTTCATTGAGTCTTCCACACACTGACTTTGAGATTAAAAGAAAATGATGATGAAAATAATGATTCACCTCAAACATGTTCAAGCAGTTCTTGGTGTGCAGTTATTCTGAAGACAAACACAAAAAAACAGACAAATGTTTGTTGACTGTACAGCATTATTATCATTTGTTCCATGAGTGAAGGGGGATCATCAAGATCTTCATTCTTTTTGTCAAATACTTTCATGTATGAAGAGGAGTTTAGCTGGTCTCAGAGCTTCTCTGATGGCAGGTGTGGTAGAGGTAGAGGGAGTGGAAGGAAGTGCCTGTGATTCTGTGTTTGACCTTTTGGAAATACATTGTGATTGGTATTTGACATTTTTAACTTTTCATTTTTCTTAGAAACTGATTTATATGGTGCAAATGCTGCTTTTGTTATTTACTTCACTTTCAAGACACACATCATCAGAAGGAAATGTCATGATAATAGTCTGTGACAGTATAAAAATTAAGCAATTCCTCAGCAATATCTTATGCAAACTAGTTTTCTGGTTCTGCCTCCTCCTCTTTATCTTCTTCATCTGGTACAGCAGCTTTTGGGTCAGCTCCAGTGAGTTAATCCTAGCAGTTCCTCACCTGAAAGAGCTTATGTAAATGTAATGACCTTCATATACATTAAAATGGTTTTATACTGTATATCTGTAATCTTAGTTGTTGATTGTAAAACCAAGCCCAGTTGTAACATATATCTTAACAGGCACTGTCTGCCACCAGGAAATTGGAGGTAAGGTGAATTACTAATCAAAATCAGTGTGGAAGAGAGGAGGTGGATTGTATGCTGCTTAGCATTCCACAGGTGATAATTTGGGGATGGGGATGCAATATTTAGATATAGGTGATGAGTATACTTAGCATTATCTCTTTCCGAGATCCTTTGCAATGAGACTAATTTTTTTTTCTCACATAAAATTGTTTGTGTAAACATTTGTTTTATAAACTCAAACTAGCATTTTATGTTTATACATTGTAAATTGGTCAGTTTTGCTTAACAAAATTCATTTCCATCAAAATTTTTGGATGTTTTCATGGTACTTCCAGTTGTGTTAGGTAGCATAATTCAAGGTATTGTTTAATTGCAGCAAGTTTTTTTTTTTTTTTTTACTTTATTAGCCTATTAAGACTGTGTGATTACTGTATATATCTTTGTTTGAAAGAAAACTGTCACATTTGCAGTGCTTTATGCAGGATTAGGTTCAAAGCAGTTCATGTGATCTGATCCTTGTCTTTACTTTCCCTTCTGTCATTGTTGTTGTGCTCTCTGGCTGAATTCATCACCATAGTAGGCACCTTTGTAGTACCTCCAGATCTTTTCCCTTGTTTGCACTAGAAATCCATATTATAATCCTTTGATTTTCATTGTTTAATAAGTCTTTCTCTCATTGCAAGAAGCAGGTGTATAACTTAGGTGGATGAGCCCCACTCTTCTTTCCTCCTTTTCTTTTTTGTTTTCATTGGGCTGGGTCAGATAAAGACATGCAGATGTCTATCACCTGAGCCATTCCATTAGAAAGAACATGAAAATGCATGCATGTGTCAGTGGTCCACTTCCCAACCATTGCTTTAAGAACAGGTGTTTTCAATTTTAGAACAACAACTTGAAAAAATTGGCCTCCATTTTATGCTGTTTTTGATATACTAAGATGTATATTTAGAGCTTAACATAAGTTGTGTGATATTTGATTTGAACTTTTCGTTGGTTAGAATGAGTTTAAATTAATGAAAACTGTTTGTTCCTTTGGGAGTAAGATAATTTCATTTTACTGAGGAGCATCTTTCAGCATGAAATGGAAACTGGTCAGAAACTTGGTAATAGGGTAAATTACCAGGTGGTTAACAAGTGGAGATGGGAGATGAGTTGAGTAGTATCACTCACCAACTGTTGCTTTTACCTTTCTTGATATGATTGCCCTGTTTTGCTTTTTGGTCATAGCTGTTTTTTTATCTGCATTGATAAAATATATGAAATATATAATTGCGAGGTATGTGGCCTTGTGAGTGGGTTATATTGTCCATAGTGATGGATCTCCATACTGTTTGAGCTGCTTAGAGGGGAAGAATCAAATCTTGGGCTTCTCCTTGCAAGTGATTTATTAATTTGGATCTGCTCAGTTATTTAGGTTTGGGAAGAGGGGGAAGGATGACAAGAAGCATTTACAGTCTTCCTCGAGGGTGGGGGATACTCCTCTGGTGACACCCGTGTCCTTTATGATGACCTCCCTCCGAAGAGTGTAGTAGTTTCTGATTGAGGTACTCCATTAGCAGTTAGGCCTATCTTGTCCTCAGACCAAGACCTTACACTTCAGACTGTTTTCCTGTTTTCCTATTAGCTCTGGCCTTGGCAAAAAGGGTTGGGAAGTTGCATGGCCTGTCTTGTCTTGTCCAGCATTCAGAATGTAGGAGATCTATCATGTTCTCTCTCATTCCTCAGTTTGCAGCCAAAAATCAGAATCTGTTGTACATTTTGGATATCCACTCCCAATCCATTATAGGGAAGCATTGCCCTTGTTGCCCGGTAAAGTTCAGTCCTGGACCCTTGACTTGTAATAGCAAGAACTAAACTACCTTTTGATATGAAGTTTCTTAAGGGTGACATTGTGGTTCTCCAAAATATTCCATACATGAGTAACTCCTTGCTTGTGGAGGGACACTATGGACCTGGGTCATGTTACTTCGACCAACCATTTTTCCAGACCTGTTGGAGGTTATAGGATCCATGTCTGCCTCTGCCTGCATGGCAACCAGGATCATGGCAATTCCTTGGTGGCTGTCAACACTAGGCAGCTGAAGGGGACTGATCCCCTGCCCAAGGAGTAAGTCTCAGGTATAAAAAGTGATGGTATGTATTCCCATCAGAACAAATAACAAATTTTGAATAACAATTTGTATTTGTCGTGGGTATAAAAACCAATAGCCTTTTATATTTAGTCCCACCTCACCTGCCTCATTCAATCCCTATGGCCCTAAGGAAAAGTGAAGGCATTCATTGGTGAGTAAGGGATGGGCTCTTTCACCTTCCTTCTCCACCTGTTAACCACCAGGTTAACAACCTTGTTACAAACCAAGTTTTTGACCAGTTTCTAGGTCATGCTTAAAGATACTCCTATAAAAGAGGCTCTGGTTTGCATACCTGGGAAAAGTACAAATATCTTACTCTTAAATAGTGTGCATTGTTGATGGTGACCATTGCGCTTGATGGAATGATCTATCTTTTATCATCTGCCTGCAGTAAAGAAGCTTTGTTCGATGGAGGCAGTATAGTATCCAGTTTATGTCTGAGGAGTCTGTAGTTTTTGAACTAAATTATGGCAGAAAACATTGGTTTGTAACCTGCCTGTAGTTTTTGAACTAAATTATGGCAGAAAACATTGGTTTGTAACCTGCCAAGTCCATCAGTGGACCTTATACTGTACTGTGTTACAAAACTTGATATCAGACATTTCATTTATGGGCTACTTTTATATTTTAGGTGATGATTTGATGAAATGTAACCTTGTAGTGTGTTTGTATGCTGTGAAATGTGAAGTTCTTAAGGAGGGAATTTACTTTGTGACAATTATACTGTGAAAGATTTGTACCGGGTGTTTCGAAATTAGAGCCCCCACCTCCACAGAACAAATGGAAAATTATGAAGTTTTCTGCTATAGCCTATCTCCTTTTCACGTTCTTGGATAGCTAAATACATTAAAAGAGATTAATCCTTTGTTAAAAGAAACTGGAACAAAAATCCATATGACTGTCATCACAAAAAGAGTGAGAATCTTGGAAGGCCTGAAGTCCTTTCTCAGGAGTCAAAAGACATCATAGCTGAGGCAGTGGGTAGACCAAGAAAGTTTTTACGTAAATTGGCGCTTGAACTAGAAACAAAAAAGGGGAAAGAAGAGAATTTATAGTGCTGTATATCGTGAGTTGAAAAAATCTGGTATCAAGCCATTTCATGTTATCAGCAAGCCCAACATCATTCAGCAACAGAGAGAAGACTGTGCATGGTTTTGTGGTTCATTTCTTAAAGATTGGGATGAAGCTGACTTTCTCCATGTTGCCGCATCAGATGAATTCTTCATTTACACAGTCAAGAAGCCAAATCATAAAAATGACATCATTTGGACGGCAAAGTTGGATGATATCAGCGATGACGTGTGCTATCGCCAAGTTGTGAAATTTCCTGAATGTTTGGGAATTTTTCTCTGTTTCACAGCCAAACGGATAATGTGGATCATCAAAGAAAAAGGACAGTCATGGAATGGAGAATACTTCAGAGAAACTGTGCTTACTGGTGGAGTATTTCCTTTCTTCAAAGATCCTGAAAATGTGTTATCTGTTGAAGAAGTCACATTTTTGCATGATAAGGCACCATGTTTCAAGGCTCTTCAGACACAGGAGCTGCTTCGAAACAGTGTTATCGTTTTCTTCTTGTCAATTGAATTTCCAGGTAGCTTCCCTGACCTTAATGTGTGTGAAAACATTGGTAGTATCTTAAAGGATCGTGTTGAACTATGATGGTATACCAAGCCTCGACGACCTGCGAAGAGAGGTGACTGAAGTGCTCAGGGAAATGGAGTTTGAGTCTCACCTTTTTGCAATTTGCTGAAATCATACCCCTCAAGAATGCAGGCTGTGGTACAGGCAGATGGAGGCCACACAAAATATTAAATACTCAGAGAGAAACTTAAATAAATACCTGTTCTGAATTAATTTTGTTTTTGTCCATATCAATTTTAGTTTATGTTGTAGAGGGGGGAGGGCTCTAATTTCGAAACGCCCTGTATTATCCATTTTGAAATTTGACAATTATACTGAAAGATTTGTATTATCCATTTTGAAATTACTTAACAGTTGATGATGTTTCAGATGCTGTAATCTTTACCAAGTTTGTAAGGTAAAGTATTTTTTAATTTACTCTTAATAATTGCAGGTCATGGAAAGAATCACAAAGATGCAGCTAGTGTACGTGCAACAAATCCTATTCCTGCTGCTTGTGGTCTATATTACTATGAAGTGAAAATTGTCAGTAAAGGCAGAGATGGGTGAGTTGTTTTAAGCTTTTCAGATTTTTATTTTTATAATTTAAAGGTTTGCATCCATTTATATATGTTCAGTATATGTAATTGTGCAAAGAAAAAGAAACTGGTTACCTACCTACTTAACTTATCTTGTAATAAATTAAAGTTGGATAAATGGGTCTCAAGAGATACTCATACTGGTACTTTTTACAGTGTAATTTTTTACTCTTATTCTTTACTGATATCATCACCACCCCTAACACATCATCACCCCTAACACTTTGTGATGCAAAGAACTTTATGAAATTTGGCCAGTTATGTCTTTCCTGTGCTTTGACTCAAATCTTCCCTCTTCAGCTTGCTTCCCATTTCATAGTTCTCATCCAAGTTGGTTTGGGTTCTCCAGCTCCTCAGGGGCTGAGAGAAGCCCAGTTGACACATTTCATGTATTATTCCCGTATGATGGTTTGAAGGACACATCCAAGCCATCTCTACCTCCCTCTCTTTTTGTATCATTTGTCATACTATCCTGGCATCTGACTCCTTTATTCTAAATCAGTAAAATATTTTAGAAATTAATTTTGGTGATTTATGCTTGTCCAGCAATGCAGATGGCACTAGACTACAGTTATTAATATTGTACCATATATTTTTTTCAGGAAGAGTGAATAAAGTAGGCTGTATGTGACTGAACTTTTGTGAAAAGTTAGAATCTATGGTGATAGATAATCAGAATATATAAAAAAAATAGAAAATTGTCCATAAAAGGTAGATTAGACGAGATAAAGTTTGTATCAGAATATAAGAGTTAATCATCACTATTGCTTTAATGAAGATTTCCCGTCATGAGATTTTACATGAAATTAATTATCTCACTCTCATCATTGATGTCCTTTCTGCCTTATTGCCTTGGCCTTCTTAGAATTCTGCTTCTTGTCTTGTCATCCATGTATACCGTTCTGACTAACTGCTCTTCTCCCCTTCTTATGCTTAAATAAATTTCATTCTTTGAGTCTCAGTATATTTTCCAGTGTCTGGAAATGACATTTCCCAGGAATGACACCAATCATGAAACGATCTTCTCAATACACCCTAGCCTGAAGGGGCTACCACTTGCATTGTGCCATGCTGAATGTATGGTTGATTCCACTAAAGGTTCTTTGCAGCATCCCTTTGGTCTCAGCTTTCTTTCTATCTTTTAACTTTTCATCTGTTGTCTGTGGCCTATTGCTACTTAGTTGTTGAGCTACTCTACTTTGCTGCAGTATTCACCCCTCAGTTAAAAGTAAATATTTTTGTGAGGCCTGTGGGAGAGTAGAAATATGACTAATTAATCTTGTTAAACTAATTTATGATAATAATAATGATGATAATGAAATCTAGCTAAGACTTGTAGAATTCTGAACTTACACCACTGAAAATGTCAGTCTCATATAAGTAACTTACCAAGTAATTACATAGCTAAGGATTCTACTCATGCAGCAGCCTTTTTTTAAAAATGCGCGGTAGTGCTTTTATTGTTGTTTGTGTCGGTGACAGGCTCTGCACTATCGGAGCACTCGGAAACAACCGGCTGGTTAGTTCAATTGTGTTTCTGCTATGGCTTGTACATCAATGCCATTGCAGCAGCTTTTTTCTTGTTTTTTGGTTGTCTTTACTGGACTTTGGCGAAGTATTATCACTTTATTTTGGTAGCTTTCAGAGCTTTTGTCAGCTCATTAGTGTTTATGGCTCAGGATCCTAGTTTTATAGAGTTATGTCAGATTCCAGCTCTTATAGTTTTCATTATTGCAGTGAAGGATGCAAAACTAGGTTGACTAAATCATGTTACAATCCACATTCGATTTGTAGTAATTCTAGGGTGGCAAGAATGCAATAAGGAGAAAACGTGTAATGAATGTTCTGATTGGGATGAGAAGCAGTGGAAAGTGCTTAGATCTTACTTGGATAAGTTACAAAGGGATAGGAAGAGGAAAGCTACTTCTAGAGTCAAGAAACAATTGCTTATCCTAGAAACCACTCCTAAATCTAGCTTAGAAGCTAGTCTTGCTATTCCTTCTACTCCTATTCCTACTTTTTCTCTTAATACTGGCCCTCCTACTATTCATCCACCTGCTCCCATGTCTGGCTCCCTTGCTTCCGACCCTAATGCCATTGCCAATCTGGAATCTAGGTTCGATAATAAGAAAGACCTTGTAGTTAGTACAGTGGCAGAATTGGGAGACTTACAGTGCTCATGGACAAAGTGTTCTCAGAAAAAGCAATGTGTGACAGTGTAGTGCAAGTGGAGGAAGTGGCTACTCATCCTGTCGGATCTCCTAGACGAAGGTCCCTGTCATACTCCCCTGAACCTGGGAGAAGAAATACTGGAAGTCCAAGGGAGGCCAATGGGGTTTGCCCATGGGTAGTTGCCCCTTCAGTCGAGCCTGTTGCGTGATCCCAGGTATTGACAGACAGCTGTTGGAAAGGCGTTTCTTTGGATGTCTACCAGTTGTCTTCTAGTTCTGATGAATCCAGTGCAGACAGGAGGCGCCGCAGGTGATTCATAGATGTGTCACGTCCTCTAAAGCACTATTCAGGTGAGGATTGTTGCCGTTCTGATCCGCTTCCTGTTAAGTGGTCTAAGAAGGCCAGTCTTAACCCACAGCCTTCGTGCAGTTACGCTCTGGCCATACCCCGATCCATCATCCTTTTCCTTGCACATGGGACAGTCCAGAGACCTTCTTTCCCAAGCGCCCAACCACTGAGCACCCTTACCTGACCCTTAAGCACCCAGTGAACTCTCTCAGGCGCCCCATGTCAGTGTCCAAACACCTGTCTCCTGTTGAGTGCCCGGCACCGGCTCCCAAGCTTCTGACACCAACTCTTCAATACCTGTCACCCTCCCCTGAGCACCAATTACCTTCTCCCAGGCATATTACTTCTCTTCATTTGCCATCCCCTTTAGTTCAAGATGAACCTTCATTAGTTCTCATTAAGCAGCAGTTGGCCGAGATTATTAGCTTGCTAAAGAAAACTCCCTCTGCTTCAAGGAATTCTCTTGAGGCTACCCTGTCCCAGGTCTCCTCAGCAGAGGAGGAAGGTGATCAAGAGCCTGCTCTTCTGTCGGCCTGTACAACTCTTCTGCACTATTTGTTGGCGAATTCTCCCCCCCCCCCTCCCCCGTTTTCGCCCCAGCTGCCCTGGTCTCGCCTGCCTCGACCTTTTTGATGAAGTCTCATCTCATCCGGATGACAGGGCTAGGCTTCCCAAGATGGTGCTTTCTTCAGCTTCCAAGAAGGCTTTTAAGGAAATTGAAGATTGGCTTTTAGCTAAAAGGGAGCAACGAAAAGCTTCCTTTGCTTTTCATCCCATGTTCCTTGTTAGAAGGAGATATTTGTCTTTTCATTTCCAGGGAAGTTCCTTCTTTGGGAGTTGCTGCCTCCTCCCAAGGGGACTTCTCTGGTTTCATCGACTCTTCTCGACGTTCTGCATTTTTGTCAGCGAAGATTACGTTTTCGTCAGCAGAACTAGACCACCTTGTCAAAGATTTGTTCAAGGTGTTCGAAGTATTTAGTTTCCTCAACTGGACAGTGGGGGCACTGGCCAAGAGATTGACGACTGTCAAGTTTTTTCATCCGATATCTCCTCGGACTGGCTGGGAGTCCTGTCCTGTGCAGACAAGGCCATATAGGGATGGCTCTCTAGAGCTTGCCTCTTTTTTTCTTGGTGTCTTGAAGGAGAGGGAGCTCTGGTGCTCCTTTACCAGTAAAAGAGTCAGTCAGACACAGAAGTTGGCTCTGTAATTTTCGCTTCTGGACCATCACCACCTCTTCCCTCAGGACATGGTTAGGCAGTGCATCTTATTTGCAAAAGAAGTCCACACAGGATTTGTTGTCATGGTCCTTTAAGTGTTCCAAGGATTTGACTTGCTTTGCTCCTAAGACGTCCTCTCCTCTTCAGCAGCAGCCCTTTCATGGAAGTAGGCCCAGGTCGCAGTCTAGGACCCGCCCCTATGTCCGTTTCACAACCAGGTCCATCAAGACAATGCCCTTCATCATCAAAAAGAGGGCCATAGAGCAAGTCAAGAACACCAACACAGGGCTTCTACAAATGTCTCTTTGTGGTTCCTAAAGCTTCGGGGGGTTGGGGGGGGGAGGCTGGCTGGCTAGAGGCCAGTCCTCTAATGTTCATCTTTCAGGACAAAGTATTTCAGTTTTGGGCCCCTTGCTTCGGCCTTACTACATCCCCTCAGGTGTTCACTCGAGTCCTCGCTCCTCTCACAAAATGGCTCCACCTAATGAATATAAACGTCAGTCTGTATCTGGATGACTGGCTGCTTTGATCCCTGTCAAAGGAAAAGTGTATGAAGGGCATGCACAAGATTCTTCTCCTCACCCAGGAACTGGTTCTTCTCATTAATCCCCAGAAGTCCCAGTTGACCCCATCGCAAGAGATTCTCTATTTGGGGATGACTCTCAACTCTGACTTTTTGGGCTTCTCCGTCGCCCAAGAGAATTTACATCTGCCTTCAGATGGTCCGCAACTTTATAGCCCTCCCATCCTGCTAGACTCAACAGTGGATGAGCCTTCTGGGGACTACCATCCATCAAGTTGTTTGCCAGGCTGGGCAGATTGCACATGAGAGTTCTCCAATTCTTTCTAAAGGCCAACTGGGACAAGAAAACACAACCAGACTCCTACATGTTTGCGATCACCCTGGGGATCAAATCGAACCTGCAGTGGTGGCTGTCTGAAGAAAGACTATCAGAAGTCCTTTCAACCTCTTGAGCCCTGACCTAGACTTGTTTTCAGACACCTCAAACTTAGACTGGGGAGCCCTACTGGAGAATCAGGAGGTATCCGGTACGTGGACCCCAGAGCAATAAAGTCTACATATAAATGTCAGAGAGCTGAAGGCAGTTCATCTAGGCCTTCAGTATTTTTCGAACATTGTCCACAACAAGGAAGTGGTTGTGCAATCGGACAATACTACAGCCTTAGCCTATATCCAGAAACAAAGCGGCACTCACTCCTTCTCTCTCTACCAGGCAGCAAGAGATCTACTCTTGTGGACGGATCAAAATCCAGGGTAAATTAAATGTCTTAGCAGGTGAGCTGAGCCATCAGAAGCAGGTCCTTCCCACAGTTCCTCGTTGAACTAGTCGGTAGAGTTCTCGTCTAGCACTCTGCTAGGCCCGAGTTCGAGTCTCCGGCCTGCCAACGAAGAATTAGAGGAATTTATTTCTGGTGATAGAAATTCATTTCTCGGTATAATGTGGTTCGGATTCCACAATAAGCTGTAGGTCCCTTGCTAGGTAACCAGTTGGTTCTTAGGTGTGTAAAATAAGTCTAATCCTTCGGGCCAGCCCTAGGAGAGCTGTTAATCAGCTCAGTGGTCTGGTTAAACTAAGGTATACTTTTTTTTTTTAGGTCCTTCGCACCGAATGGACCCTGGATCCCCTGGTCTGTCTGGATCTTTGGAAACTTTGGGGCAGACCAACATTAGACCTGTTTGCAACCTTCAGAAACCATTGACTTTCTCTCTTTTGCTCTCCAGCCCCGGATCCTCTTGCATGGGCAACAGATGCCATGTCGCAAGACTGGTCAAATCTGGACCTTTATGCCCAGCATGGTCAGGGAGGTGATAAACAAATTTCAAACTCATCACAATATAACTATGACCCCTCATACCCCTGTTTTGGCCCCTGAAGGAGTGGTTCCCGGACCTTCTACAGTTATTGGTGGATTTCCCAAGACTTCTTCCCCAAGAACTGCATTTGCTCAACAGCTCCACTTCAGGAGACACCACCAATGGCTACTCTGACAGGCTTCAGACTGTCTGCAAGCTTGTCAGAGTGAAAGGTTTTTCAAGGGGAGCTGCCGAGGCTATTGCACGATACAGGGGTAATTCTTCTAGCCTCGTCTACCAGGCTAAGTGGGCAATCTTGTGTTGATGGTGCGTCAACCATAATGTCTCTTCTTCTGAGACATCTATTACTCAGATTGCTGATTTCCTTCTATATCTGAGGAGTTTTAGAAATTTTGTCTTCCACCATCAAGGGATATCGAGCTATGCTTTGCTCAGTTTTTAAACATAGAGGCCTGGATCGTTCTTCAAACTCAGATCATAATGACCTCATCATGTCTTTTGATATGTCCACTTCTCTGAGGAATCTCACTCATAAGACACTATTCCTCGTTGCTTTAGTTACCACTAAACGTATTAGTGAGATTCAAGCCATCGATAAAAGGGTAGGTTTTTCCCGAGGAGAAGCAGTTTGCTTCTTTACCCTGGTTCTTGGCTAAAAAATAGCCAAGAACGAGGACCCATCCAAGCCGTGGCCTCATTCTCTTGCCATTAAGAATTTAATGGACATCCTTGGCTCGAAAGAAGAAGAGAGAATACTTTGTCCTGTCAGAGCTGTGAGGTATTACCTGACTAGGGCTCAAAAGATCAGAACCCGTCGTGTCGTCTTACTAAGAACACATTGTTGTTCCTCTTGAGGGACTTAACTTTCTTAGGCACATTCACAGATTCAGGAGGACACTTTTCTTTCTTTTAAAGTGAAAGCTCATGACATCAGGGCAGTAGGTACCTCTTTAGCTGTCAGGCACAATATGTCCCTTTCTTCCATTCTCCAGTCAACCTACTGGAAGTGCAAGTCTTTTTCGCATCACACTATTTAAAGGAGGTGGAAACTGTGTTTGATAATTGCAGTACCTTGGGGCCGTTATCGGTTGCTGGCATGGTATTGGGGGAGGACTCATAGGAAGCACTCTTTCTCCTGCTATCCTTTCCCATTGGTGTAGGGTTTTGAGTTGTTGGGGAGCTTGGGGGTACAGTGTACCTTGAGTACCCACGAGTCTTAGTGGATGGGTTGTGCTGCTGTCAGAGTGGGTGACAGAGTTGCATGGTTGTTTTTTTTCTGGTTGTTTTTTATTTGGTAATGTTCCAGGGCAAGGGCACGTTTATATGCTTTGCTGCAAAATATCCAAAATATCCACTGAAGTAGAGGCAACCCATGGCTCATTCGCCATGCCACTACAGGCTAAGATGAGCAACACCCAGAGGCAGTATTCACCTGAAGCAGCTCTCTTACCAGTTAAGGAAGCAACAAGCACTGTATCAATGCTGGCCAAATTTTCTGTTTCAAAGTCATTACTGTACCATGATTTGTTTTGGAGTAGAATGTGTCCATGTATCCCACCTCCATTCAGTGTGGGATTCATCTATGCAATTACTTGGTAAATTACTTATATGGAAATGATATTTTCATAGTAAAATTAAGTTTCTTATATACTTACCAAGTAATTACAGAATCGGAGGCCACCCTCCTCCCCTCTTATGGACATAAGGGCAAAAACACAGTTGAATTAACCAGCTGGTTGTTTCCCCGAGTGCTCCGATAATGGGCTGAGCCTGTCACCCACACAAAAAACAAGAGAAGCTCTACCACAAATTTTCAAAAAAGGCTGCCATGCAAGTACTGTAGAAACCTTAGCTATGTAATTATTTGGTAAGTATATATGAAATTTAATTTATTATGAAAATATGGTTTTCTTTGTAATTGCTCGTGTCTATTATAGTGAGAAGTACAGGCCTTGTACAAGGAATATAAATTTTGCTGGTTACTAATGGGACACAGGCTGTTGGAATTTTATCCATGCTGTTGCTACTCTCTTCTTCTTATTGTTATCCTATTATGTGTTTGTCAGCTGTGCGTGTCCATAAGGTAACAGAAATCTTTATCTATAGTGCTGCTTGCCCATCGACCACATCATAATCCTCCTCCTGCTTCCCCAGTTGCTCTTCATATACATTTTGGGCATTGAAAATGTCATTTCATTAGCAATATTGTGCTATGACACTGTATGTTACATTTGATGCATTTTGCAATATTGAGTGCACCCACTATACCGCTCACTAACAACATATCCACTTTCCTGTTTGTATTTTTCCTTTTTCTTTACTAGTCAACATCAGCTTTTTTCCCTCTTTTTTTTTCTTGTTTTTTATTAAACACTGTGTCTTCCTCTTTACATTTCACTTGTCCATCTTTCATGCTTTTCAATGACCTCTTCCTTAGATTTTGCTGAAACACGTTGCTCAATTGTGTAGGTTTCCACATCACAGTAATGAACAGTTAAAGGAAGTGGTGCTGATCCTTGAAGGATACCAGAATATATCTTTATGGTATGGAAAATTGACTGTAGATGTTTTGTTTAATTTCTTTGTAGGTACATGGGCATTGGTCTCTCAGCACAAGGGGTAAACATGAATCGTTTACCGGGCTGGGACAAAAATTCCTTTGGCTATCATGGGGATGATGGCCATTCTTTTTGTTCATCTGGCAGCGGTCATCCATATGGGCCCACTTTCACGACGGGTGAGTTGGTATATCAGTAGTAAAGTTAACCCTTAAACGCCTACTGGACGTATCATGCATCGACTAAAATTGTCTGTTGGGTGCCAAGTGGACGTACCGTACGTCGACTAAAAAATTTCAACCTTCGGTCAACTTTGACTCGACCAAAATGGTCGAAAAACGCAATTGTAAGCTAAAACTCTTACATTCTAGTAATATTCAATCATTTACCTTCATTTTGCAACAAATTGGAAGTCTCTAGCACAATATTTCAATTTATGGTGAATTTTTGAAAAAAACTTTTTCCTTACGTCCGCGCGGTAACTCGACCGAAAATTTCAGAAATTCTTTCGTCATTTTGTCATAATTTTTGCACTGTTTTATATTAGCTGTTACATAAAGTTTTATATATGAAAATGTGCGCAATTTCATGTAAAATACAACAAAATACAACCCATGGTTGTAGCTTTTATCAGTTTGGAAATATTTTCATATAAATCTCGATAACTGCCAAAATTTCAACCTTCGGTCAACTTTGACTCGACCGAAATGGTCAAAAAACGCAATTGTAAGCTAAAACTCTTACATTCTATTAATATTCAATCATTTACCTTCATTTTTAAACAAATTGGAAGTCTCTAGCACAATATTTCGATTTATGATGAATTTTTGAAAAAAACTTTTTCCTTACGTCCGCACCAGAAATTCTTTCGTCATGTTGTCGTAATGTTTGCACCGTTTTATATTAGTCGTTACATAAAGTTTTATATATGGAAATGTGCGCAATTTCATGTAGAATACAACGGAAAATAACACATGGTTGTAGCTTTTATCAGTTTTGATATATTTTCATATAAATCACGATAACTGCCAAAATTTCAACCTTCGGTCAACTTTAACTCGACCAAAATGGTAAAAAAACACAATTATAAGCTAAAACTCTTACATTCTAGTAATATTCAATCATGTACCTTCATTTTGCAACAAACTGGAAGTCTCTAGCACAATATTTCGATTTATGGTGAATTTCTGAAAAAAAAACTTCCTTACGTCTGCGTGCGGTAACTCGGCCGAACATCTCAGAAATTCTTTCGTCACATTGTCGTAATGTTTGCATCGTTTTACATTAGTCGTTACTTAAACGTTTATATGTGAAAATGTGCGCAATTTCATGTAGAATACAACAGAAAATAATTCATGGTTGTAGCTTTTATCACTTTTGAAATATTTTCACCTAAATCACGATAACTGCCAAAATTTCAACCTTCGGTCAACTTTAACTCGACCGAAATGGTCGAAAAACGCAGTTGTAAGCTAAAACGCATACAATCTAGTAATATTCAATCATTTACCTTTATTTTGCAATAAATTGGAAGTCTCTAGCACAATATTTCGATTTATGGTGAATTTTTGAAAAAAACATTTTCCTTACGTCCGCTCGGTAACTCTGCCGAACATCTCAGAAATTCTTGTCACGTTGTTGTAATGTTTGCACCATTTTATATTAGTCGTTACATAAAGTTTTATATATGAAAATGTGCGCAATTTCATGTAGAATACAACAGAAAATAAATCATGGTTGTAGCTTTTATCAGTTTTGAAATATTTTCATATAAATTACGATAAATAGAAAAAATTCTACCTTCGGTCAACTTTAACTTGACCGAAATGGTAGAAAACTGCAATTGTAAGCTAAAAAACTTACAGTCTAGTAATATTCAATCAATTAGCTTCATTTTTCAACAAACGGGAAGTCTCTAGCACAATATTTCTATTTATGGTGGATTTTTGAAAAAAACATTTTTTTACGTCCGCGCGTTACGAATTCATGCATCATTTTGTGATAATATTTTCTCTGTGTTGCTTTGATCGTTTTACAATTTGTTATATACCAAAATCATCGCAATTTAGTGTACAACACAAAGAAAAAAAAATAATCCGTTAGTTTTAACCGTTTTGCTCACAGCGCGATTTGTATAAAATTATATATGAAAATTTCTTTTTGTGCTGTCATATATTTCAATATTTATATATGATAATGATTTTTTTTTTCATTTCTGATGGTTGCATACTAAACTTCAGGCAATGACAAAAAAAGGAGCCAAAAATGAACTCTTAATCTTATAAACTAAGTGTGCTGTGATTTTAAAAAAAAAAAACTTTTTTTCCTCTTCAGCGCTAACTCCCGAACGCCGCCGGCATACGGGAGACGTTTTTGTAAATAGAGGCTTGGCGTTTAAAGGTTAAGTGTTTATGTTTATGATGATGATACCAGAAAATGCAAGTCTGTGTGAAGAGAAGCAAATGGTCAAGCATAACATACAGATAAGAAGTTTTGAAATTGAATACAGTCCAACCCCCGCCCATTTGCGGTTCCGGTTTTGCAGACTCACCAATTAGCGGAGTTTTCTATGGAACAAATACTGTATACACGTTATTCGCAGAAAATTTGCCTATTCAAGGTATTTTTTATAGAAAAATATTCACTAATTACTGTATTTTCATATTTTCGTGACTAAATGCATTTTTTCTGATAAAACTATTAAATTACAGGCGGTCCCCGGTTTACGACGGGGGTTCCGTTCTTGCGCCGCGTAGTAACCCGAAAATCGTTGTAAACCTGAAAATCGTCGAAAATCGTCAAAAATCATAAGAAAACCTTACTTTTAATGCTCTGGGTGCATTGAAAACGACATAAACTGCATTATTATTGAGTTTTACATCAAAAAAACCTTCCAATTATGATTATTCTGCCATTTTGGGGCCAAATTTCTTCCTTCGGATCGTCGGCGACGCGTTGTAACCCGAACATGCGTCGTAAGCCGGGAAATAATTTCTGATGAATATATTTGAAAAGCGTCGTAACCTCGGAACGTCGTAAGCCGGAACCATCGTAAACCGGGGACTGCCTGTACTTGGGTATAAGGGTTTTTAGAGTTATTTGTTTTGGTGTTTGAACTATCAAAATATGCACTTTTGGAGGGGCGTCAAGTCTTCGCAGATTTCAGCTATTTGTGGGGGGTTGTGGTATGCAACAAAATGAATTGAAATAGTAAAAATAGTAGTGTAGGTGAAAGAATAAACCAATGTTTCGAGATGGTTTGGTCTTGTGGCAAGAATGGAGGATGATAGATTGGTGAAAAATTTGTACCTTTTGGGAGTAGTAGTAGGGAGGAGGATAGGGAGCCTTAGAAAGTGCTTGGTAGATGGGCGAAAGAGTTATTGGAAAGGAAGGAAGCTAGAGGTGAGTGTGCAGGGTGTGTAAAGGGATGTTGATGTGATGCTGATAAGCCTTCTTTGTAGATATATGAATTGGTCAGTGGGTAAGTTGTCTGGATGGGGTTCATCCACAGTTCAGTAGCTGAGGTTTGAATTTAACAATAATCTTTTTCTTTTTTGTGAGTCATCCTCTATTATAGGAGACTTGTTTTATATTATAAGACAATGTGTATATTGATGCCTTGGAAGTTTTTTCATGTAAGAGTACATATTTGACTTAGTAAGTACAAATGAATTTAGTTGTGACTTTTCATGTTTTCCACCAAAAAGAATTTGCAATAATGAAAGGTCCTTATTCAGAAAAGATGCTTGTACAGATCGACCGTCACTAATCCGGCATTATTGGGATCAGCAGGGCACCGGATTAGTGATTTTCCCGGATTACAGACTGGTTAGGTTAGACTACTTAACTCAACAGTTAACCACTTCATCCTGACGTTAAAATACCCTGTAAATAAATCTTACATGTTGGTTAATAAGGAAAAAATGGGTATTATATGAAAATCAAGTGAAATTTTAATGAAGCACAGGTAAAATAAATGGTAGAGGTAATTGTGTTGATTTACATTCATCACTGCCACTTCCAAAGTGAAGAGCTGAAATTTGCAATTATATGTACATGTTGAAATTTGCAGCTATAAGTACATTTACGTGTCATGAGGTGAAGGGCTGTCAGGATTCCCATCTTCTTCATCTTCGGTATTTTTTTATATATATATATTTTACGCTGTCATCATCCATATTTTTACTGTATTTTCTCATCTTTTTATTTTTATTACCCAAAAGAATTAGGGTTCATGTAGTGTACGTACGAACACAAATTCATTCACTGGCATCAGAGAACTTCCTACAGCTTGTTTTGTTTTGTTATGCGACACACAAAATTTTCTTATTTATATTTTATGCTATTCTCATTTATAAAGTGATACCTCAGCACAGGCAGTCCCCAGTTATCAGTGATTTGGTTTATCGGCGTTTGTCTAGCGATGAAAATCAGCGATTTTTGGTGCCGATATGTACTGATAATTAGTTATTGGCGCCAATACATACCTAACAGAGGTGCTGATAACTGAAAATCGGTGATTTTTTGGTTATCGGCAATTTTCGCTTATCGTCACGCCATCGGAACTGAACCCCCGTCGATAACCAGGAACTGCCTGTACAATACTCATTGTTAATGGATTCCAGAAGGCATGACGAGTGCCAAAAACAATGATTCCCAATCAGATTTTTCCTATAAAGAAGAATAATTATTAATCAGATTTTAGGCATACACATCATACCCAAGGTGATGGGAGCTACATAATGTGTGTGAACATTTGGCCCTGGTTAGACTGTCAATAGTTGCACCGATAGTAGCCATTTACAAAAGTCAGTGTACACGTATTTAAAGTAATGTTAATTAAATAAGACTGGTGTTTTGCTTAATGTATTCACATGTAATTATTGTCATATTGTATTATGCAATCATGTGCCATTTTCATTCTTCTGATGATCACATTCTTGAAAACATCATTTTATCAACATCATCATTGCAATTTGTGTTGAATAAAATGTAATTAGGAGATACATTTTTTGTAATTTATCAAAGCACAGAAAAAATGTATCTTATGTTTATTTATAATTGCATTAAATTTTAAAATCAAGCGAAGTTTTGATTTCATCAGTACCGGACGTTGTTTTCGCGTATTCCAAAATGTTTTGCACGCCATTCACTGTTTTTTTTAGCCGGGCTTAAATTCAGTGCCATATTATCTTAAGACCTTCTCCATTGCATGAAAGATGAATAAAAATAACTATTTTTGGTAATGGAAGTGACCACTGACAAATGGCAGATTTTTAACAAGCCAGTGTGACGCAACTTAATATTGTAAACATACGATAGTTACAGTAACTAACATCGGCAAACTGCTGTTTCTCGATTGTTACATGCAGTTCTCGCTTATCAGTGACGTCAGTTAATGGCGATCTGGTTTTACAGCACTTGGCTAACGACGTCATTAACCAGATTTTTGGCGACAGTAAGCGATTTTTGGCATCATTAAGCGGTTTATCGGTGTCGATAAGTGTTTAACAGTACCAGTAAGCAGTTTATTGGTGCTTACGATGTCATAAATATCGTTTATTACCATAATTATCGCCGATTTTCGGTTAGCGGCTCTCAGCCAGGAATGGAACCCCCGCCATTAACCAGGGACTGCCTGTATGTCAGTGCTTGCTGCTGTTTGTGACACTGTTTTGCGTGGCATAGTAAGTGGCTTTTAATTGCAAGAAACAGTAATTAATCATTAAACAGGTAAACCTGGTTAAATGGATGACGATTTGCATTTAGTATACTGAACATTTGCTTTTAGGCCTATCAATTAGTCTAACGGTAACTTAGTTGTAATTTGAAATTGCGCTATCTGAAATTAGTCCCGGATTAGTGATGGAACCGGATTAACGATTTTCAGTTTAGTGATGTCAACACATTAATTGGAATAGCAGAGGTATTTGTATTTTTATGGGGTTCCATTGCAATTGGATGTCAAAGAAACATGAGTCCTGAACATTTTTGGAATGAACATTTTATAATTTTATTACAGCATTGTAAATATCAGATTTATTTTACATTTCTACTGGTGGTCTTCAAATCTTCTGGTTATCTGTATTGATTTAATTTTTTTTTTTCCATACAAGGCCACTTTTGTGTCACTTTTTGTATTCATGTTTTTGCCAGTGATTTAATCCTTTATCATTTGCATGCCTCTTTTTTTTCCTTATTTAATTTTTTAACTCTATATAAACATGAATGTTTGTTAGGCCTAAGACTTGTGGACCACACCCAGTGATCAAGTTAAACTGTATAGTAAAGATGAAAATTTTTGAACAATTACTTCTAAAGTGTGATGTTTTTACATTTCAGGTGATGTTATAGGCTGTGGTATCAACTTAATTGACAATGTATGTTTCTACACAAAAAATGGCCATTATTTAGGTGTAGCATTTACTGATTTACCTGTAAGTATGACTTCATTCTTTGATGACTATGTACATCATTACCTTTTAAACCATGTTTATAAATTTGAGTGTCAAGCACAAACCAGCCTTTTGATAAAAAACTTTGGTTACACGTAGCATTTTTGTAATTAGTGTGTAAGGAAATGTTATTGGTTTCCATTAATTAGAAGTATTAATTTTTTGTGCTGAAACTTTGTAACTTACAAAGCAACTTTTTAATTGGATGATTTTCGAAAGTTATTAACTTTTTATAACAAGCCTCCACTGAACTGAATGTCCACATAGAAAACATAGACAGCAGTTCAGAAACTTGATTAGTTTTCTTTATACTGTTAAGTAAATCCCTTGCTTTTGCAGTCAGAGTTGTACCCAACAGTAGGATTACAAACACCTGGAGAAGTTGTTGATGCTAACTTTGGCCAGGCACCTTTTGTGTTTGATATTGGAGAAATGATGCGGGAGCTACAGAGTAGAGTACGGTTGACTATCCAGAATTTCCCCGTCCCAGATACATATGGACAGTGGCAAACAACACTCCACAGGTGACTACAGTCTTAGTGTATGCTTAATTAGTATTTGTGGGAGTTTTTCTTCTCTGTATTTTTGTCTCTTATGTTACTCAACTGTTTGACAGAAGTTCCTGTTTTTAAAGGAAAGAGCCTATTTGTCTTTTTTCACATTCTGTTAAATCCTGTACTTATTGCTTACAGATTTTACTTGGAAGAGCTGTTTATATTCATTAATAGTATTTGAGAGTGGTTATTACTACCTTTACAGAATGGTTTCAACATATCTCGTCCACCATGGGTACTGTGCTACAGCGGAAGCTTTTGCCAGGTCCACTAGTCAAGATTTTGATGAGGAAATAACCTCTATAAAAAATAGGCAAAGTAAGTAAAGGCTTAATAAAGATAAGCAGATATTTGATGTAGGTTATTTAATATGATCTACTTTCTGCTGTACAATATATATTTAATCAGTAGGTTTGTTGAATTAAGATTTTTAATGTTGCCCACCAATGTAATGTATACCTATCTTCAACCAAGACTTTTTCACACAAATATCTCTATATTTGCCATAAATCCTTGGTTTACAGAACCAAGATTTTAGCATTATAACCCAAAAATTTGGATTTTGCCAAGGATTTAATTGACTTTTTTTTAAAGCCTTAAAATATTGTTCATACAAATATTTGTTTGTGCAATAAGCCCTTGGTTTACAGAACCAAGTTTAAACTGATAAGGTTTTAGGGCTAGGCTTTTCATTCAACAAAACCCAAGGCTTTTATCCTTTTTGGTAGCAGTGTGAACTGGACCGAAATTCGGGTTTTGTAAGCAGATTAATCTGGATTAGATACTCAAGGTTTCTATTGTTTTTATTTTTTAGGCTGAGTTTCCATATACAAATTGTTACTTGTCATTAATTCTTATTGTATGTGTTATGTTCACTTCAGATTATAGTCCTTTTCTGTATGAGTAAGTTTGCCCTAACAATTTTTCTATTTAGTTTTGAATACTATGGAAGATTGCAGTCTGTTGGGTTAGACACCACTTTTTCTGTGGGGAGGGGGCAACTTTTTGCAGTGTGTATTGTGCAGCACACTGTAAATAGTGGCAAAGGTTCTTTTTCGAGCCCTGTTGTCTACAGTTGCTTATTTTCCTTCCTTTTTCTTCTTGTGAGCCAGGCTAGAAATGCGACTTGGTGGTCTTATTCATATCTTAATATTCATCATTCATAATAATAAGAGACAGCATTCCTCTATTCAATTTTTCTACAGAAAATCAAGGAAATGAATTCTCACTGATCATATGTCAATATCATATTTTGGAAGGCTTTAAAGTGTTTAGTTGGATTTATCTGTTGACCTATAGCTAACGTTTCTCTTTTTCCAGAGATCCAGAAATTAGTATTAGGGGGGCGAATGGGTGAAGCCATTGAAACTGTTCAACAGCTATACCCAGGTCTTTTAGAGAACAATCACAATTTACTGTTTATGTTAAAGGTAAGTTCACTTTTGTTAAATTCAAATGTGTGGAGTGTAATTCCTGTGACTAAAAGTTTTGCATAGCCTTGTACAATAATTAAATAGGAGGAATCAGCAGAATAGTATAAACTAGCCACATATTTCTAAATCCTATCAAAAGTTAATGTAAAGTAATGTATAGGCATGATTCTTAAAAAGAAAACAGACAAGGAGGTAGAATATAGCAGGTTTCTTAAATTACTCCACTGAAATTAAAATTTTTTTTTAGGTGCGTCAGTTTATAGAAATGGTAAATGGAACAGACACAGAAGTTCGAGGCTTGTCCAGATCGCCCTCTCGGCCGCCCACTCACGAGTCCTCTCCTTCTCCATCTTGTTGGTCAAACAACAGAACAGAACCAGTGCCTGGTAAGCTTAAAGATAGAAGGTTGGTACATTATGATATTGGAAACTAGCCCCTTTAAAACTTAAGGTGTTAGCAGCTTGGAACAACAGATATGCATCCTTCCATAATGTTGTCAGTTTTTACTTTCGATTCATTCCCTTCAGTGTCTTCATACATCCAACTTCATTATCTTGCTGCAATTTTACCTCTGTTTTTAAGAGAAGAGCAAATCCTATAGAAGTAATTTAGAGGTCTCCTTAAACTGCTTCATAATAGTAATATCATTTAATAATATTTTGTTAAGTAATGATGAGAAGATGCCTTGGGTTATTCTAATAAATAAATTTTACAGGATGCAGAATAAAAAATGAGTAAATACAGATTTTAACATTACTTGAAAGATGGTTGAAGTGATGGTTAAGTTAATGGAACAGTGTTTCTTGTAAAAGTACTAAATTTGAGTGTGCTGCGCAATTATTAAATGGGGAGGACAATGACTTTTCATTACTGTGTTGATGAGAATTAGTGCTTTCTTCAGTATTTCATCTAATTCTCTCATGTACATTGTAATTTTATTTTTAGGTAATCATACTCTTTTTACAGGCACATCGTCTACTCCTCCCCTTTCTTCTTCCACATCCACAACACCTATCATTCAGCAGCACACATCAGTCATCCAGTCCACCAAGAACGTCATAGGTAGTGGGACGCCTACGTCCACATCAGCTACAACCGAGGAGCTCAATCAGCGCAATGCTCAGGATCTCCGTGCCACAACCCCGCCCAGTGCCTCAAATGGCACCACACCTGTTATTCATCCTCCTCCAGCATCTGGTTCTTCATCGTCTTCATCTTCGTCATACAATTCATCATCTAATATGCATGATAGTGACACAGAAATGGAATGCATGGAAACATCTCATCACCATTTACAGGAAACTAGTAATGGTCATGGAGACACCAGTCAAAGTAATGGGTTTTCTAATGGTTTCACAAAGCATATTGATGATATGCAAGAAGACTGTGAGGAGGCAATGGGTAAGGGTTGTTTTTATCAATATTTTACATGACAAATGGGTTACTGCAATATGTAGCCTGTCGATTAATAAGTGAAAATTGTACTTGCTTTAATCTTAGAATTTCAGAGCATATGCTCACAGTGGAATCTCTGTAAAGAAACTAATTTAAGGAACTGTTTTATATGTTTGAAATATAGGTACAGTACATATATGCATGCAGTAACACTTTATTTAACCAAAAATCTCAAAATTATTGAGCTAGTGATTGCCAGATGAAGAAGGATGCAGTAACCCATTTGACACTCATTTTTAAGGAATTTAGCAATGTTCAGCAAGTACATTAAATTACATAACACTACTGTATATTGCACATTATAGTTAGAGTTTTTTAAATACAAGAAAAAGTAACCATTCATAGTTTACCTGCAAAAGCAGAAACACAAAAGTTCTCGTTATTATTTTGCCAGACTTGACAACATCCAGTAATTAAAATTTGATAAAATTTGATAGGGCCCATAAAGTTGATATGCTATTATGTAGTTAATTGAAAGAACATTTCAGTGAGATAATAGAGTTCAATTTTTACAGAACTTGATGGCAATTCCAGCAGTAGAAAAATGTGTGGCGGAAATCCAGTTGCTGTAGAACGTATGTTGGCCTTTGGGAGAGAGGTTCAGCATATGAGTCAGGTGCTTCGAAGAGAATTAGGAAAGAATGAACAAAATAAGAAGATGCTTCAGGTGAGTGCTACTTGAATGTGGTGTACATATTGTGATGTCATGGTGTATTTATATGGAATATGTAGGTGTAGCTGAATGGTGATTATTGTGGTGGAAATAATAGATGTCTCGTGATGAAAGGGGTCATTCTGACAAGGATTTTAGTGCTGTGAGCTCCAACCTGTTTCGAGTTGTTAGGCTTATCACCTGGAACACTTGATGAAGAATGAAATTTTAACTTGCCCATAAAATCTGATCTCCATTGTTGTCTTGGTAGATTGATATTCTCAGTTTGACTGATTATTGTGGATTCCGGATCTTCATTTTGTATGGAGTTAGTTTTACAAGCCAGCTCAGCCTCCCATTTATGTTATGACTAATGTCCATTATGTGGGAAAATCCTGAGTTCACTTGAATCATATCTTAGTGATTGTTTTTGTCCCAATATTTGTGAGATGGATTATAAAACACAAGCATCTGCTTGTTGAGTGAATGAATGATGGATTTAGGATAGCAAAAAATAAATGGTTTCAAATTTGACTGTTTAGTTACTTTATTTTTAAATGTAGAGGGGATTTATTTAATTGAAGTCCGTTGGTTGTTTGTGGGACTCCTATAGTATATTTTGTTCACTTTTATGACCTCCTCAGTAGTATAAAAGTTTTTCCCAGATTCCCATTCAAACATTAAGTTCACTAAGATTGAAGCCAACCATGATCTTTACGGAGACATCATGATAACTTGGGATGTGGATATAGGAAATGGCAAAAATGGCTTTTATACTGTGAATGCGTGTTTTGTCTCTTCTCTTATAATTTAAACATCTGGGAAAGGAACTTGACCATCTTTTTCCTATTCAGTTTTAATGGTTAGCATTAGCATATTGTAGTCTATTAAAAAATTTATCAAAAAGCTCTCCAGCTGTTGTCCCAGATGGCAAATTTTCTGCTTTAAAATACTTCATGTAAAGATTTAAGGATTTAAAAGAAATATGGATAAGTTAATTTCACAGTTTTATCAATGACAGGGGAAAATGTTCTTCAGATGGCTTTAATTTCCTACTTAAAGATAACATATCAGCATTTGGGGCTTGAGTAAATAACAATTGTATGTGTGTCTAGACTAACATTTGGATGATGATCAGTGGGATATTTTAAGCTGGCAAATTTATGTATGAAATCTGTTTGTATTATGTGGGAAGATGGGGGAGTTTCTGAGAAGCTATAAGGATAGTTTGTACATTATTGAACTCCTGCTGGATATTATGGGTTGTAGGGCAATTCCATCCTTATGTGTTTTTGGGAGACCATAGACCCTGGGGGTGGGGAGAAGGATTGATTACCTTGACTAATTCCAAGAAGCCAATACCTTTTCAATAACCTCCTATATTTCTGATTTATTAGAGTACAGTAAATTTTGTTAGATCTTTAGTTAATTTTCATAGATCTCTCTGTCATTGATAGTTCATAAGCTTTATTAATGTATTTCTCTTTAAAAAGTTTTTAAAAAGTTCATTTGCTGTGAACCCATTAATCATGAAATCTCAATAGCCTTTAACTGTGCAGAATGCATCCAGGTGCACAAAGCAAAGCATTTCAGAGATAGAGCTCTCTGCATCCCCAGCCAGTTCCCTGATCTTGACAGATGCAGATTTCAATCTTCAGTGCCTCTCTATAATGAATCATTATGGTGTCTTTCTCTCTAGGACTTCTCATTGTTCATATCATGTTTCATGATGTGCCATTGACAGGATATAATTTTTACTGCATTTTCATTCCATTTTATGTGGTGTGTTTTACCACTGTGTTAGCTTTTAGTTGGCAACCAATGTCTCGCAGCATTTTTACTGTGAGTTGCCTGCTACTGTATTTTCATTTTTTCTTCTAATTTTCAGCATTCGAGTAGTTCCAGAATATTTAAGTAATTGCTTTTTTTCATTGTTTTGTTTTAGTCATTCACACAAATCTAGTTTGGGGTTGTGTTTGCTGAATTTTAACTTCTTTTTTTGCCTTGCTGTAATCAAGGCTCACTGTTTGCACAGTAATGTTTGTAGTGAAATTTACTGCTTGTTTGGCCCTGCCACCTGTGGTTCTCCATTCTGTTTCAGCTTATTACATGATTTTGTTCTTGTGTTTCATATAGAGCAGAGTGTATTATCTTTGGCATGCATTATTCACCTTGTAATTATGCATGAACATATTTCTGTGGGTGGGGATGGCGAGTACTGCAGCACATTCATGTCACTCTTGGAGAAAACCCCAATTTGCAGTGCCCTATGTGTTGGTGCCAAGTGTATATCCTGATCTTATTTGTGAGATTTTCAATGGTTGATTGGTTCAACATTGATTATTTTTGGGTAATAATGTGCCTACAAGTGATGTGCTGCTTCTTTAGGTGAGTCTTTGGATTCAACTTGATCCACAGTCTCGAGTTTCATTGGATGAGGCGTCTTCCTCCATGCTATCTTCTCCAGATGCCAGAACTCAACTCTTTCATAGCAGACCTTCACGAGTGTCTACCCCTACAGTTTCCACTCCAGCAGAGCTCTCATCTCCGCAAATGTCTCCCTTTCCAGAGGGCCTAAAATACTCTGATATTGGTCTACCTGTTTAGTTGTCTGCCACTTTTTGCTTTCATGCTGCCCTTCTGTCTTCATCATCCACCTACTCTGCCAGATGTAATTCATTCACCTCTGCATTTTGTTCTCAGTTTGATGACATTTGTGAATCTCTGGCTTCAAGTTGTCTGCTCTTGAAAGTCAGTTCCTTGCCATGGTTGACTCTATAAGGTACATGACTTGGTTGCTGCTGCTAGTGCTGATTCTGCACTCCCCCCCCCATCTTGTTGTGTGGTTCTGTCCTTGCTCCTGTTGCTGCATTGCCCAGTGGTGTTTATATTACCCTTGCTTTGATCTTGTCAGCTACAGGGTAGTTTTTTATCCATCTGGTTCTGGATACTTCACAACCCTGGTATCCAACCTGTGCCATCACTCGTGTGTATTTATGCAGTTGCATATGATAATTTATCTGTGTATTAAATAGCCTCTATATACCCAGATGTTCCTGGCTCTTCATCCAAGTATTCAGCCATTGTAGCCGTATATTTGAATCTGCCTTGATAACTTTTTCCATTCATCTACCCATGGTCCCTCAGGTCTGCCTGTCACTCATTCTCTGGGTTCTCAGACTCCTGCAAGGGCCAGATTGATTCCTCTAAATCTTCAGTATCAACTGACCTGATAGGCCATTGCTATTTTCCATAATGACAAGGAAGCCTATAGCTCCAAGACATTTAGTTCCCACTGGCTAAGTCCTACTGTAATGTCATGATTCAAATGGTTGATCTTGGCCCAAGTTGAGGGTACGACAAGCCCACGAGCTTGGCATCAGGTCATCCTATGCTTCTCTAAGATCAACAGCTGCTTAAGGTTTATCCCATCTGAGGATGCACATATCAGGCTAATCTCCCATTGTTGACAGAGTTTATTGCCAATCAGCAATTTTAAAGATCATTGTGGTTATACTGATACTGTCACAGGGACAAGTTGCTTTTAATAATATGTGCACACCATGCCTGACTGGTGCTGCTTGTGTCAAACTCTGCCATGGTCTCTGCATTGTGTTAGTGACTGACCATATTCATTACTTACCTGTTCCAGTACCATCCCTGATATGACAATCACAAGTAGATGTCTCCAAAAGAAGCCTAAATCACTAGGTCCTGATGTATTGCTCTGCTTACCACAGTCCTGGAAGCTCAATACCATTTTCAAAGTTGTAATTTTTTACTCCTTTGGCTTTTCCTTCGTAAGGCTGAATTCTTATGTTGCTCAAGCCTCTGTTCACTTTACGATGATGTTCATTACTCTGTGGCCCCAGCATGGTTGGTACTTGGATCTCATTCAGTTGTTGATAGACAATGCCAGATCATTGTTGACTTAGAAGAACCACTTCAAGCAACCTTGCCTCCACAGGCTCCACATAGACAACCAAGAGCCTTGAGTAAACATTCCATGAGCTTATTGAGATGGGCCTTAGACGCTGACATTTTTCAAAGGCCATTGCTGCTGCTATTGCTCATTCCTGTTGATTCTGAATGGCCAAGTACCTCCAGGCCAAGTTGGATAAATATCAGCATTGGTGCAATGAGAGGGGCATAAATACTTTTGTTACCCCTATTGCTGTTGTTGTTGAGTGATCTTTGATCAGCACCTACAAAAGTAGTTGGTGTTGACAATCAAGGATAATGGGGCTGCTTTTAGGGCTATCAGAAGACTTTTCGGTCACTGGAGGAAAACTCTTCCTCCCGTATATTTAACCACTAGAATATGACCTTTATTTAGTACTTATCAGGGCCTCTTTCAAGCTGCTAAGAGGCATGAATGTTGCACCTTCTGTTAGATTTTTCATCCTGTCTGGCAACATCACACATAAGAGGTTAGTCTTCAGTAGGTTTGTTGTTTGCTCGTAGCATTATTGCAAAGACCCTTTATTCATTCTGTAACCAGCATCCAACTGTGCAGATGATCTTCTTTTCCCAATGAAAGCCATTCAGCACCATCCTGGGAGGACCAGCCACTTAAATGGCAGGGATTCCAGATCTTTTTAATTATGTACCAGCCAAAGAAATATTTTCTGTAGAGTGCCTCCATATTGTTTGAGATAGGAGGCAGCAGCTTGTTTGGGAATGATAGTGCTTGACTTATGGGCCCCCCTCTACTTTTCTGACTTTCAAGAGAAGTATTGAGATTGTGATAATTATGAATGCAGGTTTGTGCAGATGCCAGTTGACTTTTGCTACCTTTTACCTTTGATATATTGTACATTGAGGTTATTACTGGTTATGGCAGGTCAAGTTTTACTTGCAGCAGATATTATCCACTCTTCTTCCTCTTTGTCCTCCTGATGATATCCATTCTTCATGTATGTCATATTCTCAGAAGATTTGGTTTTTAGGGTTATGAGCATCTATGTCTCCAGTGAAAGGTTCATTGATCAGTGTACAGTGGACCCCCGCTAGATCATGGTTCAGCATTCATGGCCTCAGTATTTTTTTCTTTGAGCAATATTCACTAATTACTGTATTTTCATTTCTTTGATAAAAAGATTATTTACTAATTTTCAAATATTAGTTTTAATGTAAACACAGCAAAATATCAATAAAATGTTAAAGTAAAATCCCTCAAAATCACAAAACAGGTTACCGGTGTAAACATACCCCAGTTCTCTCTCTCTCTCTCTCTCTGTATACTTAACCTTTAATGAAAAAACACAGCAAAGTATCAATAAACTGTTATTTTACTTACAGAGTCCATTTATACTGTATTATTATATTGATGTATTATCATCGTAATATGTATAGAAAAAACCAATCTTCCTGACATTTGTAATTGGTTTTACTAATGCAAACTTAATATTAGTTCACTCTATTTCTCTCTCTCACCATGGTGACACGGTATTTGATAGAAAGGTTGGAAGTAGCCGGTTGCACAGCTTGTAGCTTGGATGCTCTATGTTTGTACTGTCAATAGTGTATGAGTTGTATTGTTTCTCTCTCTCTCAGTGAAATATGAATTACTGTATCATAAACATAAAAATACAAAACTAAAACTTAACTGTATGAGAAAAAATGGCTGTGCCTGACTATGGGGTAACTTGATTAGTTTTCACGTGTAGCAGTAAGCCATATATTTTTAAGGGTAATGTTGTAAGGTGACTTTGAAATGATGTTAAAAGTATTTCAGGACGGTAGTTTAAGGTATATTTGGTGTTTAAACTATTAAAATAGGCAGTGAGCTATTAAAATTGGCAGTTATAAATATTTTATTTCAAGATAAATTGGTATTTGAACTATTAAAATGGCCAGTTACAAGCATTTTTAAAAGGAGGTACCAACTTATCGCAGATTTTCGCCTATTACGGGTGGTTGTGGTCCCTAACCCCTGTGAATACGGGGGGGCCGACTCTACTTGTATTATAAATAAAAAAAAGAATAAATTTTGCCTTACTGAGTTTTCAACTGCTTACAGTGCCTTTTGAGAATCTGTCGGATTTTCATCAAATTTACCTTCCAGTGCTTACAATGTCCCTTGAGAATCTGTCAGATTTTAATCTAATTTGCCTTCAAGTGATTCACCATATCCATTAAGTCTTTTGGTAGTAACAAATTTAGTTTTAAGACAAAACATTTTTATACAACCCATTAATCATATACAGTAGAACCCTGGTCCTTGACCATACCAGAACTCGGCATAATCGGATTTCGATGCTAAATGTCCAGTAAATCTTGGGTTTGAGCTCGAACAACAAACCAGAGTCCGACCCAATGAATCATACGGTGTTTGTAAAAAAAAGTTTCGGTCAGCCACCGCTAGTTGGCGGCGTTCTTCCCACGCGTATTAAAAGCGTTTAAAGCCCACACACGTTGCTGCTGTTGTTTGGAGAAGTACATGCTTGTACAGGTATATCATTTTTTTGGCTTTCTGCACTGAATTTTTATCCAATCAAGGGTCCCAATATGTTAGGGTATCATAATATTTATTGAAAGATGTTTTACAGTGATTTTGTGCACTATTCCAGTAGACTGTATGAAATTTACCATAAATACTGAACGTAAACAACGTTTATGTAATTAGTTCCGCGATGCGCCACCAGCATGGCACTTTGGTTTGTTTACATCTGCTCATGCCACAAGCTGCCGAGTGCCGACATAATTTAGGAAAATTTTTTTTTTTTTTTTTTTATAACACATACAGTAATTCGGCTTATAAATATTGTATTATTAATTTACTGTAATAATCAGGCTTGTTTTTCAATGTTGTTATTATTAACAACAGTTTTTATGTGTACCCATTACAGTACATTCTGGTAGTGACTATAGGCTACCTAGCCTAGCCTATGGGGCTTGGTCTACCATCGGTAATACGGCCGCTTTGGTCGTAGGCCAATTTTTTTTTATACATTATGCATTTAAAAATGTAAAATTGCTTCTGATAAATCTGAACTTATTTAATTGTAATTTGTGTAATGTTTTGTATAAAAAGGCAAGGTTGGGGTAATGACTGGTGGTCAGGAATGGATTAATCCATTTTCAGTTATTTCTTATGGGGGAAATTGATTCAGAATTCGACTAAATCGAATCTCGACACTTCTTCTGGAATGGATTAGCGTCGAGGACTGGGCCCCTACTGTACTTAGTAGGCCACTTCTTGCCCCCTCATTCTTGTTGTGCTGGGTAATTCCTACCGATGGTCCGCAAGTGCAAGTGGGAATCGCACACAGACTCATACATCTCTACTGGTTTCATCTTTAGGACATCAGAATTGGTATGTCTGGGATGTGTCAACTGTGTTATGGGCTTTGAATGATTTATGGGTTTGTATGAAAATTTTTCACTATAAAATATAATTTCATTTGTTCTGTTGAATCTTCCTGTAGTAGTTGTCATGTCATAAAAAAAATCTTTTGGCAAATTGCGTAACTTACGAATCTTACTTCGATGATCATGTTAAAACTACTTTGTAATAATAATGTAAGTATATGTTTGTGTAAAGTTTGTTTGAATATATATTAAATAGAAAGTTATGCTTTTTAAGTTCTAGGCTTTTATAATGAGATCCTAGGAGGTTCTTTAAAGCTCTCTGAAAATTTAATATACTGTGACATTGAAATCAGTGTGAATCATAGTCATTTGTATCATTAATAGCTACATATGTTTTATTGTTGAAGTGTAACAGTAAGTTTTTTCTCCATTTACAGAATGCTTTTAGTCTTCTTGCATATACTGATCCATGGAACAGTCCGGTAGGTTGGCAGTTAGATCCTCTACAACGAGAACCAGTTTGTCAGTCCTTAAACTCAGCAATTTTAGGTAAGATGGTTATTAGTTTGAAAATAGTTTTCCCAGAAAATTCATTGAGCGATGTTATGTTTTTTTTTTTTAAGAATTTAATACCTTGCATTAGATTGAGTTAAATTAGCAGATTTTGTAAAAACTAGAGATAATCCAAGTGCTCCTAGAGGAAAGGCTGAGAAAAGTTTTTAAGGAATCAACAACAGATGTGTACATCTTTGTGGATCTTTAGAAGGCATTTGAAGAGCACAAGACAAAAATCAAATGTTCCTACAAAAGCAGAGTACTGGAAGGATTCAGTTAAGGTAATTTTATTACTGTTCTATAGCAACAACTAAAGTGAATACTGCAGCAGGTATATCAGAAGAATTTTAGGTCAGGGTTGATGACAATTAAGGATCAGCACAACACCTTTGTAATGTTATAATGATAAATGTCAGCATTTGTAGGATGGTGAACCCAGTAATAACAAATTAAAGTAGATTAAATCCACATTAGGATCATGGCATTTATTTGTACAAAAAGCAAGAATTGTAGATTGGTCTGATTATGACAGTCAAGTTTAACACAGTTACTGGTGGCCCTTCTTCATGATTCAGTTCTTGCCTGTGAACATATTTAGTGTGAATGCCCAAATTTTGGAAAAAGGTTCCATGCCAAGTCCAAGATGCTTCAGCTAAAATACCTGGATGGTATCCAGCAGGGTTTCAGAGGTCAAGGATTTTTGCAAGAGAAGGTCATGGCAATCAGTGTCCTGGCCGTCAACCAACATGCTCTAAGTGAAACTAATTCTGTAATAGTGCAGTAAGAGGTATATTATTCCAATCAGTTCCACTATTCTTATGATAGACTTTCCTCTTTGAACTTTGAAATCTAGATGTGGGCACTACTTATACTGAAGAAGTTGATTAAGCATTTTCAGAGGTCTCTCCAAACTATTGTATAAACCTTTTCAAGATTTTTTATTGCTGGACATCTAGAATAAGACAGTCTACTAGCATTGGCATCTTCAAAGTGGCTTAGCAAGCTATGTGCACTGTCAGGCAGTTACGCATACCAGAGGCTGGTCACAGTAAGTCTGTCATTTGTTCATGATCTTGTGTGCAAGAATCAAACCTCTGGTAGTAATGATCCTACAGCTGCCCCTCTCATCATTCTTTCCTTGCCTTCAGCCTCTGGTAATGAGGATGATTTTCAGCTCTAATCTGTGAGGGTCAGTAGTCAGTACCTACAGAGAATTAGGCCTTGCCTTCAGCCTCTGGTAATGAGGATGATTTTCAGCTCTAATCTGTTAGGGTCAGTGGTCAGTACCTACAGAAAATTAGGCCGTTAGAGACAACAACTCGAGGCATTTCCTCTCTATAGGCTAGAAGAAGCCACAAGTATTGAGGTACAGTATACAATTTTGGTAAGGCTAAAGCAGGTTATTCTCAGAGCACATAGAGACATGTCTGATGATGAGGCTTGGTGGTGAGAGTGAGCGTGCACATGATTTGGAATATCCACCCTAATTCATGTTTAGCATAATATCAGTATATAGTCAATGTTTAATGCATTTTCCTAGCAGTGTCATTTTACTCTGGCTGAAGTTTATCTGAGATGTTATGCATAAATGATGGGTTGGATTATACTTTTTGGGACTGCTGGTCATGGTAGGCAGAGTTTTGCCTGTGAAAAAAGTGTTGGGAGTGTTCTTTTACTTTTCAACTTTGTCCTCGGTTTTTGTTGTTAATATCATGCAAGAGAGATAATCTACTGGGATACTAGTACATTTATCTTACAATCTACTGGGATACTAGTACATTTATCTTACATGAAAGGTAGGGTGATGTTTTCTATGAACCTAGAACTTACCACATTGTCTATTCTTTATGGATTTTCTACTCTAGAATAGCCCTAACCTGGGACATCTATCACCTCGACCTTCCACCTACATAGTTCAGGCTAATTATGATTGATGGGTCTGTGATGGATGGACTGAGTTTTTATAACTCAAAACTAGTTTTTTCATTCAAATCCAACTTTAATAATAAAGAAACCCCATCTCCCAGCCCCTAATTCTCACTGCCTCATTAGAACAAATAAATATTTAGTGCAGAGCTTTCATCTTTTGCCTGTTTGAGACCATCGTTGTGAGTTAATTATAACTGATAGATATGGAAATACTAGTTTTGTTGTACAAACTTTTGTTGTGGTTACTGTGGTGGACTATATTACTTTTCTATATTTTTAATTCATGAATTGTGTATCTTTGATGTATACTAATTTAATTTTATTGAGTAGCTCATTGAGCATCCGTTTATTAAAAGTTGGAAATCAGAGAAATTGCTTGTTGTACATTGATACTTCATGGGACTGTATTAATATAGTTATGTATGTATGCAATTGAAAATTTAGTGGTTTTTGATATATAATTGTCTATACTTACTGGCTTTACCATTTCATTTCCTTTTTTCTGTGATTTTTTTCCTTTTAAATAGGTGTTTGAGTAATTAAAGGTCAGCCCTAAGTTATGAGTGTTAGTGTTGTGAAATATTTTTTTCATACTTTTGTTTTCAGAGTCTCATCAGTTACCAAGAAGACCTCCACTTGAGATATGTGTGGCACATACCAAACAGCTCATCAAACTCATGTCTCGTTCGGGTCTTGGATCGTGTGCCTTTGCTAGCGTGGATTCAATACTTGGAAGCCAGCAGTGACAGTCCATGAGCAGGCCCTATACTTCCTTCTCAGGGGCCTCCAAGCATTATATCTCATATTTTGGTCTGAATTCTAGAACTTTGTTTGGGAGTTGCTGTACTAAATCCAGATCACAGTTAGTCAGCGATATGTTTTGGAAACAGTGAAATCACTGCCTAAACACTGACTGGATGTGGCAAGCTCAAGTAACTCTAGAATTTGGAACTGTAATATTGCTCCGGCGTCAGGGAATTGCTTCAAAGACCTCAGTCAATTCAAAACGAAGGATAGCCTTTTCCTTTTGGACAACTGAAGGTTTTGTAAATATGCCAATTGTTGTTTTTTTGACTGTAGTCAGCCACCCAAGCTCTCTCTCTGTGTAATGAAATGTTATGAGGATAATGGTTTATTGTATTAATATACTTATGAAGTACAATATGTATGAGAAATCCCTTGGAATTGGTTCTGTAGCAAGCGACTGTGATGTCTGCTAGCTTGCGATGTTCCTGGGTATTTATTATAGGATGAACCAAGTCCTTGATAGAAGACAGTGACAGTTATTTTGGCATGAAGTGGATTGTTTAATATTTGAGTACTGTAATATGACATTTGGTTAATATTCATTTAAGGATTTTTTTTCTTGAATTTCAAGTATTTTTTACTGAGGTACTATTTTAGGTCTGGTTTGAAGCACAGATTTGTATTTGGTGATGCAGTAAGAATGCAGTCTTTAAAATAAAGTTAACAGATGTGTAGGAATAATGATCATTAGGAAACCTAGAAGTGCATTTGAAATTAGTGCTATTTTTAGTTAAGATTGCTTCGCCAGTTTAAAAATTTCATTATTAGAACCTTTTTATGTCTGTATCATTACTTGTGGTGACAAAGAGCTGCAATCACAAGTGCTCTAAAGCCAGTCAGATTTTTATGAGGTAAATAATTTTGAGCTTTCCCTTGCAGATTAATCAACTCGGTGATTTTAAAAATACTTTTAATCATGTGCTGTGTTTTTGGCAGAAAGATGGAAGATTTTAGGAAGTGGTTTTGTGATCTGGTTTTTTAAACATAGGGCAAAGGACATTGGTTAGAGTGGGCTTTCGATCTCTTAAATATAGGGGTGTCTATATTCCTCAGTTGTCATTTGATCTCGCCAAGTCATGAGTGCATGCAGTTTGGTGCATAAAATCTTAAGTATACTGTATTTTGAATAACTTCCAGGTTGGGTAAGTAGATGGTGGGTCAACATTGGACCATTGCTGATTTGCCCTTATTGCTTTGCCTTATTTTTGTTATAAATGGGTTCTTCCCTTCAAACTTATGGAGAAGCAGAGGGATAAAAAAGCAGTTTTGTTCAAGACTAAATATGGATAGTCACAGAAATTCTATTAGAAAGTTTTTGGTAGACAGGAAGGTTAATTTACCCCTTCATATTTCCTGGACAGTTTTGATGCAGCAGTTCTGAAGGTGGCTGATGTTCATATTTTTATTTGGCAACAGATGTGAGTAATTTTGTGCCAACAAAGGGGTAGAATTTGAGTCCAAATATGAAGCAGACGATAAAAGAAAGGAAACTTGCAATTAACAATTTCCTTATCTCATTTCTCTATCCAGTTTAGAATATTTTCCTTAATTATTCAAAGTACAGGTAGACCTTCACTTATCTGACACCTTTTGTACCTGAGGAATGCTGAATTAGTGAAACTTTTGAGTGATAGAATTATCTCTACACAATAGCCAACCACCTCATCATACCTTTAAAATTTCATGTACGTTATACAGTATAATCATGCAAATTTGACCCCAATCCTAGTTATACTAGGCTATACAGTATTTTGTATCAGATCGTTTGACTACACTTTACACATCAAAGTTAAGCTTTTAACATAATAAATACAGTACTTTTATAAGTCATTAGTTCAAGTTATAATTACTATATGCACTTAAAAGTCAGTAACAAAAGAAACAAAATTTTTTTTTTATATTGACATTCAAAGAGAACATAAGCATTTTATTAACGTTGAATGAACCACATAAAAATGATGGGCTATGATCCATACACTTATCAAGGTGACAGTTAATATAATGTAAGCTTTTAACATAAAATACTATGATAGGGTCAAACAAAACATGTTCTTTTAAATCATTAACAAACGTAAAAAATAAAATGTACTTTAATGATGAACAATAAACATGGAAGAAATAAGCATTTTATTCCCACCAAATAAACTTCAATAAAACATTGGACTACAATTCACACACTTAGTGACAAGCTTTTAGCATATAAAGTACTGAATGTTATAACATCATATATGCATTTTAAAATCAATAAAGTAGTATTGCAAAAGGGTAAACAATATAATCAACAGAAGTGATAATTTTATTACTAACAGTGTTCATGCTGACAATAAACAAATTATGCAATTGCTATCTTTGATAGATTAGTCTAGGCTTGGCTTACCAAACTAGATCTGTATAAAAAGGGCCCATTTTAAAAATATTGATAGGCAGATGATGTCTATTTAAACTTGCAAACACCAGCCAAGGAGGATTCTTTGTATTTTACCAGTCATTGTTATCTCTCATCTGTTGACTACCCTCCCCCACTCCTGAGAACACACTCGGCTATTATTACAAAACATGATAAAGGGTGTTGTAAAAATTTAACAAATTTATTCACAACTTCACACAAGACATTGCACATAAATATATGATGAACCTGCTACTTTCACACAGCAATAGCAATGCTCAGTAGCTGTAGGAAGTTACACACAAGCAGTTTGTGCTGGCAATGAAATACAAATATTTTCCATGTTAACTGTCTATCATTACTCTATTTTCCAATGCACTTTAACAACCACAAGCTACAAGGATTCTTTTCTTTTCCAGTCATCCGTTTATCTTCCATCACCTGACTTCACTGTCACCCAACCCTGCAAATGCAATCAGTTTATGTTGGTGTTAAGATACTGGATTCTTTAGTTTTATTTTAAGCATTACTTTCTTTCCTTTCAACTTTTAAATGTAAATGTGTTACAGCCTGTTGTAGTATATTGTATTTTAAAAGCATATTATGTACTGTAATTTGATGTATGAATTGTAGCCTAATGTTTTGACGAGTAACTTAACCTAGCCTTTTTGCCTGAAGTTTGAATGCGAGACAGACAGACACACACGGGGATTTTCAGCAGTAAGGGGTGCAGTTTTTTTTTTTATTCACAAGAGCCATAACTGGAGTTAAATAGGTTTATGATATTTATAAATGGAAAACTAGCTGTATTCCAGTGCACATGTTCACAAGAGAGCAAGACTGCATGCCAATAAGTGAATAGATCTAGTGCAACCAAAACTGTTCTGTGGCTCAAGAAATTTCATATCCGTACCGAATTAGTGAAGGAACTGGATTACAGGTAATGAGGTTAGAAAAAGGTGTACCTGTACATGAATAATCTTGAAAAATAGGTAATTTAGTATTCTCATGTAATGTATTTCTCCCAAATCTCATGTTACACAGTGACAGAATTTATTTAATAGGATGAGAAAGCAACCTCTTAGGTGCCCATATTGAAAGGGAAGGAAAACTGTACAAGCATTATTTAGTCTGTAACTTGATCTGAGATATATCAAACAGGTATATTTTCTTTTGTAGTATTATGCTTTATAGGAAAATTGGCAAAGGTGGAAGTTTGGAAGAATCAAGCTGCACTAAACTCTCATCAAAATTTTTGAAGTACAGTATATCATGATGTCACTCATTTTTATTTCTTTAAAAGCATCCATATTTTTTAAATGCAAGAGATTTTGATTTTTATTGTTTTAGATGGTTATAAAATAGGGGCCCACTGATAAGTTGTCTGGTTTCTAGTGTTTGACTTTGGATTTCTGTAGTATGCAGTAATTACTTTGAATTGTAAGATAGGAAATATTGCCAAAAATACAATTTCCAGGCAGTGTTCTCTTTAGTAAACATATCCATGTCCTTCAAACTGAGCAGCTCATGCTGGTCCATCTTTTAAGAGTTCCCCATTCTTATTGGGATTACAGATCCCCTTTTCTTGAGCTCTTTCCTTGTTTTAGCCAGATAGAAATTAAATCATAATCCTTCTCTCCCCTCTTTTGTAACCTTGATTGTACTCTCGGCACAACTCCTGCATAATTAAGTCACTCCATTGTGTTTTCTGCAGTTAGTGTTTTGCCATTGCTTAGAGAAACATCAGCCTTAGTAACCCTAAATTTCAGTGGCAGGTATGTCACTACAAATTTTTCCATTCTGTTTTTACAAAGGATGGGCTAGATTTTGTCCAGGGTCTCAATTTTCTAAAATCTTTATGGCAAGGCTAGATTTTGTCCACAGTTCTTAATTTTCATCTTAGCGGAAGAGATCGAGTCCAAGTTTCTTAGTTTTCATGTATCGTAATGGCAGGCCTAGATTATGTTGGGTTATTTTACTCCTGACTAATCCTTTTGTGACAAGTATTCAATTATATTACTTATGTATATCATTTAGTAACTGATACACTGATATCCAGGAATTTGGATTTCTTCTGAAATGTAAAATATTTTTATGGTTTGCTGTTTTTGAAAACATTTGCTGTGGAAGTCCATAAAAATTCAAAAATTTCAGACATATATATTAATACAAAATGTCAATTTTTTCCCCAATACAGATAGCATTTTATTAGTGCTGTGAAGTTCTCTGTGGATTAATTTGTGTGAAGATAATTTTCAAGACCAGCACAAACAAGGTCAGTCTCCTATACTGATAAGTAATAGCAATATGGTTCATTGCTTAACATAAAGTCATGATACATGATTGTAATTGCTTTTCTTGTACAGTATTGAGAGTATTTAATTGTAGTACTGAAGGAGTCTTAAATTTGATTGTCTCATTTGCATTAGTAATTTTCTCATTGACTATAAAGCATAAAAAGTAAGTGTTGGAACTTGATGCTTTAGGATTTGTTATTCTTTTAACTTTGTAGTAATTTTCCAGTAAAATTCAGTCTTTAAAATGTAACTCTCATTTTTGTATTTTACATATTCTACTAAGATGTTGGCTGTTCAGTGTATTTTAGTCTACCGTATTGATTTTGCAGTAACTTGGGAGTTCAATTTGCTCTTAGAATTTTTCACAGATTTGTGAATTTGCTTATTGGATTTATATGAATGTGCTTCTGATTGGGATTTTATGCCTTTGAATAAGTTTTTTAGGCTACAAAGGTGATATGGGCACACTAGTATTTATTGGTGAAAGTAACATGCTGCTACAAAGACATTTTACTAAATGACTAAGGAAAAAAAAATTGTAAAGGCATAATACTATACAGTGCAGATTTAAATGAACCAAGGGTTTCTCTAATGCTGACATGAGAAAAATTATTTAATTTTTAATGGTGGTGAATTTATGTATTATTGGAATAAAATATAAATTTAACGGTTTACAATATAGAATTGCTGACATTGGCACTGCCCTAGGCATCCTCTCTTTTTTTTTTTTTTTTTTTTTTGAAATTTTGGCTTGGAGATTTTTCATAAGCAGCTCTGTTATACTAATCATGCTGGGACTTATGAAAATTTTTATAAAGCAAATTAATCCCACTTCATTGTAAGAAACATGTGCTTCAGTATCAGAAACAAAATCTGTTTGATAAGTGAGCAAGAGAGAAAATTTAACTGATGTGATTCCCTTTCGTGTGGAGTTTAGGTCGTTATGTATTGATCTCTTATTTTCAGTAAGTAGAGTAGGTTATTACAATCTTTTTATCATTTTGTGGCCTAAGATGTGTCATTTTCTGCCACCAGGGGAAAAGGTTGAGATTTATGATATGTGTGGCATATTTAGTCCAAGATTTATAATTGTTCCTTATATGGTTGCTTTACATTTATTAAATTGTTTATTACAAGATTGTACCAGAGATTATACTCAGATTCCATATAAATTATTTTTAAGTTTGAAATTAGTCTTATAGAACTAACACAATAGAAAACTTACAAATGAATTAATTGTAATACATTTCTATAGTGTAAAATAAAAAAAAAAAATAGATTTCAGTCCTTAGGATTTTCATTGAGATATCACATTATACTGTATTATGGGCAGCAGCTTTTGTCAGATGGATCGTGCATGCCATATGGTCTGTAATGGTGGACAGCTGTTCTCAGTTATAACAGGATTCTGCTGGGACTAAAGCCTCTTAAAAGAAGACTGGTAAGACTTGTAATATTTATTGTGTATGTATTGCTTTGAACATCTGGATTTGGCAGTGTTGTGTGGAAGAGGAAGTGAAATAACTGTAGGACTGCTGAGAATTTTAGCACATTGCATAGTTGGGAGGCAAGCTTTGAGCCTAAACCTAGACAGAGTTATTGACATGTTTCAATAACCCATGTCTTTATGATAAGTAGTCTGTATAAACTATTATTTATTATTATTTCATACTTTATGAATTTTACATGGTAGGAAAGCTTTGCAGACTTTTTTTCTTGAGCTGAAGCAGCTACCGATTGCTGTGATTATGGTATGTGTGTATTTAAATTATGGATTATTTTATTGTAAGCAAATTTTTGGCTGTTAAGTATTTTTCAACATTTTGTATTGGGAACTGAAGTATGTGAGATCCTATGTTCAGATGAATGTTTGGTATAGGTCAACATACGTATGAAGAGAAAAAATAGATTTGCATTGCATGGCATTTGATCATGAAGTTTTGACTTACACTACAGAGTTCATACAGTTTATTACATATGTAATTACAGAATTAAAGGCTCTTTCCTATGCACTTATTGCTGGCAAAACAATAAGAAAATCTGCTGGCAAATTGCATTTACTGAATTTTATGAATAAGTACTTTCTCTACTTTAGATTTTTGTTCCCTTCACTGAGTGCTAGTGATTTGCCTTTGAGTGGAAAAAGATGTAAAGTATAGTGAAAAAGGTATGTCATAATACATGATAGACTAAAGATGGTCAAGTGAAGACTGGATGATGTCTGAAGTAAACATCTTTTATTACATTTATTCTTGGTTATCATTATATTTAAAATGGTGTATATGCATGAAGGGAAAATAAGGGTTTAGCAGCAGTAGCTTGCAAGGAATATGAGAGAGAATTGAATGTCAGGCACTCAAGGAAGATGTCTTTTTGCACCATGTGGTAGGTTACACAAATTTGTAAATACTGGTCTGTAGAAATTTGGAGTCTTTTACTTTTTATTTAGTTAATTTGTGGAGTGTTTGGTGATAACATTCAAGGATGTTCTTGTCTGTAGTACTTTATGATACACATTTCAATGAGATGTTCAAGAATGTTGTTTATTTGGAATGTGAGAAAAGTTTATGAAAGCTATGAGAGAAATATTAAAATACTTTTTTAGAAACTTTGTTTTTAATCCTAACCTTTATCAGTTTTTAGTTTATAGTATTGGAGATGATGGCTTGGTCATTCCTTTAAGTCTGTCTAACAACGAATCCCTTTATGGTAGGAGGTCAGTAGACACTTGAATTGTGACTAGACACATGAATAGCTTGCTATTCATTTGATCTTTTGAATGACTTTATCTTGCAGTATGTACCATTAACCAGTTATCCACCTGAAAGGAAATGAGACACACCAAATTGTCAGTTTTTCAGGTAAAGTTTTCTAATAATACAATTTTTATGCTATCATGTATACACTGTTGAGTTTTGATTTAAATGTATATTAAAAGTTAGAGTAGTAATAAAAGAAAAAACATTACTTTAACTCCTACACAAAATGAATGAATACAAGTAAATGAATATACAGGTATAGGATTTTCTGTTCCTTTGTATGCCAGGAGTTCACTACCTCAGGTCTCAGCAGACACTTCTGTTTCACTGAGGTGTCTGAAAGAACAGTAGGTCTGGGTTTTTACTTCCTATGAGAGACTAAGTGAAGTTTTGAATGGTGTGCCTACCAGTCTAGTATCTGTCAAAAACTTAACTGCACTGTAATCAAAGTCCAATCTGGTAGAGTTTACCTGTGCCACATGTTCAAGTAAATGGGAAGGGTCTTATTCTGATCCTGACAAGGCTGAAAAAATATTCCCTAAAAAAGACCTATATAATCTAAAAGTGAAAGCCAATGCTTTGCTGGAAGCTTCAGTAAGGGCTGAAAAACTCTTAGAAGTGAGGAGAAATTGTGTAAGTTTCTCCTTGGGAAAATCCTGAAAACTGAGAGTCGATATTTATCTCCGGTTTGACTAAAAAAAGTACATTTGGCACCACCAAAGATTGTCGGTTGAAAAGAAATGTCCGTAACTTGTGCCAGATATTCAATTAGAGTAGAACCAGAATGACACACAATTCCCTATTGAAGATCATTTACTCATAAAAAACTCATGGTGTTGTGATTAGTCTTAAACCCTAGGCCTACAATAATGACCTTTTTCTAACAACACCAGCCACAGGTACTTGTGAGAGGGAGGGATTAAGGAGATTTGGAAAGAAATGTCCTGGACAATAAAAAAAATCACCCAATTATATGCTGAAAAACTGCCACATTGTGCTGGCTGACTCCCTAAAACAGAGGAATGCCAAAAAGCTAGTAAACCTGGAGATGTCTAACTTTGCCTCCAACTTAAAAATGCTTTCAAAACAAGATACAGGTGATCATAAAAGTCTACCTATGCTTCCAAAACTGCTCTATGATTGCCTTATAAGAGAAATTTGGCGTCTGTGAAGGATGAAAGCAAGAAGGGAAAAGTACTGATGAAGACGGAGGAGGGAGCCAGAAATGACAAACCTCCCTGATTACTCTTACTACCCTGGGTTCTGTCTAAAAGGATTATCACAAACTCCATACATCCTCTGGACAGCATCCTATGAAATTAAGAATCACAAGAATAAGTATTTATAGGGATGAGAGGGCCTTACCCTTACTGAATTCTGATAAGGGCTTCCACAAGAAAGAAGTCTGAGAGAAAATTCCTGGGAGGAGGACCAGGAACAGGCATAGGTGCAGGCATCCAGGAATGCTTCAGCTTTGCGCTTAACAAAGTAACTTTGTATCAAAACTCATGTTCCAGAGTCCAAGCATTAAAATCTGCATCTTGGATAAGACATAAGACATAGTTTAATTGCTGGCAAGGTGCCAAAAAACCTACAATGTGGCACTGTACAGCAGCATACACTACAGTATAAAAAAATGACAAGTACAGGTTGTGCTTCTTGAACAATGCCTTATGCGTCATAACGAGAAAAAACTCCTCACACTATGCTCTGCCTAAACACAGAAGACGACTCCTTTACGTCTAATTCCCTGTCCACCAGAGCAGAAGAAAAAGTAGAGGAGACAAAGCCGAATCCTCAACAGAACCCTTTATGACATAGGAAGGAAAGCACAATGCCTTCTGGTGCCACACTAGAAAATGCAACAAGATGGCTGAGGAATCAAGAAATAATCCCACTAAGTGTGAGAAGCACATTCTCCTGGAGCACCTCACCTGAGGCTTCAAAAGACAGTTGAGAAAACTAAGACATAACATCACTAAACATAAAAAGAGCACTCTCTAGTTGCGCTACTCTGTAAGCGCAGAATGCACAAGAGAAAATTATGTACAGTGTACTATTTGTAGTTTACAGCTGAAAAAGCAGTTGGCAGAATGGGGGAAGAGGGCCTGTAATACCTAACACGACTGCCTCAAAAGACCAAATGTCATCAACTGAAAACAAAGTACAGTAATTGCCAATATGGCTGCTTGAACACCACTATGTAACTCGACTGAGGGACTTGCCAATGCAGCCAAAACCAAAAGAGAAACACTGTAAATGAAGGAAGACAAAAAGTCACCAACAGCAAAAGTTATAACACGGAAGAAGTTGATTATGAGGAGAAAAAAAAAGGAGTGACAGAACAGGATGACAATGGCAACATCAATAACCAGAATAACGATTGTGGTCCCAAAACAATCTTTTGGCGAGCAACCCAAGTGCTAACCAATCAAGGAAGGTGTCAGAGGGCAAAGAATAACCTTGACCCAAGAACCAACCCGGTTCCCTGGCAGCAGACTCTTCTATCTGTCACAGACCAATCCTAAGCTCAGACCACAGATGGGCAGGGCTACCGACACCCTTCCTCTCGAAGGGGACATGAAAAATAGCAGTCACTAAGGGGAACAAAGACTGGTTACTCAAGACCAGAATTCGGTCAAACCCTTAATAGCTACTAAAATATGACTAACATCCCGTTAAATTTTAAAATGCACTTTTCCTGAATCGAAAGGGAGTGAAAAGGTGGAGCTGAGGTTGCAGGATCAGGCCCAGGTTTACCATCTGGTATGAGAGAGGGGAATGAGGGAGGTAATTAAGGGAGCTAGGAACTGGCAATGAAACAGTAAAATATATATCCCTGTCTAATTAACTGCTTCCTCAATATGACTACTCCTATATATTGTATAAGGAATTATAAATTTGTCTGATCACTCCTTACACTTCATGCCTAGCTGACATCCCTACAACTGGCACAAACTGTGCCTAACACTATAGAATACAGTGCATATCTAATTCTATAAAATACTATCTTTAATGCAGATAGCACTCCTGTAAAACCTGATGGTTTTGTTCCTGTCAGTTGAAGACATACTGAGAGAACAAAAGAATAATTCACAACTGTGATAAGTAGCCAACAGCAACTAGTGAATCACCAAAGACTATCCTGCCCTACGGCAAGAAGATTTCTGACAAGGACTAAAACATTCAAAACACACCTGGTAAACTAGACAGTCATCCAGGTCAGCCAAGCAATCTTTATTTTTATTCTGAATACCAGCCACACTTGCCATGGGAAGATATAGCTATCTATAATAATAGGTAAGATTCACCACAAATAAAGGTAAATCTATAAAGCCACTGCTGTAGCTATGCCAGTAGGTGCAAAAGCACATCATCATGTGAAACCCTACATTCTAGCATGATGAAACAATACTTTGGTGCAGGATTGTTATATATAAGCCATCCCAATACTCTTAATAAGATTTAAAATATAGCTAAGTCCTTATACAAATCTAAAAGACAAGTAGAAGACAAAGTATATAAGTCTACAAACATCCACATCATCTACAGGTGGTTTGATCATGTCAGGAGGTTTGGAATACAAGATGTCAAGATTATATGAGAACCAGCTTCCCTAACAAAGCAGCAGCTAAGAAATTCTGGAGACCATAGAGAAACTTATAGAAGAGAATGAATATTTACCAGACCAGGTATTCAGTGCCTTTGAAACCATTCTGGTTTGGAAAAAAAATTCTATGACATTTATCAGCAAGGAAGAGAATATCAAGGTTTAAACAGGTAATGATTAAAACATGCTGTTCTGTGTTAAGACAATTAAGTTTATGATCAAGGCAGTCCTGATTTATAAAGCTGCTGATCCTCAAGCCTTGAAGGTAAAGGATAAATTCCAACTGCCAGTCTTCAGATGCATAACAAAAAGGTATAGACTATCATACCACTTCCTAGTGGGGTTCCACTGTTATTTTGTCTTGGAAGTCAGAAGATATCTTGACAGTAAGGGGCTGCCTTTTAAGGTCTTACTGATACTGGATAATGCTCCTGGTCATCAAGTCTCCCATGAGTCCAATACTGAAGGAGTTAAGTTTTCTATTTGCCCCCAACACATCTCTACTCGACTCCACTTGACTCAGTATGTATTGTGCATTGAAAAATGAAACAACTCACACTCACTTCAAAACTTCTTTAAGTAACAGACTGTTGAACCTGAAACTTCTCCAACTTGTGAAACTATTTAGCAAAACTTGGGCCCAGTCAACAAGAATACATTAAATGAACTGACAACCCCACATCAGCCAATATATAACAGCTTCAAAAACCAAGGAACAAAAAACACAGTCATAAACAGCCTCATGACAGCTGGAGCCCTTCGTTGCTCAAACTTCACAATACACTACACTACAATGGCCAAGCAAAACTCACAAATTATACCACACACCCCTTCGATCCCAAAGTCACAACTTCTAAACAAAGCAGACTGTCATCACACACCATGGCAAACAAAATCTTGATGCTGTGTGTCTCCAATCTTAGCAGAACACTCATCATTTGATGAACGAAGCTCTCACCCCATAAAACCCTTGGTGATATACTGTGCCAGAGAACTACTTCAAATAGCAAAATGTTCCCTCTCTATTATGGCTTCACTGGTCCTGTGATGCACTGCCACAATTCTGTTACCCCTTGGTCAATTTGCAACCAAAAATAATCTCCATACATCCCATTTTTTCCATCAACTCCAACCTAACAGCTGTGGCAGTCAAGCAATACCTCTTCAACAAGTCCTCTCTCTTAGAATAAGTATTTGTGCTGTAATACATTCAGCAGACTCTCGCCTCAGCTCCTTCTACACTGCATAACCAATCTGGACCACAATTGACAACTGATAAATAAATTATGATTTTGAAATGAGTCACATCCACAGCAAACCTCTTCCAATTTTCTTCTGCTCCAATCTCCTCCTTTCTATGCACCGATGGTGCTTGGTCTATTGACAGACCTTTTGCAACGTTGCGATACCTTTTGCACTGCCTGCCTTGTTAAGCAATAGGTTCACCTTTGTGGCCAAGCATAACATGTAGGCTACTCCCATGTGATGCATATTATGCACATCTTCCAAGTTTACATTTCCAAGACATCACAGTTCAGATTAATCTCCAGTAGATAAACTCTTTCCTACTCTTATTAATGCATCCATCTTTTTCTTGGAAGACAACACCTTACTCACAATCATATTTATGCTGAATTCCATAAGGCTCCTTCAGCATCTCCAGCCTTCAACTGATGAGTAACTCTGCTGGCCCCCTCCATTCTTACTCTTCTCTCCTCCATCATGGCAACTCTTACCCATCTGTGAACTGTTGCCGAATCCATCATTATCATAATATTGTCATCCCCACTTAAGTGCAAGACTTGACAACTTTTGGTACAGCTTCTAAATCGACTATGTTAATGTGGTCACAGTTACTTTTCTTCCTCAACCAAGCAACATCCTCCACCCAAAAACCATCCCCCTCAAACAACACAACCATTGCTCTACTACTCGCATATCACACCACACCACCATCCTCTCACCTGCCCCATACTTGATCTTCACTTTTCACTCTCTCCAACACTTCTTTTATCATCGTCTCCACTGCATCTCCTGCATAATACTCCCACCCAATACTGTGCTTCCCTCTTAATACTGTATATAGTTGCATGCCACATTTAACCATCCAGCAAATGAACAGTGATCTACTAGCCTTCCGTGTATTAAAAAAAAAACTCCCATCTAATTAGACAGTCAGGCATCAAGTATTTCATTTCCTCTAAGGAACATTAATTTCTGTCCATGTTGCTTTCCAGCTCAAGTCCCAAATCTTCTCCCAATTTCAAGGGCTTGACAATCAAAGTGAACCAAACCTGTTGAGGTGCTCTGTAATACCTGCTGCAGTTACCTGAGATTTATTCAATATCTATATAACAGCTTGTAGCCCTCTTAATCTTTTCTATTTCTGTCACTGTCTTCAAAATCATGACCAAGATGCATGGTGGAGCATTAAGGCCAAATCTCAGTCTTGTTAAACAATGTATTTCCTTTGACTTTTACCACTTAGGACTTCCCTTACACCTCCATAATTGTGATCTGCAAAAAGGCCGATTTCAAATCTACTATGATAATACCCCACTCCCTGTCCCCACTCACATTCTTTTTTGCCTTACATCTGCCACCTGACTTCCTGTGTGAAATTCCAAATGAGCAGATGTAGAACTTTGTTCTTTGTTAGTTGTTGCTCTGCCTTAAACGGCACAGTACCACTTTCAGCCTCTGCTCCTCATGGTAGGAAGATGCCCTCTTAATTCAATTTCTCTACTTTCCTCTAAAATTCCTCCCTCTTTTCCATTCCAGTTCTCAATCATAACAACTTGCCCTTTACTCAAAGTAAGCGGCATGCCATTCTCCCACACTCAGTCAGTCAAATGGCTACCATCAAGTTTTGCCTGGAAATCCTTATCCTCCAAACAGCAATCATTACCCCATCTATTCAAACCTTCCAGTACCTTGGTCACGGCCACTGAACATTGCAGCATGCCGAACTCAACCCTTTGCCCGTCTAGTATGAAACCCCCAAGAACTCTATTGCATCCACACCTAATATCATGTGAACATGGCTGGATACAATAGCACGAATCCTTAATGACTGGCCACTCACTAGGCTATCTGGTTTACCCAACATGGTCCCTTACATCTGACCTAACTCCCATCAAATGTGACAGGTAGTTTCTCCCCTTCACAATCATCTAAAACGTGTGAATTTACCAATGTGGTTGAGCCCTCAAACTTCTTCCATACATTTTAATCTCTACAACCATCAATCATCTATGAAACATTTTTGCTCTACAGAGGAGGTGGCTAACAAACCAGTAGTCATTTCCCTGACTGCACTAAGATGCATTAAGGCTGACATTGCCATATCAATAGCATCTAATGGGGATTCTATCCTTGCAGAACCTGGCTAGGCTACATGAGGTTCACCACCCCAGAAACAATTGTCCCTAAATGTCCAAGCTTCACCTGTCATATCTTTAAACAATGACTTACGCTAGATAAACTACAGCCTAAAGCCACTGCACCCCCTTTAAACCCAAGAGCAAAAAAATTTTGTCAACTCCATCACTTCCTGTGAAACAGCAACTAATGCTTCAGTACTAGAGCTAAACCACTATTGCATTTTGGATTTGAAAATATAATTTTCCTATTTTTGGTAATTCTATATATTCGTTCCGCACCTGTTTTTACCTTTTCAACTGGTTTTTTCTACACTTTTAGGGGTTCTGATACTGGCTGTGCATCTGTTTGTTGTCGGCCAAATGGAACGTCCCTTCGCCTTTAGTACTGGCCCGGGGGGGGGGGGTTACCCATATGTTAATGAGTTATTGCACTTGCCAGACGGGATATGAACCGTTCGAAACAGACGTACCCGTGCTCTGTCTTGTGAAGATCGCATATGGAAACCCCTTGTTGGATGGACTTCAGGGGTTAATTACAGGCTAATTACACTCGAGCGCCCAAAATTAAAGGTAAATTCATAATTAGCAACCACAAAACTGTATAAAAAGTTAAGTTAGAGGGCAGTCACTGCCACGGAGCTACTAAATAGTTCTATCCTAGTTTTTAATGTTCTAAGTTTCTGACATTCGTTTTGTTAGCAAACGAGTACTATTTGAGATACTGGACCTCATCCTTACAACCATTAACTCACTGGGCCACCGTGTGTGAAAGCAAGGTTTTTGGGTTGGGGGAAAACAAAATAAATGAAATACAAGAACTTAATACTGTTTATAGTTCTCATTCTGATGAAGGTAAGTTTACGGAATGTTTTCAAACTAATATCATGCTACAGGCCTAGGGTGAGGCCCAGGTACCCTACGTTAGGTTAGGTTAATTGTGCGAGCAAAACAAACACCAGAAACTTACAAAGCACACACACATTAACGCACAGGAAAATCCAATAATGATTTACAGTCAAATTAACTACAAACTGCCTTCTTCAACCTGTCATTATATCACCTTCTCCATTACACGGCTTTATCATATGCTAGTACTTTGGTCGCCATGATGCCTAGGCCTATGTAGGTTCGCTTGTGTTGGACAATACATTAAATCACCAAAGTAGCTATTCTAGCAACATTACATACCAAAGCTCGGGCCGGTTCAACAAGAACACATTAAACAAACCGACAACCTTCAGTCGATCTCCTAAATAACAGCTACTATAAACTCGGACGAACACTAACACCGTCACGAACACCAGGATTGGCCTCGGGGCTCGGGCGACTTAAACTCGCGACGTGACCTCTTAACCTTCTCTACAACGGATCGCCCATTGTCTAGCAAGGCGGCCCCTTCCCCCAACCACCCCTTTGAGTTGTTACAAATATACCGACATTCACCAATTATATACCACATTCTCTACGAGAAGAATTGTTCAGGCTATGGACGACGAGTCCAAAAAGAAAACGTAATGATTTTGAAACTTATGCAATTGTTGTTGCTATAAATATCATCAAAAGAGACAGTGCAGCTATCGGGCTTGAGACAATAAACTAAGATGCAAAAAACTCTAGGAAGACTTCGTCAAAGGCTTTACTGGGTTTGATGGAACCTATAAAAAATTAGCAACAAAAATTGTAACTATGGCAAAGAAAGTGGGCGGAGAAGGATCTGACAATGTGAATCTATTTTCAACAGACTTTACACAAAAATTTTCATAAAGTAACAACTTAAAGTTGGTAAAAATAAATATTTTATCATTCATATTAACATTTGCACACCGAAACCATTACACTTTATCTGTAAGTACAAAAATCATGATGATAATACCGATTAAGTGAGCCTTTAATCAGGTTATACTATTAATTCTATGCATGTTTTAAATACTCATCCATTAAAATAATACTTTCTTTAAAAAAAAAAAGACCAAAAGTATGAGGAAAAATAGTGAGAGCCCCTTGTCTACCTTTGTTTGTGAATTAAAAGTTGTTTACTCATAAGGAGAAGACTGGAACTCATGAAACCAGCCACAGCCCAATTTAAAGTTCATGAGTATTACTAGGTCTATGGAGCAATCAACTCGGCTCCTGGATTTACAATTTCAACTAGATGTTCGAAGGTTTATATCATGCATAACCATAACTGGGATAATTAGTGTTTGCTTTTCAAGCACGTGATTATGAAGCAAGGTTGTGATAAACGTATTTATTTTCATCTTAAAATCATAGCCAAAAAAGGTTTTGTTTGTACAAATGATATTCAAAAATACATTGCAATACTGCTTAAGACAGGGAAAAATGTCTTTAACATCATGATGACCTTAGAGAAGTTATTACCGAGCCAAATATTAGCTACGAAGTTATCCATGTAATGAATAAGTCTTGCACATAAGAGTCTACTTCTGTGCTCATCCAAAAGAGAAGTATTTTGGGAAATTCTTCTCCTGCCCCTATTAGAGATAACTAAAGGGATTATCTTTGCACATCAGAGACTTTGTAGCAAGTGATCCTGTCTGAGGTGCAAAAAAATCACGTTGAGAAGTGCAAAAATATATTTATATTAAACCACAGCCATTCGTTTACCACTTTCTAGTGGGATACACTAATAATAAAACAAAATAAACACAACATTGTTGTTACAGCCGTTCTTCTCTGAAATGTTCTTCTAACAGAACTACTATGATACTATTTTACATCACGTAGTATTATCTGCCGAGTTGAGGACACCATCCTCATTTTATTATTCTTACTTCAAATCTTCTGAAAGTGCGTCTTTACTTCAGTTAGATGTGACTGTGAGTCAGAAATGCTTTTAACCAAGAGACGAAGAATAAGTGACATCCTGCTTCACCTCCCATGGAAATGCTCGTTAGTTTACAGTTCCATTTCTCTGCTACGATGCTGCTTCCGCTAAGCCGGGGACCCGTTACCAAAGATGTCTTCATGATAACGACGCTCCTCCTGCGTTGGATAAAATTTCTAGTTAAAGTCAGGTCATGAATTAAAGCTGGTAAATATATTTAACTTTGAATTGCTTTCTTCTCCCTAATTTTTATTACTGAGTCAGTACATCTTTATTAAACTGAATAAAATCACAACATTTAACTTCTGTCTAAAATATCATAACTGAAAAGTACTGTCGTCACGCAAATACATGTTTAATGGCCTGCTGTAATTTTGAAGATTTTTTTGCAAGCCTAACTGTCCAAAGGTAATAAAATTTTCCCGTTACTTAGAGTCATTATATAATTAGAAGCTGGCTATGGAAAAGATACATTTCATTAAATCTGAGTCCACCACAAACTGGATATATAATTTTCTTTTTGTTTGTTAAAGTACAGAGATAAATGCAAAATCACCACTGTGCATGAAAGTATTAACTTACATTACGGTCATATGACAGACTGGGAACCTTCACGATCTTTTCATTCTTCCAAAGCCTGCTTAGCCTTAAGGAATTTTTCTTTTGTTCTTTAATCTTCACAAAACAAATAAAAAGTTCCTCGTATATTTGTGACACGTGACCTGTAGTCATTTTAACTGCTTCCGAATCGATGCCTTATATTTAGTAAAAATAAAAAAAAGGGCACTGCCCGGTAAATGTTTACTTACATCAATGTTTAATGAACCACTGTTCTAAGTTTCGGGATTTTCCGGTACAATTAAGAGGGGTTTAATAATGTTAAAATAAAATAAAAATTATGTCCCCTATCTGTCCGTATTTTACACCGTTATTAGTAATGTCTCCAAAGGTGACCACTTTACAGTGTTAAAGTAAGAGTACCAGTTAATACTTACCTTTATTTTCTGAATGATATTTCTAGCTTGGTCAGGAGTCTTCCTCCCATGATCTTGGACGATAGATAGGAGTGCTGTGGAGACGCCATCCGCCATGCTTTCACTCCCACATATGTAGACATGTCCTGCTTTCAGCACCAGCTGTTTGTAGACTTCCTTTCCGTTTACGAGCAACACATCCTGCACGTAGGTCTGAAAAGGATTGTGAGCATTTGTAGATTCAATGATTGCTGTGAATGTCAATTAACCGAGAACTGAATTTCAACTATCTTCACATGACACAAGAGATCTTGGGAGCTGAAGCAAGCTGGAACATCATAAAGAACATGTATAGAATTTAGGCCAAAGGCCAAGCGCTGGGACCTATGAGGCCATTCAACACTGAAACGGAAATTGACAGCAAAAAGGTTTGAAAGGTGTAGCAAGAGGAAAACCTCGTAGTTACAATATGAACAATTGTTAGGAAAGGGTGCATTGTCAGATGGAAGAAAGAGAATATGAAAGGAGATACAGTAAAAGGAATGAAAGGGGTTGCAGCTAGGGGCCGAAGGGACGCTGCAAGGAACTTTAAGTAATGTGGGGCAGGCTGGACACCTTGCACATCAGTGAGTTTTTCCCAACTTCCCGACCCACCTTGGCATTTGCTAAGGTAAAGCCTCAGGTTCTGTGTAAGCACTTAAGCTCCAACTTTTTTAATGACTGAGTGAGTCAACTGGTGGCCCCCTTGTCTTTCATTTAGGAATCCTAACCTCGATCCTGATGTGAGGTACAAATTTATTTCCATTCCAGACAGCGTTGTGCATTCATTTCCATTCATAAATATCACATGAAAAAGTGATTAAAATGTTATCACTACTAACGTGTGATTGAACTTTCTTGGGAAGCATACTTGAGGCGCATACTTCTGAACGAGAGAAAAAATTTTCTACCATAGTTTAGTGGTGGTTTTCTGATCAGAACAACATCAGCTGTTCTAAGTTTGTCATGTGTATAACATTACACTATCTCTTTCACATACACAGTGTACAGCATATATATATATATATATATATATATATATATATATATATATATATATATATATATATATATATATATATATATATATATATATATATATATATATATATATATATAAACTACATATTAATCTTACCTTTGGCATCTTAGGATCCCGGGATAGTGCCAGATAAGCTTCCTTCAGGACTCCGGCTCGACACATTGAAAGCTTCTCTTCTGCATACAGATCATTTCCTCTGGTCTGGCACCCATAGAAGAGGGTTACTTCACGTCTTAGACCTTTGTGTGAAATAAAAAAAAACAGATGATCTCCAACCTTTTAACCCACAAAGAAAACTTGATGACCAAGGCTACTTTACAAAGTATCAGAATATTAGAATATGCTGTCACATGGTCATCTATGCAGTTGAAGGCAGGCCCACAGAAGCCAGAGTTAACTAAGGACAAAACAAATGAAGTAACGTAACTAATGAACTGGGACGGGGCATGGGGCTGAGTAGAGAAGGATCACACTTATTCCATATCGTTGTGAAAAACTGACCAAAGTAGGAAAATAGAAAACTTACTTGCAATAATCAATTATTCATTTTCCATTTACAAAGGGTGCTCCGTTTCACTTTATACTTACAAAATTACCAATACAGCTCAGTTTAGTTTCTCAGAATTAGAATAAACAACTGCCAAACATATTTTAACTAAAGAATTACTGATTTATGTAATACTCACATAAAAATACATTACCTATGGGATGATATTAAAACAGGGAAAAAGGAAACTTACAGCAAGGGCATTGTGATTATTACAACTACAAGTAAAGATGTTGACCTCTTGCAGTGGTTTGTATAATGTGTGTGTGTGTGTGTGTGTGTGTGTGTGTGTGTGTGTGTGTGTGTGTGTGTGTGTCATTTCAATTCCATAAATTTCACGAAAAGGGAAAAGGCAGAGAGACTGGGTTACAGAAAACACTTCCGCTGTAGAGGCTCAGTAATAATGCAGTGGAAGAAGCTATCTTTACAAGAATGTATATGATAAATTGCAACCTAATGAAGATGGTACCTGAACGATTTATGTTGTACTGATAGTGGTAGTGTTGCCAGATCCCTCGCAGTGGCGCAATTCCGCTTCCCGCACCGATGAGAATGATCGGTGACCTTTCCTCGTCAGGCACTTGGAACTCAGGAGCACTATAAACAAAAAACAAAAAATATATATATTAAGAGATGAGGAACTACTGACAATATGCATTAGTTGAATGATAAATCATGTACCATAAATGACTTAATATTTCTAAATGTAAGGGCCAGTGGGAATGTAACTAAATCTATCAGAGGGCAAAAGACAACAAGAGAAAGAAAGAAGAAATCGGGAGCTCAATCATGAAAACATTGGAGGTTCAAGGAAGTGACGAAAATGAAAATAGGAAAAAAAATTCAGAAGCCTGACAAAAAAGGAACAGAAACTTTCACTGAAGAGTGGAAAAAGATAACTGATAAAATCTGTTTGCGGTCCTTTGCAGAGAACAAATCTTGGAGGTGAACCTAGACTCACCTTTTGTGGAACAACTCGATCTTGTCTCGTGGCTTCAGTTTCCTGATGTACGATGTACAGACGCCCTCATGCAACGGCCCTTTGCCACCTGGTAAAAGCAATTGAAAAATAATGAAATATAACAGAAGATCACATCTAAGTGACAAATAAGATAATCAGCCTTCAAGGGTAATGATTTAATATTTTTTTATTTTACACACTGGAAGGTAAAGACTATATTCTTTTTTATTTAACTGACTCAGAAGATGCAAAGGGTCTCTGTGAAATTCTGCTACCTGCCTTTACTATACTTCATATTCAACAGACCTCCCTCATCTGCAGGGGTTGTGCGAAGGACACATCCAAAAGCCATCTGAACTCCCCTTTCAACATCATCTCATCTCACTCGGAACTTTCATACTTTCCCCAGTGGTATGATCTCGAACTCTATCCAGTCATCTGACACTTTGTAATGACAATGTAAAAGATGGTTTGTTTTTAACTGCAAACATATAAACTTTCACATCCAATTTTCCTACCCTTGGTCGCGTAGATGAGGCTGGCAACTGTGAGAGTCAGCTCCCCTTCTTCGAAATCTGGCGAGGAACTGACTGAGTAGAGACGGGGCTGCAAGATGGGAAGGCGGCACAACAGGAGTCCGGTGTCCATCCTCACGCTGGAGAACTCATTCAGAACCTCCAGCAAGTTAGGATACTTCTCTTTTCTCCACCGGCGATACATATCGATGTCCTGAAAACCATTAATAATAATAATAATAATAATAATAATAATAATAATAATAATAATAATAATAATAGCATGCTTGATGCCAACAAAGGCCACGCCTACACCCAGCTAATTCATTTTAGCATAAGTGAGTGATACATCTACCGCTGAAATATTCTCTCTCTAACTCCTTAAATCATATCAACCCGAAAGAAGCAATCTCTCATTAAATAAAACTGTCCTCGCTCACAGTCCTTGCTTCAGCCAATACATAGGTATAAAGGGGCCTGTGAAGAGAGTAGCCTTCAGTAATGGTGAATTAACATACCCTAATTGAAGCACAACATACCGTCGCTAAATTGTTCAGCTGAGATCGCTGTTTGTTGTTGGTTGCCACCGAGGCCATCAATTTCAAGAGCTCTTGGGATGGAGGCGATGTGATATCTAGGTATCTTTCCAGAAGGGTTCGGGTGCTGGCCACAGGAAGGTTCGGATGAGGTACCCACGAGTCTCCTAAGGAAAATATTAATAGTATTCATTCATCTTTCAAAAATCTTCATGGTCATGGTATTATTCAATTGTATTATGGTGAAACCTACTGACTGCTCCTATTTGCTTAACATTGACACCGAAACTCAGTCATTATAATTTTACGGCTTAATAAAATGCATTCTATTAACGATACTATAACTGTAACGTCCTTTTAAAAGAAACCTTACTGAAATACCACAGTAATGACAGATTCAGAGGACCTTTCCCAATGTCAAAAGAGAATTTGATAATAAGCGACGTTTCTTTCAGCCATTTCAAGTCTAACGAGAGGCCTCCTACCTTCTCCCCTCTGCGTGAGGATCTGCCCACTCATCGCTGGGTCCGGGCAGTTCACTAGTCTCTCGAGGATACCGTGAACCATGAGCTGACTGTTCGAAGGTAAAACGCCAATGTGGTCTCCTGCCACGTACTGCATAGAGGGCTTGTTGCCTATGTTGACGGTCAGTTTGTGATACCACCTGTTGAATATATGAAAGACTGAACGATGCACTTTTACTTTTCAGTAACTAACTCACCTAGTAGAGAATATCTGCTTCTGGGCAAGGTAAGTTATTAAAAAAAAAAAAAAAAAAAAAAAAACTTTTAATGGAAAAAGATGGGTAAGGAACCTCATTCAGTCTAGTCCCAAATAGTCTCCCGGGACGGACGTCTTTACCAGAAAACTAATCAACAGTAATCAAGTCTACTAAATGATAAGCCTTTGGTGTAAGGCGACTGGATCTTTCGAAAAAAAAAAATTCATTAAATAATATCCGGCACAGTGGATTTAATTACAATTTGCTTCATTGATCTTTAATACTGTAAACAGAATTGAAACTCCTGATCTAGAGAAAGCGCTATATTGCAACTGGACAGGTTTTATTTGTCTATCCATGAATACCAAATCCTTTGGTGTTGTTTGGAGTCTACTCAAAACAAACACAGCGGGAAATGCATGCTGTAAGAAAGTCTGCAAAGCAATTTCATCATCATGCCAATAAATGAGATTAAACTTTCTCGTCGTCTTGCAAGATGAGGCAACGCATATCTTAATAAACTACAGTAGATGAAAGTAACCTGTAAATGATTTTGTAAAATGCCCTAAAGGAATCACTGCATAGCATTATTTTGTAAAGAGATAAGTGAAAGTGACAAGTAAGACGTAACAGCAGATAATGTAAGCAGACGATGTTCATGGATCAAAGCTTATGTCTTAGTATAAGTTTTAACCTTTCCCGCTATCTTCTTGGTCACCAATTGTGACTCGCTGCTGATAGCATTAGACTCAAATCGACTCCAAAGGGGATGGAAGTTCCTTCCTTCCAGTGCAAAGGAAGAGTGACCTCTCAAACCCTGACAACAATTATTTTTCTGGTTCCAGGCGTATATATATATATATATATATATATATATATATATATATATATATATATATATATATATATATATATATATATATATATATATTGTATAACTGAATCATGAAAATATGGAACGTCTCTTTATTACCTTTAGTTGAGATAAACATAAAGGTCGTTTTAAAACGACTGAAGTTTGTGTTGATTAAAATCTCATTTATTTCATCCTAGATTTTTTACTTGAAAATTTGGAAAGACCACATATGAAAATCCCTTGACATATTGAGCATTAATTTTCCCTCACTGAGTTCAGGAGTAAGCATGAGATGAAAGATTCTCAAAAGGTGACTCGTAAGTTTTCATCTTTCAAAATTCAAGAGAGAGAGAGAGAGAGAGAATTGTTAATCCATTTCAAGCGCACCCAAAAATCACTTACTTGTTTCCGTCTTCATAAAGGGACTCGCTTCTCACAACCGTACAGGTTTCGATGTTTTTCTTGTGAACTGTCGACAGGCCTGAAACAGGTTGGCGTTCTTAATGTTTCTAATTCTAATGGTTACGTAATGATTCTGGCTAGACGTGACTTTAAACAAGTTCATAACAGCTTTAAACATAATAATTATTGTACTTTTCTTGTCTATTACCACATGAACAATTTCAGTTTTAGATTCACAGCAAAGGCACCGACTTCTGCCTTGTGATATTCTTTCTGCGTTCCGTGATGGCTGCTTTTAATATCGACTTACCTTGTGACCCTGAACATTACTCCTCAAAAAGGACACTTTCCAAACTATTTTAGGTTAGAGTGGAAACAATACTACTGTTGAGGCATGTTTACCATTCCAGTAGTAAGTTAACTACCGTTTAAAAGGACATTTTCACACACTGCTGGGGGCACTTTTTCTTATTTTTTCAATGTTTACCTCTCCAACAAACATAAAGATGTCAGATATCTTGAAATTTAAATAAATGGGGGGAAACTGCTAAATTAAAACAGGCAAGGAAGGGAAAGCTTGAGTTATGAGGAAAAGAAATCGGGCAACATGTAACAAGGTATATACCTTATAAATAATAATAATAATAATAATAATAATAATAATAATAATAATAATAATAATAATTGTGTATGTAACTTCCAGCAATAGCAGGCTTATGAAATCATCAAGGTGGTACAAAGTCTGCTCTGGCCTCGAAATTATTCACAATGAAGAGACCAAGGTCTATAGATTAAAGAGAGACCACGCTCCCAGCTTCGGGATGGCGCACAAAATATCCTTTAGGGTGGGGACGACAACCTACGGGCAATCCTGGCCAGGGCTAGCCTCTCTCGCCACTGGCCTGCCTATAATGATGCAGGCTGAAGATGCCTTAATCCGGCAGCAATTTTCTGAGATGTATACTATAATAGTATTGCATCAGCCCCGGTTTTTTTGTCATGCCCCTAGTTTAGGTTAGGTGAGGTTACTTCAATATCTCACATTTAATTTGGGTGCGGGAAACATAATTAGATTATTTTCAAGAAAATTCTGTGGTTAGTTTTTAAGATATGGCGTCCCGCTTTTTTCAGGGAAAGGTCCCGGTGTAGCAGGAAATTATTCCCCCCTGACTGAAATCCCCCCGGGAAAATTAGCCTAGGATTGATTTCCCCTCGGGAATAACAGCCCAGGCTGTTTTTCCCCCGGGAATTTTGGCTCTAGGATATTTTTCCCCCTCTAGGCCATTTCTCCCCCCTACATATATCCACCATAGCGGCGTGTTTAGTACAAGCCCACTGGGGATTTCCTTATAAACATAAACAAAAGACTGTAAATAACAAAGATAATGTCCCCCAAGAGGTAGTTTAGTTGTGATGATAATTATCCTGTGCGGCAGGCTGTCGTTGCTACACGTCGCCGCCATAGCCATACTCTTATAATAGTAGTGGGGTTGGGGGAATCTTGGCCAAGAGGGGGGAATATTATCCTGGGACGAAATTCCCCCATTGGGAAATATATCCTGGGCCATATTTCCCCCGGGGGAATTTCGTATAGGGGGAAATACACATACAGACTGTTACACCTATGCTCGATTACATCTCGGGGAAAATGCAGTCCGGCAACTCTAACCGTGGAGTTTTACTACCCCAAGACTATCGCCACACCCATACTGTATAGGCTACTGGCTGGCAAGTTAAAAGTTTATCGAAAAGTAAAGTCTTGTCGACAGCCTACGAGTGAAATGTGACAGCCGATGTGAAACGGCATACATCTAAAGTAGATATACAGAGTTATTATGCAACAACGCTACTGATAAACTACATAGAGACTTTGTGGCAAATGAAAAATCTCAGGAAAAATTTTGAATCCATAATATAGTAGATACGTATTACATTTGTGGGAATACGTATACATGCGCATTCAGTTAAAATTCCTCATTACTATACAATCAGAGAATTAAAATAATCACGAGTGTACTTTATTTTTTTTCTATCCAGCCCTTCTTTACTTCACTTTCTCAACTTCATTCACACAGTATATGTGACTGAGATGTACCGTACTTGATTTCCATGACGGGCAATTCAGGCAGATTTTGAATCAAAATTTAGATCTTCGATGGAGCAACGCCACTTGAATGTGATATTTGTATTCTTCAAGACTTTTCACTGCTTCACTTAGGGGTTAGGGTACATACATGAATACACAGAAGAATGATACTGAATTTCGTGTAAGTATTCTCTGTGCGTATTTACTGCGTGCCCTGGACACACAATACTTTTACTCCTAAGAGGTACGAGGGATCACTAGCCTATATTTTACAACTTAAAAATTCTTGAGCCATTCATCTGGCAACCAAGCTGTTGTGCTAGTCCTCCATTATTATTCATTAATTGATGTAGCTGAGTGATATATCATTGTACCAAGCACTGTCCAGTGTTTAAACTCAGCATATATTACTCTAAGATTTATAGGCTTCACCACTATAGACACTGCAAGTCATTTTGTCAGAAACGTCACGTCTTCTTTACATCACAGAAAACGGTAGTACCTTTAAGGAGAACTGTCCTAAAATGCGTGGCATAATAAATTGTGAAAAGATCCCAATCATTTCCACCTTGCGCTTACCGTGACCACATATAATAATATTTATCACTGAATGATATTAATTTGATAATTTGAATGAAGTATAACTGTAATTATCTGGCAAACTGGTCCCATTAGCCTTAAATGGTTCACTCGTTTTTATGTGCAGAGGCCGTTGGGTTAAGACCCAAATGTCATTTTCTAGCTCACGCCCATAGAAAGCACTGAGGAAGAAAATGAAGGGAGAAGGATGGGGGTTTAACTATGAAGGAAGAGACAGTCTTACTTATGAAGGAAGCAACAGTTCTGTCGATGTGAAGGAAGTAATAGTCCTGTATCTATGAAGGAAGATATAGTCCTGTCTTTTAAAGGAAGAAAAGTTTTAAATCAGGAAAATAAAAGGGAGAAGATAATTTGAAGGTTTAACATTAGAAAAAAGATCCATGTCATCCATGGAGTGCCGAATTTTATAGCGTAAATAAAGAGTGGACTGACTGGTTTCACAAGGTTTCCTGATAGAAGAAGTTCAAAACAAAAAGCGTATTCTTGATATGCTTGGGATAAATAAAAGTGTCAAGGTTGGCCAATTAAGGAGAAAGAGGCAGGGGGTTGCTGGGCTCACTGTAGTGATATAGCTGAAGTCTTTGTTTTGTTATGCTATGTTTTTTGTTTCATTATGATACCAATGTAATCAGCTCAATAAGATCTGAAACTGAACAGGGACTTTATAAATTCTACCACCAGTCAAAACAATGTTAATGTTCTTAGGAAAAAAAACAGGCCGTACAAATGTCTGCAAATTAAGTGTCAGGCCAGGACTGATTTTATGAGCTTTTATCCGATAGCTTCTGTTTCTGTCTGAGAAAGGTCAACTATATAGGGTGCTATAGCCCAATAAGCGTCTAGCATAGGTTCGACAGCACTAGATTCAACACTCGCACTTGTCATAGTGTTGAAGTTTTTCTTGTGCTTGCTTTTGATTTCATTTTCAACTTGACATTATAGTTCCAATTATAGTGCCATATTTCCTTTCAGTTTATCTGTTTAGTAACCATTTCAAACTTCCCTTAATGTTAGGTGGGGGGCTATTAAAACCATCATTTAAAAAATATATCTATTTGGACAATGCTGTTGACATTTGATTATAATGTGTACATGTAAAATATAAACATTGTGAAATCCCAATGAACTCCTTCTACCAGTCAAAAATATCTTAAAATTATCTTATTTTTAGATATAAAGAAGCCTCTACTAATGAGATTTTTAGTGACAGGAGAGACACAGAGGGACATTCCAAAGTCGAAGATTATTATGTGAACAGCTAAAGCTAAAGTAAGCAACCCAACTGAAGGGGGCAAAAGGGGGTAATTAGACGTTAGAAAAGGACTGGAAAATTAGGAATGAGTGGGCCACTTCCATAAGTGTTACTAGAAGCCTCTTTGATATATCCGTTAGATACAAAAGTACAAGTAGCCATAGGTGCAAATACACAACTCTCATTTCATTAAAGCTATTGAAGCAACCCGACTCTTTATATCTCGGGAAAAGATATTGCATTCTACAAGCGGTGGGTGAATACTTTGTCATCTACTTTTAAATAAAGAACTTACAAAGTACATAAGTGTCTTTATTCCCTAAATGATACTGTTTGGATTTGATTGCTTGTGACAGTAACCATATCTAGCGAAATGACGCAAACTTAAGAATTACCAATGCAAGAAGATTCGACTTACAAAAATATGCGACTTTGCAGTCGATTTCTTAATGACACATCCTTTCAGGAATAAAGTGATGCCATTTTTCTATTAAATTCACTCTAAAACATCTATGATTCTAGATATATGAAAATACAAACAAACCTAAAATATATACATGTATACTCTAAACTCTGCACAGAAATATATACATATGTCGTTTAATATCCAATTCACGCTATTTCGGGTGTGATTAGAAAATTTCATAAGAGCTGTGTGTTCCAAACGTACCAATGAGCTATCATGGTGGAGGTGGGTTAATGCCGAAGCCAAGTACAATTTCCCCGCTCTCGACGGGCAAATAAGTACGGCAGATTCGGCATTAACTTATGCCTCTCTTGGTGGCTCAATGGTTTGACCGTCGAATGGAGTCGTTGGAAGGTACTGTGTCGAGGGATCGAGACCCGGCGGTACCGACCCATTTATTACTTTAAAAATTCCCCTTCGATGATAGTCCCCCATCGGGGATATTCCCGAAGTAGCATGAATTGGATATTAAACGACATTTGTAGCTTCATGACTGTATATAAATCACAGTGTGATAAAAAATATCATATATATATATATATATATATATAATTTCTCGGGACTAAAGTATGTGCATGAATACATAAAGTGAAATATATACAAAAGCTCTGAGAATGTGTTACTAAGGGAAGAGAGGTACACGCAATTCTGTACCATCTCCAGCTTTTCCTCGAAAAACTATTCATTTCTTACCTTTTGCTAACTGGACTTGCCCATTTTGATTGACAAGTCTGACTTGCTTGCTACTAGTGATCTGGCTTGCAACATAAATATCACCTGAGGTTGTGCGATCTACCTGGAAGCGATCACAGCAGACCTGGAAGGATAATATGAAAAGGCAATGTTATTTTTTTCCACAGTAATATGAGATATTACTTTCAATGCACACCCATTTTTGGGGTGTTCTGATATATGCTCATACAATTAATTAAAGGAAATTTCCATACAGATATTTATGGAAGGATAAAACTTTCTCATTGAAAAATCAGATCCTTTCGTGAAAGGCTCTGATAATATGTCAGTTTTAAAATCAAAATTAAAATGAACAGCATTTACCCCTAAAAGCTGATCTGCCCACGCATTGAAGGTGTCTTGCTGATTTTCTGTTTCATCTCCGCAGGTCAACTCCATGATCCTGTCTCCTCCAAGAGTGAACATGAGGTTGTCGACGTATTTTCCAAAGGAGCAGTAGTACTTGTAGTTAGTGGACCCAAGAGCAAACACAGCAAAGCTACCAGGGGAATAATGGGTTAGGTAAATACTACAGTTCAGCAATATCTTTCATTCACCAATTTTGTATAGACGTTTCTTCCAGATGAGCTATATGACACGGGACAGTGTATTAAGCCTCAATGGTGCGAAAAATAAAGCAAAATGAGACAACCAAACAGTAATGTCATATATAACACAAAACTCACGAGACATCTGTTGCTGGATCGAGATTTCTGAAAAGGCTATTCGTGCTCTTGGCCAGATTATAATTGCTCTTGTAGAGGCTGGAGTTGCTCAGGTAATAGCTGGGCACGTTCCCGTCCAATTGGTGGCCGTCCTCGGTTTCGGAATCCTTCCGACGGCGCAACTTCCTGACGAGGCGATGGAAGAAGCCCCTGTTCTTCTTGCTCAGGAGCTTCTTCTCGCTCGGGATGCCGCTGTCGGAACTGTTACTTGCACTGATGCCATTGCTGTGAGGGATGGATTCTAACTGTCAGAATTCACGGACACCGAGATAATTAAATGCTTTAACCGCAGTGATAATTAGATTAAGTAGTAAGTGGATCAAAGCACTGACAGACAACAGTTGAGGAAATGACTATGCAATATACACACAATATTCGTACACGCATGGCTACAAACTGTTCAAAGACATATTTATAAACATACATACAATACAAGAAATGTGTGCACGTGAAATTGTATTCATATTCATACAATCTTTTTAATCTCAATTAAAGTTATTGTACTTACACTTTGACTTCCTCGTAATCATCCCAGAAAGGTAACCTGCAATAAAGGAAGAAAATAATTAGTCAATTTATGATCTTAGTACACTGCTTTAAAGATTCATCAGAAAAATAACAGACTACACTGCAATGCAAGATATCATACATGATTATTGTCAGGTTACTCTTGTCAAACCAGTCTCTCAACACACTGGTGAATTTGCTTGGCAAATACTACTCACATATTCTCGTCTGAGCCGTTGGCATGGCTCCTTTCTCGAAGTTCGTACAGGCTCTTTGTGAATTCCTGCAACCATAATTAGATAAGTCTTCTAATATAAATGCACTTTATAGTTTTATAAAATGTAAAAACATCTGTCTGTTTTGAGGAAAATGTTCACTGGCAAATGTTACAGAGAAGGAGAGAAGGACTTACCTTTCCATTCTGGGGAGGCTCTCCAACGCCAGTTGTGGATGCCAAAATGGCCACCAAGGTTTCATTGCTCAGTCTGCTGACGTCATAGTCGTCCATGCAGATGACCTAATAAAAGATCCAATTCTCTTTAGGTCGTCTTACGCACAAAAGAAATAAATTACAGAATTTTATAGTAATTCCACATGATGCTCTGAACAAATGAAAGTGATTATTTCACCTCTCTACCTCCACTCACCTCGGGATTGAACCTATGGCTGAAGATACCGCAAAGAGTGTTGGCATATCCTTGAGACTTTCCGGTCTCTGAAGCGTATATGATGGCGATGCGAACTCTCTTCGCTAGAGCAGCAACATAAAGGGTAGTGGAGAAAATAACAGCCCTGGCAAACAATGAGAAAATCTGTAAATCTGTACTCATCTATGATTCACAGTTATGTTTGTCTGTGGCTCAGTGATAAAAACAACCTCTTCTGTCAGCGAGAGACCTAAGATGGGACCAATTTCTCAAAAAATCCTTTGTGCTTATGCTGACCTAAGCAGTGAACTAACTAATTATTCAGTGGTTAATCAACTATTGGGTTGCATGCAGAGTGAAGGTCTTACGGGTTAGCTACCTTATCCAAAAATGAAAAACCTTACATAGAATAGGAGGTCTGCACCATCTGGAGCCATCAGTTAAAGTGTCCATTTCAATATTTTCAGATCAAGAGTAGAAAAGTACATAATAAATATAACATTATATCCCTCAGATATTGCAATGAGAAATTGACAATATAGAAGAATTATTATGTAAAAGAGTACTAAAACTTTTGGTCGTCCTATCTGGAACTTACAGAGCAGCTTTCTTGAATTTTTTGATAGGGCGTGAGCCATCCTGAGACGACTCCCCGCTCATCATCTTTTCCTGCTTCTCGTTTGCTATCCACGCCGGGATCTGGTACTCGTAGCCGGGTTTCATGTAATAGAGCGACATCTCCTGGTGAAACACGGGCGTGAGAGAGCCCGAGAGGGGTGGGACTATCCAAGCCCAGTCGGCTGGACAGCCTCCTCGTTGCCGATATTCGTTGCTGTGGAACTGCATGAAGGTCTCCGCGGCAGTGTGGTGGTCGACGATGGTCACTTCTTCCTCCTGTTATTAATGTTAGATTAAACAACTTTAAGGGCCAGTAAACTGCAAAAGGAGTAAACATACCTAGAAGCATTGGCATAAGTAATGTTTCCACTATGACTATTCATAGGGGCCATAGGCGAAATCTGAGAAAAAATTTTTCTAACGATGTCAACTGAAGGGATTTGTCATGATGTTTTATTTTTTTTTATTTGGGTTTCCTGGTTTCATGTGTAATTGGTCTTTCATCTGGTGTGAAAAGTAGTACTTACTCAAAAAATAAGAAATCTGGTGTCAAAATATTCTTCTGGCGAAAAAACTTCAGGCAAAAAAAAAAAAAGGAAAAACTTTCTCCTAGCAAAAAATAAGCCTTTAAGGTTCGGAAAGCATCTTTAGGTAAAGAAAAGAGTGCAGATAAACCTTGTTAGTTGATCTTAAGATAAAGACCTCATGTAATGACGTCATGAAGAAATTTTTTAAGTTAATATTTTTTTGTGATGACATTAAATCTAAGCTGCTTGTTTCATGTCATTAGAAAAAAAATCAGTTCCTGCATAATCATACATACTGACTTGGATACATACAGAGCTTTTTGCGCTCATGTTTGTGAACTAATATTTTGTACAAGTCTTCCCAATAAAGCATTTTTTGGTGTTGATTGCGCTACTGCAATGTTTTGTTACAAATACCCTGCAAAATTTTGGATACTTCTTACGATGCATTGGAGTTGATGACCTTTTTCTGTGTCGAATCTTTCTCAAATGTGATTTCATACATCATTTGCCGTTTTCTTCTATATATATAAAATCTAGAAGTTTATTAGCAGTTTATGAAGAAGGCTGACTCTAAACAATGATTAAAATATTCCAAAGTATCCGTGTTTGCATGGCTGATACTGGTTTTACTTCCTTACCTTGAAAGAGTGCAAGACAGCTACGTTAAGCTCCACAGTTGCCTTGTCCTTCCATAAGCTGACTGGAGACTTCGTGTCGAGGCCGAGCTTCTCGCCCAATATCTGTGGAATAATAGACTAAGAATCCCCATTCCTACTCGAAGCAAGGTCAAAGAAAAGTAACATTTGTCCATAGTAAATCATGCGTTCGGTCGGTCATCTCATGGGGATAAATATAGGACGTGTGCAGAATTTTACGTTGCACTGATGGCGATACAAACATTTTGCCGATTCATCTACAGTCCTTCACGGAGAGAAATATATTTCATGAATTTCACAACTGGTTTTGTTTTAGGTGCTGACACTCTCCATGTACGAAATGTCAGTTACGTCAACTATGTAGTCACTGCTGTCTGATGGAAAGACATCTCATAATCGTCCCTGTGTCCTTTCAGATTTGAAATCGTACGTAAATTATCATGTTTACAAAAGTCTTATTCCAAATGTATTCCTGCTATGCAACTCCTCCCATCAGATCATTAAAGTTACTCCTCTCTAAATATGTGTGTTTAGCGACAACTATTACATGATTTCATGGATGACAGTTTCAACGGAGGAAAACAGCGAAATAAAATGATTTCACATTCCTTGCTGCCCACCTGCAATACGACTACTGAGTGCGGAAGAAAAACTTTTGAATTTTTATACAAAATTAATTGACTATCTGGATTTACAAACCCGATCCACAGTAACTTCTCCCTAAATGAAAATAGCAGTGAACTGTAATTTACGCATTTCCATTATTACCGGCAATACGTTATATCGCTGGACATCGCAGAGGTCCCGTGTGGCGATCTCGGAAGCCATGTACCACCCGTTGAAGGGCGCCGCTGTGTACTGGATTCCTCCGCAGTCCAGCATCATGGAGGCAACTGCTGGAATTGCAAACCATTCCAGATTCAGCCCCTCGAACCAATCGTACCTATAACAAAAAAGAGACGTTTCAACTGTTGTGAGTATATTATATAGTGTATCTATATATTTACATATACAGTATATATATATATATATATATATATATATATATATATATATATATATATATATGTATATATACACATATATACATATACACACATATATACTGTATATTTTTTTTTCAAAATCAATCTGTTTCCTCTGTTAGAAGGTGACTCCAGAGAAAAAACAACACAAGAGTCACGGTTGCATTCACTGTAAGTGATAAACGTGGATAAACTCACTATGAAGTAAAACTTCCACAATAATAGCTGATTCATACGCCCTCTACATGCACTCAAAATCTAGCGTACATCGACGTGATGAAGCCATCTCAAAATATTAATCCATCTTTTCACCTTTGCACATTTCTTATATCCCTTCATCTTTCAGCATTTCTCATTCTTTGATTTATATTCTTCCTCATATATCATGGAAACAACTCATCTCAAAAGCCACATTTCACACTTGTAAGTGATACTTAACAACTTAATCACTCATTTCAACTTTTAGTTCCATCGACACTGCTTTTTCCAATCCTTTTTTCAACATTAAGCTGCCTTCCTTGATTCACTGCTCTTTTTTTCCAATCCTTTTATCAACATCCCGCTGCTTTCTTGGATTTATTGATCTTGAAGATTCATCTCTTCTCTCATTCTGCTATCATCTGTTTCATTTACTCTTATCCGTCTATATTAGTCAAGCCTTTCATTCTTCAACCATCCACATTAACATTCATTCCTTCATCTTCCTGGCTTCCATTTACCCACAATATCTCACTCTTGCTAACATTCGCTTTCAACTTTCTCCTCTTGCAAACACTTTCCACCTTTCCTCAGTCTCCGCAGCTTCTTTCCAGTACTATCATCATTTTAAAGATATCTTCCTCCAACTCTTGTGTCCATGAATATATATATATATATATATATATATATATATATATATATATATATATATATACAGTATATATATATATATATATATATATATATATATATATATATATATATATATATATATATATATATATATATATATATATACAGCCATTGCTGAAACGAACTCCCGATCTGTTCTTTTTGTTTTTATTTGCAATATACTTGCAACCAACAAACATCATATCTCAACTCTGCTATCATACTCACTCTGGGTGCTTAAATTTCACCACGAGAACCTTATCCTTCGGGTACTCGAACCATTCCGGTTCGCCTGTGCGCGTTGACACCACAAAGGGAAGGACATCGAAGCGACCACCGCTGCCCTTCCACCCCATCTTCTGGCACATCTGATTTGGGAAGAAGAAGAAGGCAAACGATGAGGAAGATGTGACCTGCATCAGTGGATTTCTGCGCTGCTGCATTATTCAGATATTGCCATCAAATAGTCGTATTCATAGTGAATGCAACATCGATCTTTCCGCGAAGCATTAGAATCTACTGACGATAGCTAAAGCGTTTTGGATCACTTGTAAATTTATAATACCGATGGAGATATGCAGGAAAATTAATTATATTGGAAAACTTTGACAGCTGTCGCGCAAATTCTGGAGGGGGAAGGGATTCACTCGTAGTTTTTATGGTGCTCGTGTAACAGAGAGAGAGAGAGAGAGAGAGAGAGAGAGAGGGTAGGCCTCAACTACAGAAGAAGCCGTAGGTCTGCCCTTGTAAAGGAAGAAAGGTTGTAAAGGTCAGGAAAACAGAAACTGGAAAAACCATTTCAAAGCCTGGCAGTAGAAGGAACGAAACAGCCACGGAACCATGTCATCAGAGGTTAGTCGATTTCCTGTAACAAGCGCCCTCGCAAAATTGTGACGCTGAAGAGATCAGTGCGAGTAACAACAGCAGGTTACAATGATGTTCGAGAGCCAAAGAAGTGGGTCTTAAGAGTATGTATTAGGAAAAAGGCTTGAAAGTCCACGAGTTCAAGGTTTGCATGAGGCGTCACAGTCCTCACGAGGGGCGATATACCATGCCAGGCGATCCTCATTCCATTCACCATAAATCTTCTAGGGAATTAGGATGTATGATAAATTCTTCGGCAGCATATAGTGTGTGCGCGTGTTTGTGTATGCACAATATGTTCTCATAAAAAAAAGTCGAAATGGAAAGAGATAACTGAGGGGGAACACGAGTATTTTTTTTTTTTTCTATAAACGACATCGTTTTTGGCAGAACCGACCTTGGTGAACTCCTTGAAGGCAGGATCGCCAATAACAGAGCCATCGGGCTGCTCGTATCCGGCGTAGGCGATCAGCTGCTGATTCCAGACACGAAAGTCTCTCTGTCCGGCCCTTCGCTGAGGGAACACGGTGATCGTCGACCTGTGTCGACAAATAAATAAGAGAAAGATGAAACTACAGGCATTGTCGAAACACTACAATTCACATACAGAATGTGAAACTGTAAACTTTTATATAAGAAAATGAGAGAAAAATATAAATAAAAATCAAAATTCTACTCTACTCTACCCTTCAGGCGTTTCTTTACAACAAAAACCAATTTTAGTGAGACGTACCTAATGTTGCCATCATTTGTTGCGTAGTCAAGGTGTTCCAAAATCAATTCAAACATCTCCCTCCCTGTTTTCACATTTCTTCCGTCAATCACCTGCAAAAGTATTGCTCAATCAACATCAGTTTTATTACAACAGATACAACGTGAACGTGCGCTAAGGTTTTTTTTTCTTAATGTTAGGATCAACTTCAACAAAGTTGTTTGTCTAATTACTATAGTCTATCTGTTCATCGTTGATAAGATTTCTTAAGACTGAAGATTCCATTCGTTTTATATTCTTTCATTTATTAAATAACGCAACAGTCTTCGAAAACATGCAGATCGATGGTTGTGAAAACTTTTCAGCCACCTAATCATTCCCGTATCTATACACGAGACCACCGACAAATTAACAGAATATATTCCAACGCTATCCATTTATCGAATAAGGCAAAGCTCTGTTCTTTTGAATTCTTATTCTACCTGTCTGCTTGGTTACGTTCATCTTTTATTGCTTCACTTACATGCAGTTTGTTCCAAGAGATTCGGCCGATGCAACGAGGGGCGTTCCTCCAGGCCAGTTTGGCCCCGAACTCCAGCTCGTCATAGGTCAGGTGGTAGGTGCCCGTTCGATTTATGCTTTTAGTCACTTCCTGAAGGCGGACGAGGTGATCCTTGCTTTCAAACCTTCGAGGGCGAAGAGAGATGAAGAGTTGGTATAACAGATTATTTACGGAGTTCAGGTGGAAAGGACTCTTTATCTCTTTATTGTATAAATGATTTTGTAAGTTTAAATTAAATATATTAAATATCCGCACACTTAAATATTTCATGACTTCCTTGGTATAACTTAGAAAAACTTATTAATCTTACTTTTTCTTCTCTTTGTAATATTCTCCCAATAATTCTTTGGCCTGAACAAGCACTTCACTTGGGGATCGGATATTTAAGGGCATCCTCCTTATGTTCATCAGCGACCCATTACAGACAGTACCTGAACAGACGCCTGCCTGGGGGAGAGATAGAATATAAAATGATTCTGCTTTTCTTCCGTGGCATTTCACGTTTTCCCACTTACAGTGCAATAGTTAGTTACGGTTCGTTTCTGTATCCATTATTAGCTAAACAATAATCTGCACTGGGAACTGGAGATGAAGATTGAGAATGAGAACATTACCATCACATGTTTCTGTCGCTCTGGGGATATGCACTTGACTCACGATAATCACACGGAACTAAAGCAACATTCAAAAGTGTACAGGAAGGTATAGCGAGAAACTCCTCCACCTGAGAAACCAGGAGGGAAGAGTGAAGGACAATTCTTACCTCATCCGTCTTCATGTGAAGGATGTCAGTCACTTCCTTCGAGGACTCAAAATTCGAGAGATTCTGAGGTCTGCTGAAGGGACACTGTGGTTTCGAGCCGGAAGCATTCATGTTGACTGTTAGGGAGAAACAGTCAGCACAATGAGTATCATTAAAGTGATCACTTTACATTTCGTCACCGTCTTGTCTTTCCTGTGCTTTTGCTTTTTAATACCCACAAATCTCCGATCATCTTCAGCCTACCGTCTCGTAGTTTTAATGCAAGCAAGTCTGGGTCTTCCAAATCTTCCGGTGCGCGCAGGAACCCAGCTGATACTATCAGGGCTTCTCCGAGGGACATGTTCGGGCCATCCCCATCTCCCCTTCATCATTAAATAATGTCCTTTAGAAACTTAGGTAATTTCTCTTACCTCTCACCTTATCCTGCCATCTGACTCCTAATAATCTTAAAATTTCATTACAAATCCACAGAATTTTTCTGTGAGCTGTAGTTTCAATGTCGCAAAATGTTTGTATAGAAATATATATATATATATATATATATATATATATATATATATATATATATATATATATATATATGTATGTATGTATACTGTAAATATATTTATGTATATATATATCGCAACTGAATAATGTATAATCTAATCTTATTTTTGTACGCAATATCCGTATATTTGACTTCCAAATCCTACTCAGTCTGATAATTTTTAATATACCTTTCTTAGTCTCACTGAATTCTAACCTAAGAAAACTGTATTGGATCCTATACATCTGAAAGACCTAAACATATTAATCCTCGCTCAGTTTACTCTTAGTTCGTCCCTTTTTGCAGATTATTTCCTTACTATACGTACTACCCTTTGAATGATTAAATGTCCCATATTTTTATATAATTGGTGCATTCTATAAAGCGAACTATGTATATCTCGTTGTATTTTAATGTTTAAAATAGCATAATCTGCATTTTCTAATATGTCAAACTTCTATCTTGACTCCAGTCTAAACCTTCTCTTCCCATCACACTTGACTAACCACCAGCTACATTATTCACTACTCGAGTCGTGTTAAGTTATTAGAAGCCCGACTGATTTATCAAGAAACGAGCTATATTTATTTCTCCTCCACCATCTATACGGGATCAGTCTCTAAGCTCCTAACTGATAAAGCAAAGTTAGAGGAGAGCATATCACTGAGGTCCCAAAGGCGCCCCATTATTAGGCTAAACCGTTAAAGGAAAGTATATGTTCCTAATGCGCACTCATGCGCATTTCATGTATGGGGTATATAATCTACCTGTCAGCGATGAGCCTCATACCAATCATTCTTTTACGTGACATTCTTAGACACAAAAATCTCGTGCCAGTCGTTAATATGAAGATGATACGCATTTTTTGTCGTCCACTCGCCTCCGGGCTGGGAAGCTCGGAGTATCCTCGCGTCGTATTTTACACTGCTTGGGCCAGTGCGGAATTTTCATTGTAGAGAGAAAAAAACTTACTGTATATATACCCATTATACATATATGTGTATGCATATATACACATACACGCGTGTATATGTATGTATGTATATGCATATATATATATACTCATGTATACATATGTATATATATGGATGGATGTATGTCTATCCGTATATATATATATACATATATTATATATAATGTACTTTATATATATATATATATATATATATATATATATATATATATATAATACTATTTATATATACTACTATTTATATATACATATATATAAGTATATACATATGGATAGACATATATCCATCTATATATATACATATGTATACATAAGTATATATATGTATATATACACACAGATACACACGTGTATGTGTATATATATATACATACATATATATATCATAAATATATATCATATATTGGGTGTATATAGGTTTTTTTTCTCTCTACAGTGAAAATTCCCCACTGGCTCAAGCAGCGTAAAATATGACGCGAGTATACTACGCGCTTCCCAGCCCGGAGGCGAGCGGACGACAAAAAAATGCGTATCATCTTCATATTAGCGACAGGCACGAGACTTTTGTGTTTAAGAATGTCAGGTACAAGAATGATTGGTGTGAGGCTCCTCGCTGACAGGTAGATTATATAGATTATAGACCCCATACATAAAATGTACATGATTGCGCATTAAGAATGAAAATAACTGTGATTACGCGTGTAAATTCAACTGTCATATGTCGAGAGGAACTCAGCCATATACTGACACGTGCTACTTGCAACGCCCCTTCCGGCCCCAGGCTTTTAGTACTTTGGTTGCAGTAGGGTTGAGAAAGTGGCACCTTATAAGGAACGGAGAGGTCTACAGAAGCTATTTTTCGCTGGTATCTACTACCATTGTCTAAGTGACAATAACAACAACGCTCTCAATTTTTATTATATATATAAATATACATATATATGTATATATATGTGTATACTAGATTACATTTATATACATATATATATATATATATATATATATATATATATATATATATATATATATATATATATATATATATATATATATATATATATATATATATATATATATATATATATATATATATATATATATATATATATATATATATATAAAATTTTATGTCACTAAGCTAAAATTACATTAGTACTCTTGTAACTTTTACAAGATGATCAACTCTGTCTCTTATAAGAAATGGACAAACTAATGTCCACGCCCCCTGCATAAAGGTAAGTAACATAATTTTGCGGATTTTGTATATCCATATTTTCATTATCACGCCTGTTTTCTTTTAATGAGGTGCTATAAAAAAAAAGATACGGCTCTTAATCAGTCTTTCTGGGAAGAGCAAGCTAGACCCAGTCCCTCCTTCACAGTCGCATAACCATCAAGTACATTATTCACTATTTAGGTCGTAAGAGCTCAGTTGACACCGAGGAACCATAACTTAATCATCCTATGAATATGCTACAAGAATCTTAAAATGCATCTAATTAATAGCATTAACTTGTATTTATATAAAATGACTAAATATTAGCTAAGAACTCAGTCGAAGATCTGGTTCGTTTTTACAAATCTCGCGTCCGGATAAAAGAGGAGCGCCTAACACCACTATTACCTTAGAAAAAATGAGGCATTATAATATGCAACAAAGTTTCCCGTTTTGATGAACGCGCATTTTGGGAAAGGACTTATAATTTTCTTAATACTATGCAAATATGTGACATTTCCCCCTTCGACTTATAATGCTCAACTAGGAAAAGCGTTTGCTGCCTTAGGTTAACAAGTTATTCGAGCATTCTTGTGATATTCCTGTGACACAGCTAAAGTTCAACTTTATAACAAGACAGATAATGGGTCTCATTTTTTTAACATAATGAGAGGTCCTACAGGATGTCAGCTGCAGGATGTGCAGACTTCACTGGAACGCAGACTACGCGGCCATTCAAATTTTAACTGTATATGTGTGTATATACACATACACAGACATATATATATATATATATATATATACATATATATATATAGATATATATATATATATATATATATATATATATATATATATATATATATATATATATATATATATATATATATATATATATATATATATATATATATATATATATATATTATATATATATATATATATATATATATTTTTGATAGATAGGCAGATAGATAGATAGATAGATTAGATGAAAATGTAAGCCAGCCACATCATGGAGCTTTAAGGCAGAACTACAACTGTCAAAACCGTGCCGTAAATCAACAATAAAAATGAAAAGAAAAAAGCTTCAAAAAGGCGCTGACGATGTCCATCGATATTCATCTAAGACTTTTAGTAATGAGCAAACTTCCACAGACCAGAATGCTTGTGTGTGACGAACAAGAGAAGAGGAAAGAGAGAACTATAACTTGATATTTAGATACAACCGATCATGATAAACCAAGATGTGCAGGGGTGTTGGGAAGAGCTCAGAGGATTTGTTTGCACGAGGAGATTAGACGCCTAGGAGCGAATTTATCCAATATGTGTGAAGAAATGTAAAAGTTACAGAGGACATGGTGACTTTTACAATAAACATTTGAAGTAGGTAAATCTGCCAAGAATACATTTATTTATTTATAAGCTATATACACACTATATACACGTATATATAAATATATATACAAATATATTGTATATATACACACATATGCACACCACACACAAACATGTATATATACATATACACATAAATTTATCTGTTGTGTGCAAATAGCTTATAGATAAATAAATATTTTCCTTTTCCTTTATTATTTTCTATTAGTTATATTCACTGAAATTTTAACATGTTTATGTGATACATAGATACATAAATACATAGAGAGTATATATACATATATATATGTAATACATATGTATATTATATATATAATATATACACTGTATGTACAGTATGTATTTATGTATCACTTAAACATGTTAAAATTTTAATGAATATAACTTTTAGAAAATAACAAAGGAAAAGGAAAATATTTATTTATCTTTAAGCTGTTTGCACACAACATACAAATTTATGTGTATATGTATATATACATGTTTGTGTGTGTGTGCACGTCTGTATATATACAATATATTTGTACATATATTTATTCATATACATGTATATAGTGTGTAGATAGTTATAAATGAATAAATGTATTCTTGGCAGATTTACCTACTTCAAACGTTTATTGCAAAAGTCACCATGTCCTCTGTAACTTTCAGATTTCTCCACACATATTGGATAAATACGCCACTAGGCGTCTAATCTCCTTTGTGCAAACAAATCCTCGAGCTCTTCCCAACACCCCTGCACATCTTGGTTTATCATGATCGGTTGTATCTAAATATTAAGTTATAGTTCTCTCTTTCCTCTTGTTCGTCACACACAAGCATTCCGGTCTGTGGAAGTTTGCTCATTACTAAAAGTCTTAGATGAATATCGATGGACATCGTCAGCGCCTTCTTGAAGCTTTTTTCTTTTTATTTTTTGATTTACAACACGTTGATTTACAGTTGTAGTTCACGTATTATATAGCTATATATATATATATATATATATATATATATATATATATATATATATGTATATATATATATGTATGTATGTATGTATGTATGTATGTATGTATGTATGTATGTATGTATGTATGTATATATATATATATATATATATATATATATATATATATATATATATATATATATATATATATATATATATATATATATATATATAATGTATGTATGTACAGTATATGACTTACATATGTCAAAATAGTGAATATAACTATGGAAAATGACAAAAGATTGTATCTATCTATAAATTATACCCAATGTGTGTGTGTGTATGTATATATATATATATATATATATATATATATATATATATATATATATATATATATATAAATATTTATGTAATTATATATGAATATATAAATACGTATATATGTATTTAAACATGTTAAAACATTAGTGAATATAATTGACAGAAAATAATAAAAGAATGCATTTATTTATATAAAAGCTATTTATGAACACTAGATATATACATAATATATACTGTATATGTATATATATAATTTATAAATTATAAATATTTATAAATTATAAATATATTTATAAATATATATATATATTTATATATATATTTATATATTCAGTGAATATAATCAATAATAAATATCAAAGAAATATATTTATACATCTATAAGCTATTTATATATAAACAATATAATATATATATATATATATATATATATATATATATATATATATATATATATATAATTATATATATTGTATGACCTAAATGTTAATTAGCAAATAACGAAGGAATATATTTATCTAAAGGCTATTTATACAAACTAACTAATATATATATATATATATATATATATATATATATATATATATATATATATGCATATATATATATATATATAAATGCATATACTGTATATATACATACATATATATATATATATATATATATATATATATATATATATATATATATATATATAAATTTACATATGTATGCATATATATGTATATACATATATGTATGTATGACTTAAATATCGTAAAATATTAGTAAATATAACTGACAGAAAATGGCAAAGGGAAAAAATATATAAAGAAATATATGTATTATGATATACCCTTTACTGCACATTTGTAGAGGCCTTATGCGTCACGCGGCTTTGTAGGCTCTGATGATACATTCTTAAATATATGCAAAAATTCGATTACCTAAGTGATAAAAATGGAATACTTATGAAAAGGGAAGCGTGCATGCTGAACCCGCCTATAAGGGAACGCTCATCAAATATTGTGAATTTTCGTGGTACTGTACACAGACCGTGACACAGTATGGACCAATGTTTGAAACGATGTCTTTTTAAAAATATACATTTGAAAGTGTTGACCTCTCAGAGCATAGTCTAAAATCTAAGATCCTAGAGTTAAGTCCTGCTTATAATGATCTGACATACAATACTAAGGCTATCAAGCGTCTTTTGCTAAACCAAGTTCAGTCTGTGGTGAAGAATCAATATTCTGTATCTGGATGGAACTGATCCAGCTTCTGAGCTGAATATTCTCACAATAAACCCCAGACGACAGATATCTAGCAGAAGGAATTAAAGGTAAAGTTGTTCATTCTTTGCGTTATAGTTCAAAAACAATTTTTTAAAACCAAAGTCGCCCAGAAAGCTGGACTGAGGCTGCAACATGAACAAAAGATGAAATTTTACAACATCCCTTGCAAAAACTTCACAACATACCTTGTAAAATATTCGCATGCATAACGAAACTCAGATGGCTTACCGTGTGCTATTAGATCTTTTCTGAGACCAGGACAATTGTAGAGGACAAAAAACCCCAAGAGGCACTTTCAGTCGGCTAAGACGTGTACAGGACCTGCACTGATCAGAATCACGGGCAGCCATCATCTTATATTCAAAAGCTCAGCCTTACCCGGGAGAGACCACCCCCTGACTCCTCCCCGTCCTTCGGTCCACAGAGTTGATGGGCTAAAATGACTTCAAGGAGCGGGAGGACGGGAAGCCCCGCCGCCGACTTATGGGAGGGGGCGGGGCGGAGGCAGTTGGCGGGGAGGGGGTTCTTTTGGAGTCATGAAGAACTGCGAAATGCAAACGTACGAGAAAATATAACTTTGCGCTTCCTGTCCACAAAACGCATTAGGACAGCGTACCCGGCCACCCGAATATATGCGCGCACACAAAAAAAAAACGCACACTCACACACACACACCCCCATATATATATATATATATATATATATATGTATATATATACATATATATATATATATATATATATATATATATATATATATATATATATATATATATATATATATATATATAATAAAATGTATGTGTGTCATTTTACGAAAGACAAAATTCTAAACATTTTCAATCAGACATGAAAATTTAAGAAAAAAAAATTCAGAACTGGAATTTTACCCTTCAGTCCTCACCCCACCCAAAAAATCAATCATTCATAATTAAAACTACAGAATATTAGCGCTAATCAAAATAAAAACTAACTGCAAATCAACTCCCGAAATCGAAACCTAGTACAAGAATAAAGGAAATGAACGAAAAAACAAAATAAATGTAGAACAACGAAATTTGGCCGTGAATGTGAAAAATGGTAAAATTCAAAAATTATCATATATAAGCCTAAGGAAGTATTATAAACATCAAATGTAATTAACAGGTACATAACAATCCCTTAAACAGCTGAAGTCTACCCATTAAGAATTATAATAATGATAAAAGGATTTCTACGTCAGCATGACGCATTATATAGTTAGAACTACCATACATGTTTAATACAAAGCTATCATTGAATCAAAAGTTAAGTGAAATGACAACTGTAAGGACGAGATATCTATCACGTGTCGTGGTGATTTCACAGACTTCCAAAGTGAAAGACGATTTTCTTTGTCACTAATGATGAACTGATCCGCTGCTTGGATTTTCTCCCTGGCAGGGCGATTTCAAAACCTCTCCATCTGCCATACGGTTCTCTGAGACGTTATCTTCTACGAGTCTTTGGATGGCTTATCCTTGACAGTACTTCAAAAGGACGCCGGAAACCAGATCCGATTAACACAGTTACGGACTCTTGCATGCCAAGGATCCAACAGTTTAGAAAACCTGGATACTCATCAAGCAAGGGTTTGGTTTAATTAGCATGACAAAATGAAGCTGCACTACGAAGCAATTTTCTTTAAACTGGCTGTAGAGTTGACCGGCGTTGAACGGACTTCGAGAAAGAGCTTCAGAGTATCCAGTCACCATCAAGACTTGTTATGGCGTCCCGCACTCTTAATCAACATTAAACGTGACTGATGATGAAAACTGTTCCGAGTTTCAGCTGATCTGGATGGTTATAGGTTTTCACGTTTGCCAGCTGAACTTTGCAAAAAAATGCTCTTCGCGTATATGTCCCAAAATTTCAAAGTCCTTTCATGATGGCCAGTGTGTCGTAAACAGTGTGAATGCTACAAAATCCAATGTCATTTAGTACCCCAAAAAAATACATATTTTACCAATGCATCCAACTTCGTAACAGCCTTGTGCTAAAATATATAAATCCTTGTGATTGGTTATCAATTAATCACTGGTTTTTATATATATTTTAGCCAGCACACTTCACCTAGTGTAACTCTTGTTAATGATGAGGATGCATTGATAAGCAGAATTGTGCACAGAATCATGAGTCACATTTATTTATCATCTAAGATTAAGTTTTTAATAAAAACTAGGCCTCTGCCGGGTCTCCCAGTACAGCTTATGAAAAGTATAAGAAACTATTTATGTAATCAAAACAGTAGTTTTCCCTAAGGGGCCTGTAAAATTCCTGAAACCTATTTTAATTGTACTAACGCAAACTGAATCTTATAAAAAACACTGCACATTTCAGAACTAAATTTTAAAAACACTGGATTGCAGGAAAAGAGTGTAATGGCCATCGGAAAAAACTTAACTGTTTCAGTCCTCATTCAATGAGGCCAGCTTTACCCTAGTCAAAACAGACGGCTTCCCATGAAGAGGGGTCTGGATAACCCGGCTGAAATTACTAGTCCCCATGAATCTTGCCTTGGTGTGGTTTTCGCTGGTTTAAAAGGACGGTAAGAACCATTCGATTCTGCTGAGGCGACGACGTTGTAGATACAACCACGAACAGTAACGTTTAATGTAGCATTTCATTCATTCATCTATAAACATAATTACTGAACAACGAATAACAAAACATCTTTATAAACGCACTGTCATTTTTACAAAGCCATTACATTGTGAAATTACTATAATCAATTCATTTCCGGCAGTTTATTTTCTCAGCTTTTTTTAATCGTAAGTGACAGACAACTGAAAGTCATGGCAACCGGAAGGAGCAGACTTGTATTACTTTTTTCCTTGCTGTGATAAATATCGAATGTTTGAGCACTCTGAGTAATGTAAATACATGAAAAGGAAGTGGCCATTAATTTTTGTGCATCAGTAAGATCCACTGGTGCATTTCACGCAAGTTTAAAATAATTTTTTTTAACCTGGATTCGTTTTATATATATATATACAGTATATATAGACATTTAAAATAATATTTTTTAACCTACACATATATGTGTCCGTTTGTGAATTTGTGGGTGTTGTGTTACAGGTATAAGCTATAATAGTGTATATATACATATATATATATGTATATATATATATATATATATATATATATATATATATATATATATATATATATATATATATATATATATATATATATATATATATATATATATATATATATATATATATATATATGCACATACACATATATGTGTGCGTGTGTGTAAATGTGTGTGGGTGTTGTGTTACAGGTGGCATTCTCTCCTGCCAAGCTAGTGGATAAAAACTCGACTTAGGGTCGGGGACTGACAGATGGACACGATACATTTAAAAGCCTATTGTGGATCAGTTAACCCGAGCAGAAAAATATGGACTTGATAATTTGACAGCTGTGGTGGCTGCAATCAAGATGAAAAACGGCAGGGCCTGGCAACCTTTTTCAAAATTCTTGATGAGAACTGAAGACATAACACCTTCTAGTTCCTTCCATTTTGAAGGGAAAAAGGCGTATGGTTTATATATACATATATATATATATATATATATATATATATATATATATATATATATATATATATATATATATATATACATATATATATATATATATATATATATATATATATATATATATATATATATATATAGATATATATATATATAGATAGAGAGAGAGAGAGAGAGAGAGAGAGAGAGAGAGAGAGAGAGAGAGCCATGAACGTGCAATATTGCAAACACCATTCCCTAATACACCCACACCAGTGGAGAGACTACACTGGGTATGACCAAGAAACAAGGCATAGACCACAACCACTGTCAATATACTAAGCGTTTTCGCAAAACTGACAAAATACAAAGAACAATTTTACGTACGATATGAGGTACCAATAACTGATAAAATTCCCTACTTCACAAAATAGATACAAGAGAGAGACAACTTGATTTACATCAGCATACATAAAAAAGAAACACAAGTCCATTCAAGTCACAGTCTCACCTGGCTACATGGAATGCTGGTGACACGCTGCCAGGACCCATAGTCCTTGCCCTGGGGCTTATGTTTATCTTTTTGGGAGATATTAGGGGGGTGAGAACAGCACCTGTCGGATGCCCACTGCCTACGCCCAGACTCTCACGTTCACAGACACTCCTCAGGTCTATTCTCCGGGACGCCCTTCAAACAGGAACTTCTCAGGTCCATTTAAAAACGATCGCAGCCGTATCTAGACACCTTCACGGAATAGGCTTCCATTAACATCGAAATTCCTTAAATAACCACTAGCCGAATAGGCCTACGCACTATCTCCATCGTACAAGGATCAGCTACTGTAAATGGACGGGACTTATATGACACATCTCAAAATATTTATATTTCGTTTGACATTTTTTTCTAACTTTTAGCCGGTGGGCTTATACGAAATATGTCCAGGATCGTACGTTTGTATTTCGCTAAAGAACTGCTCTGTCAACCATTATTATCTACTATTCACAATGCGCACTCCGTATAACACGAACATGCCACAAAGATGATTGGAGAAAATGCAAAAATGTGAAAAGAAATAGTGGAAAACCCACATGAGAGCAACGGATTAATATCAATAAATTTCAGAACAGATCAGACAAGTCAAAGCACACGGAGTTCTTAGGCATTTTAGCTTTCTCGGCGGTGAAATCGAAGCTGATGCCAATACTTTTAACTGAGGCTATGATGTAATAAGCTTTTGCGACACGCTTTTCAACTATGTTTGTTGTAGCTTTGGTCTCTCGGCGTTGCTTTCTATTTTCAGACGTGCGCATTCTATTCTTTCCAAGCTTCCTTAGTAAGCTAGTGGCCTTTGAGGTCTGTCGTATTAGAACTTCCAAGCATTATG